>NC_053035.3:382714821-383017851 GCF_002575655.3 Aegilops tauschii subsp. strangulata
TGCGTATTCGGATTCGTCTCGTCGTTCTGAGCAACTTTCATATAGAAAACATTTTCATCCGAGTTACGGTTTAAAAGGTATGAATTTTCAAAGTTTATTTGAATTTCTGGAATTATTTGAATTAAGCAAAAATGAATTATGACGTCAGCATGAGGCAATGCTGACGTCATCAGGTCAACAGAGCGGCTGACCAGGTCAAACTGACCAGTGGGCCCCACCTGTCATAGACAGTGGGTTAACAGAAGATTAAACTAATTAACTTTTAGTTAATTAACTACTGGGCCCACCTGTCAGTGAGTGATTAGATTAATTAATTAGTTTTAATTATAAAAGCATTTTTCTTTTCTCTCTCTTTTTTTAATTTTGCGGCGGGGCCCGCATGTCAGTGGCTGGGCCTGCCCAGTCATCACGTTGACTGGGTTGACCCAGTCAACGGGGCCCACGGGGCCCACTGGCAGTGGCACTGGGGTGGCCCCAGGCCAGCCACGTCGGCGCCCGGCGCCGGAGCGACTCCGGCGACCAAAACAGCGGCGGCCCGTCGCCGGAGTTGGCCGGAATCGCGCTACGGGGCTCGGGGAGGAGCGGGGCTAGGCCCATTCGAAAGAGCTCGCAGCGCCGCATCCAGTGGTGGCCGGGGCTTCGCCGGACTTGGCCGGAATCGGCGCCGGCGAGCGGCGGAGGCGGCGGCGCGCACGGGTGCCCGACGGAAACGAGGCTACGGCGGGCTATCGAGCAAGCGGAGGGGCTGGGGGGCTTCTACGCGAGGTGGGGAGTGCAACGGGCTTGAGCCCGTGACCAAAAGGTCACCGGAGCCTTGCCGGCGGCGAGCTCCGCGGCGCGGCGTTCGGGCGCGCGTGGGGAAGCAGCTAGGGGGCGCACGAGAGAGAAAGGACAGGGGAGGAGGGGGAGAGGCTCACGGCGAGGCTGTAGGGGGACGGCAGCGTGCTCGGGGAGGCTCGAGGCGGCGAAACGGGGCGGCGATCGACGGCGGCCGTGCGGGGAAGAAGAGCTCGGGGAGGTCGTTGCAGTGGCTCCGGTCTCCAACGGGCTGCACCGGACGAAGCAGCGGGCGACGGCGGTCCTTGGAGACACCCTGGGGCGGCGAGGTGGGTACGGTGGTCGTGTGAACGACGGTGAACGGCGGCGACCGCGTCGGGCGTGGGGAAGGGAGGAGCGGCGTGGATCTGGGGGGAGGGGGGAAGAGAGAGGCGCAGGGGCCGAGAGGTGAGCGGGGGTGGGTGGGAGAGGGGCCCGAGGAGGCGGGGGGGTGCTGGCGCCCTTATCCTCCCCGTCGCCGGCGAGGTGGTGCGGCGGGGACCGGCCCCTGTTCCGACCCCGGTCGGGGGAACAGGGAAGGGGGCGAGTGGGAGAGGTGGGCTGGGCCGGGGGTCGGCCCAGTTGGGCCGGGGGTCTAGTGGGGGGGGGCCTTCTCCCTTTTCTTTTTCTTTTTTCTTTGTTCTGTGTTCTTTTGCATTTCTTTTTATTTGTTTATTTTCTTTTCTGTTTTATTTCATTTAAAAGTATTTAGGTATCTTATAAAAATGTGTTTTCTCCACAATAATTATCAGTGCAATTTCTGGCATGGCCCGAACATTTTTTTTAAATTTTTGAAAACTTTTATTTTTCACTTTAAATTTAATTGAAGTTTGAATTAGGAGTTTGAAAAGAAATGTGTTTCAAATGTGATCAAGCCCTGTTTAGCAACATGCTTAGCTTCATCACAGAGGGTTACTGTAGCATGATTCTCGGGGTGTTACACATTAAAAATCTTTAAAAATAGTACATACTTAGCACATATGCACTGTTGCGTTTAGACATGTATGCTGAACACCTTGTGAACATACAAAAATGTCATTAATATGTTGTGTTACATAAATTTTTCTCATGAGCACCAAACTCGTATGTGAAACAAACATCCAAGTGGATGCACACTCTAGGAAACTATCCCAAGACTTTTCATGAGAATGTGAAATGCGGGTAACTAGAAATCAACTTTGAACCAACATGACAAACAAGCATCCAAGTACACACAATTTGTTCCATTATCATCAATTTACTTGGCAACTCTCTTAAACATATGATGTCGATGTGAAAGGGAAAGGCAAACTTATTACAATGATCACAGAACGAGTTTAAGAAACAAGCAATCAAGTGAGTCCTACTATATAGCATCACACCACTTGTCGGCTTTTTGAGTGTGTGATTGAACATGTGCAAGATAAGTTGCCACCGATGAGCACCAAACTTGTATAAGAAACCAAAATGTAGGTAGGTGTATTTTGGACTATTGTTACCACATTATTTGTTGGGCTTAATGTTGTGGGGTTCAAAAAGAAAAGTATTCCATGCGAGTGGCAAGATGTTGACAATGATCACCGAACTACTTTGTGAGACAAACAACCGAGTGGGTGAGATTTGTAGTATTGCCATCATACTATTTGTCGGATCTAATAGTGCATGATTGACCTTGTGAAGGTAAGTGATGATGATGAGAACCACACATGTACAAGAAACAAACATCCATGTAGGTGAGATCTGTGCTATTATCGTCATACTATTTGTCAGATCCCATGGTGTAGCGTTCACACTAGAGTAGTGTGTAGTAGAAAAAATTGCATCAGCGTATACGAGAGAGGAGTGGTAGAAAATTTCTTACTGAGTTTGTTTTACTATCCCTCTTCTGGAAACAGCCTCTTACAGAAATGTAGGGAAAGGCTGCGTACTATAGACCCAAAGTAGTCAAACCCTTTCCCATACCCTGCGCAAGCGGGAGCTACATGCACCGGGCTGCCCTTTCTTTGTTTTACTAGCCCTCTTCTGGCCAAAGTATGACAACCGTTGTTCAACTAATTCAAAGCACATGTTAAATAGCTACTTAACATTTTGTTACCATCTTCTTCACTTTTAAAATTGGAACACCTTCCCACCCAGTCAATCTTCCCTCTCTTGCCCCTTCTTTTCTTTGTTCTGTATCATTTAGTAGAAGGTGTGAACAAAAACGCACAAACAAAAGGATATGAAGCAAAATGTAAGAACAAACTACAGAGAAATGACTTGATTGTAGAAAATGTGAACTAAATACAGTGTTCCTTGAGTATTACACTCTAGAGGTGGAGCCACAACCCCACGAGCCTAGGTAGAGTTGATGAACTCCATACGGAAACTACTAAGAAATGGGAGTTGAAGGACTAGTTTGGATGAGAAACACTCAACAAAACAATTGCAACTAAATGCTTCTCTAGATCAAATTAATGGATTCGCTCCACCACTGTTGCAATAATAGTGGAAGCCCAATGGGCACCCTCAAAGCAAGAGCATCAATGAACCAATCATTATAGCAACCCCGTTGTTGTTTTAACTTCCAATATAGTGATAATTTCACATTAGTATTTGATTCTACCATAACAATTGACCTCCAATATTGTAAATGTGAATATATTGGGAGTGACAACTAACAAGCACCTAACATGTTTAAGAAACAAACAACCGACTGAGTGCACTTTGTGCTATTATCAGTCATGAGACAATTTATCAAATTTTATGTTATAGAATTGGGCATGTGTGATGTAAAAGGCAACATGGTAACGTTGGGCACCAAACTAGCTTAGCAAAATAACCGAGTAGGCGTGTTTTGTGCTACCATCAGACTACCTCTCGGGTGTCATCTTTTATGATTTACCATGTGAATGTAAGTTGCTGACAACAAGCATCAGACACGTATACATACAAATATCCATGCAGGCACCTCCCTATTATAATCATAAGATTATTTGGTTGGTATACTAGCCTGTGTGCATTGTTTCTTTTCATGTGTTGGTATGCGAGTTAATTTTATTTAGTTCTTATTTTCTAACCAATGTTATTTTCCTAGCCTTATATTCTTGTTTTGAGTACGTGAGATGCTGTTATGGTGCAAGCCAACATCTGATGCTGTCAAAGCAAACGTTGATGCGTCTCTTTGTTCAGGGGGATGCTAATTCGCGTGCAATCGCTACAGCGCTCGATTTCCGATTGAAACTTATGTAACTCAACATTCCTTTATTGTTTTTGATGGGAACTCAAGTTTCCTTTTAAGCAAAACTGTGTGAGAGAAAGATTAAAGGACGCACCTGCCCCCATCCCCGCTGAAATCAGGGGCGGCGAGATTTATGGAAGGCAATGCTGGGCCCCACCTATTTAATTTATTGCAACAGAGATTTATGGAAGGACAGACTGGCCCCACTAAATAATAGAATTAACGGAGGGAGAGGTTTATGGATCGAGCGTTTCAACGCTCGCCCGCAAAGGAGCGTTCTCCCTTTGTTCATATTCGGAAGAAGGTTCCATTGCATCAATCATTAGAGATGGAAAGGGAATTTTCTTGCAGCCTTCTTCGATTTCATTCCACATCTTGAAACTGCATCAGTGACAGAAGCTATGGCAATGAGAACTGAACTATAACTTGCTAATTCGCCGGGATTCCGTAATGTGATGGCAGAATCTGATCCTTTGGAAGTCTTGTGGCAAACAAAGTAAATGGTCGGGCATTGTTCCCCATTTACACAGATTGTATATAGAGACCTTGCATTGGAAATTGGGGAGGTAATTTTCAATCACTGTCATAGAAATGCTAATGAAGTTTCTCATGAGTTGGCTAGCGTTTGCTTTTTGGATAAAACTTGATGTACTTGGTAAGATGAGCCGGCTGATTTCTTTTGAGTTATCTCATAAACGATGCCATTACTATTACTATTGAATAAAGCATGCCATGAAGGCCTTCTCTAAAAAATGTTACCTGAATTGTCTTTGCATCTAGCAAACACAAGTTAACTATTACTACCTCCGATCCATAATAAGTATCACAGTTTTGAATTAACTCTAGTTCAAAATTGCAACACTTATTTTGGATCAGAGAAAGTAACATTTATCCACCTTTCTCTTTCGTGTGCCCCTCCTTTCCTCTACTTTTTTCTCTCAAAAATGGTATGCAAAATTGAACATAATACATTGGGAAAGGCATAGAGACAAAAATGAGTGGAACCAAAAAAAAAGAGAAAATTAACCATCATTGCAGAAAATTGTTAACTATATGCATCACCCGTTAGGTATTGCATTGAAACCTCGATGTGCACCCTCATAGTTATCATCGACGATTTCAATCAACAGAGCAACCATGGAGTGTCTCGGTCTTACCATATTCTTATCATATTGCAGACAGATTCTTCTCAAGCATTGTCTCTTATTTCAGGCCATCCCCTTAACCGTTCAGCCTATGGACACATCAGTATGGAGATTAAGGCCTTACTGTCGGATTGGGAGTTTATTTCAAAAAAACTTCATAGCGATCAAAGTAAAGTAGCAAATCAATTGGCGAGATATTTTCATATTGAATGTAGCACTTCTGTTTGTCTACATAGAGGCTCTCCTGTATTGAGGATCTCTTCCCACTAGATTGTAACTCTTTCATTTCGGAATAAAACTTTGTTATCCTTGCAAAAACAAAACATTGTGCTCGTTTCACATGTATCCTTAATTCCTATACCTACCTGCCGTGACATATGGCTGAGGCTTTGGAGTGGCAATCATCGCTTCCTGTATACTAATGACACGGATAAGACACAGAGTATCTATGATCTAGACCTACACCCAGAAAACAAACTTGGCAAAAGGACGTACAGTGAAGTAGACGAGACTCGTAGTTGTTGATAGCCATACCTGGTTTCCATCACGGAACTTGCCAGAAAGAGCAATTACGTAAGCCTGCACAGTTGCCTAATTAGGTGACAAGTGACAGCCCCAAATGCACTAGATGATTCGAACCTGGACGCTGACGATGGTGCAGGTATATTACTATTGTTTTTGCAGCTCGTAATTCACCACGTGCCGTTCAAGCCTGTATTATAGTATAGCCACGCGAGCCCAGGCAGGCAGGCACCATGATCTGCATCGCCGCCGTCAGGCCGCTTTCAACTCATGCTGGGCTGCGCGGCGTACACATCTCCTGAGACACCGCACGGGTGACTCGACAGGACACGAGCAACCTGACAAACGGAGCCGATAAAGGGCGCTTGTCAGGTCACCGGGACAGATGTGCTCCAGCATCGAACAACATTTGGTCGGTATAGGATGAGAACGGGATGTGAAATGCCATGCGGGTGTAAAACAGGAAAGCGGTAAAAACCAAGCGGTGGATTGCTATAACCCTTTCCGGACTGACTGACTGACTGACTCTGTTTCTTCCTTGACATGTCACACACACACACGACAGAGGTGATGACACGATTTATTCGACCATACAGCTAGTTTACTAAAGATTACTGGTTCCGAATCGCAGGTTCCAACCGAGCCACGCCTTTCCCCTACATACATTTGCACGGGCGGACGGCCGAGGGAGAGCAGACGGCGGCGACGACGACGACGACCGGCGGCGGGTATCGGCTAGGCTCGGGGCGGACCGGATTCTTGGTGCCTTGTCCACGACGGATGACGCATCACGGGTTGGTGATGTCGTGGATGCTCTTGCGCTTGCTGTCGCCGCGGGTGGCGGCGTTGGCCTGGCGGATGAAGTACTTCTGCGCATGGCTGGCCACCTGCGTCGGCGTCCGCGTCTTCACCGACCACCGCGAGATGTTCCTCCAGTCGCCGCGCCCGTACTTCTCCAGCCCCTCCAGGAACATCCTATTGCCCAGACCCAACGGAGAAAAAGGTCAGCGCCTGTATAGATCGCATAGCAAAGAATGGTAAAAATTTACGTGTGGCATGGTGGGGCCAGCGGAATCATCCGACGTGGAAAGATCCGGAGAAGTATCTAGGACCTCGAAGAACGCGCCGACGAATAACAGGGGAAAGGGACAAGAAAACGAACAGGGTCCAGGGAAGGAAGGCAGTTAGAGATTTTGACGGCGGTGGTGTGTGTATACCTGTGCTCCTCCTCGGTCCAGGGTATGCCCTTGCGGCGCTCCTCGCCGCCCGAGCCGCGGGGGCGGCCGCGCCCCGCCGCGACGGTGCCGCCGGCGCCGCCGGCGCCGTCGTCGTCGTCGTCCCACGACTCGGGGGGCTCGACCAGGCCGCGCTCGATGAGGTCGATGTCGGCCACCAGCGCCTGGTAGTGCTCCCACGCCTCCTGCGGCGTGCGCCCCGGCAGCTGCGCCGCCACGAACACCCACCGATTCGGCACGTGCTCCGGGATCGCCACCAGCGCGCTCTCGAACACCTTGTCCTCCGCCTTGGTCCACGGCCTGCTGGGCGGCGGCGGCGGAGGTGGCATCGCCGCCGGCGCCCACGACGACGAAGACCCGCCACCCATGCCCATGCCCATACCCATGCCCATGCCGCTGCCGCGGTAGAAAGCCATGCCGCGCAACAGCTTACCGTTTCTTCCTGGGTTTGCGATGGCTTTTGGCTCGCGTTTTCTGATGATCTCGCCGAGGCAACCACGGGCGCCTTATAAAGATTTGGAGCGAGGGTGGCCCGGGGGGCGCGCTTGATTCTCTGTGTGCCCCGCCCGCGCACACGTTTTGGGCGTGACGGCCGTCGCGTGGCACCGCATTGCGTTTCTTTCCTTTTTTTTTCTTTGAGCCGAATGTGGCACCGCATATTGCTATACACGCGCGTACCGTGCCGCCAACGCGGTGAAAAAGTGTAACAAGTTTTTTTTACACTCAAGTGTGAAGTGCAACTAGTTGCTCTAAACCGCTGCATAGTTGAACGTTTATGGATCACATAGTTCAAAGAAGAAACAATTCATGTATCTTCATCATAATGGTATCAAAGAGATGGGTAAGGAATCTAGAAGAGTTTGTGTTCACTTGGGGTTCACAATAACTCATTTTGGTAAAAATAGTTCATATTGACCAGGGAAGAGAGTGGAGTGTTGATGATTTATTTTTACTGCTGTCACATCTCATATGGTTATTGATTTCCCTATTACATGGAATCACTTAATTGCCAATTGATTGGGTATAAATGCATAAAGCTCTCTTCACTCAAGAGAGTTATCCCTTCCATAACAATTATACTACTTGTCAAGATTGAGCAACAACCTTAAAATTTTCAACAAAATAAAAATAAATATCTTGTTGATCTAGGGCCTCTCTACTTTTGTAAATTATTTTGTGGATGATGTTCCTTCTTTTAGGGTTTGAGGATGATGTTTCTTATGGCTTGCCTCTGTAAACTTGTTTAATTTGTTGGCAAATTTAGAAACAATGTTATTTTCCTATATATTGACTACTTTCCGTAAGATTGGAAGGAAATTTTTATTAAGTTCAATTGCCTATAATTCATTTCCCTTGTGTATATGCAAAAAATAGTAAGTACCTTTCTTTGTGATGCAACCATCTATTACTTTCTCTCTTTTTTTGTGGGGAACTACACTTGTATTGTTAGTTCTTATAGGATTAAACACGACATGACAAATCATTCTTTATAATCTGTATATTCACATTTTTAGTCCCGTGAACCAAAGTGGACCTTAGTATTCTCTAACCGTGCATACGCACTCTTGCAACCAATCCACTAACTAAGTTACTCCACTCTCTCTCTCTCTCTCTCTCTCTGCCTCACTACACCGCAAACTTCTCCCTAAGCGTGTCTCCTCACACATATGCCACCCTAGCAAACCTAGAAGTCTCCTAGTGCTCTCACCATTTAGCTTCCTTCATAAGCCACATTTACCTTTTCGATCTAGATCGACGCATGTAACCGAAGAATACATGTGAACCTCTCTCTTCCCCCCACGTAAAGCAAAACTTACTTTTAGACAAGATATACACTCCACATCTTGTAGAGGCAGTACGCCATCAAGAGTTTATCAATAAGGAACCAAAAGGTATGTAAGGTGGCAAACTCGCATAAGCATGGACACGTGTATATGTGGCCACCGAGGACCGTTCGAGAAAGCAAGGGTTTGTCGAGCAATATCCACCTTAATGAGAAGGACCACCTTGGAAGGGTGCGGCTGCAGGGTTAGAGAAGTTACTCCACACACACACACCCCTTTTTTCCGCCTCACTACACCGCAAACTTCTCCCTAAGCGTGTCTCCTCGCACATATGCCACCCTAGCAAACCCAAAAGTCTCCTAGTGTTCTCACCATTTAGCTTCCTTCATAAGCCGCATTTACCTTTTCAATCTAGATCGACTCATGTAATTGAAGAATACATGTGAACCTCTCTCTTCCCCTCACGTAAAGCAAAACTTACTTTTAGACAAGATATACACTCCACATCTTGTAGAGATTGTATGCCATCAAGAGTTTATCAATAAGGAACCAAAAGGTATGTAAGGTGGCAAACTCGCATAACCATGGACACGTGTATATGTGGCCACCGAGGCCCGTTCGAGAAAGCAAGGGTTCGTCGAGCAATATCCACCTTAATGAGAAGGAACACCTGAAGGAAATATGCCCTAGAGGCAATAATAAAGTTATTATTTATTTCCTTATATCATGATAAATGTTAATTATTCATGCTAGAATTGTATTAACCGGAAACTTGATACATGTGTGAATACATAGACAAAACAAAGTGCCCTAGTATGCCTCTACTAGACTAGCTCGTTAATCAAATATGGTTGAGTTTCCTGACCATAGACATGTGCTGTCATTTGATGAACGGGATCACATCATTAGGAGAATGATGTGATGGACAAGACCCATCCGTTAGCTTAGCACTATGATTATTTAGTTTATTGCTATTGCTTTCTTCATGACTTATACATGTTCCTATGACTATGAGATTATGCAACTCCCGAATACCAGAGGAACACTTAGTGTGCTATCAAACGTCACAACGTAACTGAGTGATTATAAAGATGCTCTACAGGTGTCTCCGATGGTGTTTGTTGAGTTGGCATAGATCGAGATTAGGATTTGTCACTCCGATTGTCGAAGAGGTATCTCTGGGCCCTCTCGGTAATGCACATCACTATAAGCCTTGCCAGCAATGTGACTAATGAGTTAGTTGTGGGGTGATGCATTACGGAACGAGTAAAGAGACTTGCCGGTTGAAGGAAATATGCCCTAGAGGCAATAATAAAGTTATTATTTATTTCCTTATATCATGATAAATGTTTATTATTCATGCTAGAATTGTATTAACTGGAAACTTGATACATGTGTGAATACATAGACAAACAGAGTGTCACTAGTATGCCTCTACTTGACTAGCTCGTTGATCAAAGATGGTTATGTTTCCTAGCCATAGACATGAGTTGTCATTTGATTAACAGGATCACATCATTAGGAGAATGATGTGATTGACTTGACCCATTCCGTTAGCTTAGCACTCGATTGTTTAGTATGTTGCTATTGCTTTCTTCATGACTTATACATGTTCCTATGACTATGAGATTATGCAACTCCCATTTACCGGAGGAACACTTTGTGTGCTACCAAACGTCACAACGTAACTGGGTGATTATAAAGGTGCTCTACAGGTGTCTCCAAAGGTACTTGTTGGGTTGGCGTATTTCGAGATTAGGATTTGTCACTCCGATTGTCGGAGAGGTATCTCTGGGCCCACTCAGTAATACACATCACATTAAGCCTTGCAAGCATTGTGGCTAATGAGTTAGTTGCGGGATGATGTATTACGGAACGAGTAAAGAGACTTGCCGGTAACGAGATTGAACTAGGTATCGAGATACCGACGATCGAATCTCGGGCAAGTAACATACCGATGACAAAGGGAACAACGTATGTTGTTATGCGGTCTGACCGATAAAGATCTTCGTAAAATATGTGGGAACCAATAAGAGCATCCAGGTTCCGCTATTGGTTATTGACCGGAGAGGTGTCTCGGTCATGTCTACATAGTTCTCGAACCCGTAGGGTCCGCACGCTTAAAGTTACGATGACAGTTTTATGAGTTTATTTGTTTTGATGTACCGAAGGTTGTTCGGAGTTCCGGATATGATCACGGACATGACGAGGAGTCTCGAAATGGTCGAGACATAAAGATTGATATATTGGACGACTATATTCGGACACCGGAAGTGTTCCGGAGAAGTTTCGGATAAAACCGGAGTGCCGGAGGGGTTACCGGAACCCCCCGGGGAAGTATTGGGCCTTAGTGGGCCTGAGGGGAGAGAGAGGGCAGCAGTCCAGGAGGTGGCGCGCCCCCTCCCATGGGGAGTCCGAATTGGACTAGGGGAGGGGGGCGCGACCCCTCTTTCCCTCTCCCTCTCCCTCTCTTTCCTTCCCCCTTCTCTCTTACTAGTTGGACTAGGAAAGGGGAGTCCTAGTCCTACTAGGAGGAGGACCCCCCCTCCTTGGCGCGCCCCAAGGGCCGGCCGGCCTCCCCCCTTGCTCCTTTATATACGGGGGCAGGGGGGCACCTCTGGACACAACAATTGATCAACGATCTTTTAGCCGTGTGCGGTGCCCCCCTCCACCATATTACACCTCGATAATATCATCGCGGAGCTTAGGCGAAGCCCTGCGTCGGTAGAACATCATCATCGTCACCACGCCGTCGTGCTGACGAAACTCTCCCTCAACACTCGGCTGGATCGGAGTTCGAGGGACGTCATCGAGCTGAACGTGCGCTGAACTCGGAGGTGTCGTGCGTTCGGTACTTGATCGGTCGGATCGTGAAGACGTACGACTACATCAACCGCGTTGTGTTAACGCTTCCGCTTTCGGTCTACAAGGGTACGTGGACAACACTCTCCCCTCTCGTTGCTATGCATCACCATGATTTTGCGTGTGCGTAGGAATTTTTTTGAAATTACTACGTTCCCCATCAGTGGTATCAGAGCCTGGTTTTATGCGTTGATGTTATATACACGAGTAGAACACAAGTGAGTTGTGGGCGATATAAGTCATACTGCTTACCAGCATGTCATATTTTGGTTCGGCGGTATTGTGAGATGAAGCGGCCCGGACCGACATTACGCGTACGCTTACGCGAGACTGGTTTCACCGTTGCGAGCACTCGTTGCTTAAAGGTGACTGGCGGGTGTCTGTCTCTCTCACTTTAGTTGAACCGAGTGTGGCTACGCCCGGTCCTTGCGAAGGTTAAAACAACACCAACTTGACAAACTATCGTTGTGGTTTTGATGCGTAGGTAAGAACTGTTCTTGCTAAGCCCGTAGCAGCCACGTAAAACTTGCAACAACAAAGTAGAGGACGTCTAACTTGTTTTTGCAGGGCATGTTGTGATGTGATATGGTCAAGACATGATGCTATATTTTATTGTATGAGATGATCATGTTTTGTAACCGAGTTATCGGCAACTGGCAGGAGCCATATGGTTGTCGCTTTATTGTATGCAATGCAATCGCCATGTAATTGTTTTACTTTATCACTAAGCGCTAGTGATAGTCGTAAAAGCAATAGTTGGCGAGACGACAACGATGCTACGATGGAGATCAAGGTGTCGCGCCGGTGACGATGGTGATCATGACGGTGCTTCGGAGATGGAGATCACAAGCACAAGATGATGATGGCCATATCATATCACTTATATTGATTGCATGTGATGTTTATCTTTTATGCATCTTATCTTGCTTTGATTGACGGTAGCATTATAAGATGATCTCTCACTAAAATTTCAAGATAAAAGTGTTCTCCCTGAGTATGCACCGTTGCCAAAGTTCGTCGTGCCCAGACACCACGTGATGATCGGGTGTGATAAGCTCTACGTCCATCTACAACGGGTGCAAGCCAGTTTTGCACAGGCAGAATACTCAGGTTAAACTTGACGAGCCTAGCATATGCAGATATGGCCTCGGAACACTGAGACCGAAAGGTCGAGCGTGAATCATATAGTAGATATGATCAACATAGTGATGTTCACCATTGAAAACTACTCCATTTCACGTGATGATCGGTTATGGTTTAGTTGATTTGGATCACGTGATCACTTAGATGATTAGAGGGATGTCTATCTAAGTGGGAGTTCTTAAGTAATATGATTAGTTGAACTTAAATTTATCATGAACTTAGTCCTGGTAGTATTAGCATATCTATGTTGTAGATCAATAGCTCGCGTTTAGCTTCCCTGTGTTTATTTTTGATATGTTCCTAGAGAAAAATTGTGTTGAAAGATGTTAGTAGCAAAGATGCGGATTGGATCCGTGATCTGAGGATTATCCTCATTGCTGCACAGAAGAATTATGTCCTTGATGCACCGCTAGGTGACAGACCTATTACAGGTGCAGATGCAGACATTATGAACGTTTGGCTAGCTCAATATGATGACTACTTGATAGTTTAGTGCACCATGCTTAAACGGCTTAGAATCGGGACTTCAAAGACGTTTTGAACGTCATGGACCATATGAGATGTTCCAGGAGTTGAAGTTAATATTTCAAGAAAATACCCGAGTTGAGAGATATGAAGTCTCCAACAAGTTCTATAGCTAAAAGATGGAGGAGAATAGCTCAAGCAGTGAGCATGTGCTCAGATTGTCTGGGTACTACATTCGCTCGAATCAAGTGGGAGTTAATCTTCCAGATAAAATAGTGATTGACAGAATTCTCTAGTCACCATTACCAAGTTAGTAGAACTTCGTGATGAACTATAGTATGCAAGGGATGACGAAAGTAATTCCCGAGCTCTTCGTGATGCTGAAATCGACGAAGGTAGAAATCAAGAAAAACATCAAGTGTTGATGGTTGACAAAACCACTAGTTTCAAGAAAAGGGCAAAGGGACAGAAGGGGAACTTCAAGAAGAACGGCAAGCAAGTTGCTGCTCAAGTGAAGAAGCCCAAGTCTGGACCTAAGCCTGAGACTAAGTGCTTCTACTGCAAAGGGACTGGTCAATGGAAGCGGAACTACCCCAATTATTTGGTGGATAAGAAGGATGGTGTCGTGGAATAGTCACGGCAGATGTCCTCAAGCTAGGACTTAGTCGTGGAGCCATCGCCGCTAGGAAGCTTGAAGGGGTTAAACGGGACAAGGAATACGAGGGTTTATACTGGTTCGGCCCCTTACGGTGAAGGTAAAAACCTACGTCCAGTTGAGGTGGTATTGATTAGGGTTTCGATGACCAGGGAGCTTAACTGCTATGCCTGGCTCTCGACGAGATCTTTCTTTTCCTAAACCGCTGCCGGGTCATCCCTTTATATAGAGAGGTAGACGCCCAGCAGCTCTCAGAGTCCCGGCCGGCTCATAAGAGTGTCCGGCTCAGACTCTGAACTATTCTTGCCTTACACTACAAGTTCTACCATAATGACGGTTGTAACTACGGGACCTAGCCATCTCCGGGTCTTAAGCCCATCTTTGGCCCACCGTCTTCAAGCTTGGCGCCGGGCTCAGGTGATGACCCTTATGAGTAACCCGGCCCCACCGGGCGGGTGGCTCTAAGGTTTATATCCTCAACATTAGGCCCTAGATTGATTTGAGCCGGCTCATGTCAATCTTCAATCCTTTCGACAGAAAATCTCCGGCTTATAATTGTGTGAAGGCCATAACCCGGCGTGACGTCATCCTCTAGATTCCGGGTAATCCGCCGTGACGTCATCTTCCATTAAGTCCATTTTTTACTCCACCATATCCGCAACGGATCTTATCTTTACTGCCATCCCGAAAATCGAGGCATTTTATGGTGAGATAACCGCGCCGTGGCCTCCTCGTTTCTCGCGCCCACTTATGAGCTTGCCCTTATAAGTAGTCTGGCCCGATGAGCCTCCAGCAGCCCGTCTTCCTCCTCGTGCCACTGTTCTTCCGCTCGAGCTCCGTCGCCGTCGCCACCGCGGGTCTTCTCGTCCTCACCGACTCCGGCCGCTGCATCAACCTGTTGCGTCCAGAGAAAACGGCGGCGACCCCCGCGACTCACCAGCACCCGTAAGTTTTCGCCACTCTGTAGAGTAGATCCACATTAGGCTCCTGCTGTTCTTCCCGTGTTATTCGCCGTTCCTCGCAAGTTCCCGGTAGTTTTTATTTTTACCACCTTTCTTGATCTCCAACTGCATAGGACTGTTGCGGTAGTTGTTTCACGCCCATTCCAATGTTCATAGATCCCTTCTTACTGCGTACAGGCTCCGTTCAGGCTTATGAACTTCCTCTACGTCTGTTTTAGGTCTAGAAACCTTTCCTTTTATTCAACCATTTTGATCCAAAATTTTCACCACGATCTGTGAAACTTGTTTTCACCACACTTAGTAAAAAACTGCATCTGCTGAGCTATGGCGGCTTACATTTCCGGCTCAAAGAAGCCACGTGCCGTAAAACTTTCCGGCTCAAAAGAAGCCACGCGCCGTAAAATTTTTGCCGGCTCATTTATGATAAAGCTGTAGACAATTTGAATTATTCTCGCTACCTTCAGCGGCTTAGATAACCCGATGCATTTAGCCATATGTCATTAGGCCCCTTCATAAGCCGCCACTTTAAACGTTGAACTGTAAATTCCCTCCGGCTTATAATTAAACCGGACATTTCTTTTTATCATAGGCTTCCGACTTTCACCATGCCTCCCAAAGCTCCCAAAGCACCCATCACTTGCAACTGGATGAGGTCCAACGTCACCGACGAAACCTTAGCGGATTTTGTGAAGACGGGTTACCTGCGCAAGAAGGACGTCATGTCTTACTGCGCCCCTGACCCGTCAGAGGAGAGACCATAGCCAAAGGACGGGGAGGTGGTAATATTTGCGGATCACATGAGCCGGGGCTTCGCACCGCCCGGCTCAAAGTTCTTTAGAGATGTACTGAATTTCTTTGACCTGCGGCCACAAGACATAGGACCCAATTCAGTGTCGAACATATGCAACTTCCAAGTATTCTGCGAGGTCTACCTTGGAGAAGAGCCCAGCCTTCTGCTCTTAGAGAGCTGTTCTATTTGAACCGTCAGAACGAGTGCGCCAACGGGCGAGCTTAGAACTTGGTGGAATCTCCATTCAGCGACGGAGAGACTGCCTTTTTCCTTACGCCGAACCGCCAAGCCACCCAAAGGACTGGAACCAAACGTGGTTCTACTGCCAAGACACTTCGCCGGCTGATGAGAGCCCGCTGCCCGGCTTTCGTCCTTCGCGTCTGGAACCAACTCACCCTCTGTCAGACAAGTTATCTCAGGCGGAGCGCCAACCTCTGATCCCCACCATCAACAAAATCAAGGCTCTCCTGGGAAATGGCCTTAATGGATCTACCTGGACCGAGTCTGGATCTCATGGCGGGTGATCCCCTTAAGCCGCCGCCCCGGCTTAATGTGTGAGTACACGGGCCGGAAAGATGACCCCCTGAGACACAGCCGCAATGATCTACCTGAAGACGTTGCTGAAGACATGACCAAGGCTCTCTTGAACGAGAGCTTGGCAGACTGCGGGAGGACCGGCTTAAGCCCCTTCTGCAAGACCAACCCGACCCCAGCGGTAAGCCGCTGATCTGAACATCTTATTTTCTTCTGTAGATAGCTTTCATCTGAACCTTAAGAAATCGTCGTTGTATTTTTCAGGCTGATGACAAATTCTGGAAGGTCAAATATGACCATGAGGCGGCCAAGAAGGCCAGGAAGGCTAAGAAAGCCACCAAGAGAGCCGCTCCCCGCAAGAAGGGAAGCAGGCCCACTGCCTCAGAGCTGCTTCAACTGAGTGACAGCTCCGAGTCAGAGGTAACCCCAGAACCTGTAAGCTCTTGTTGTATTTCTTGTTTATTTCTGTCCACCTTATCAATACTGTTCATCAACAGGATGACGCCGGAGCAAGTAACCCGGTGGTTGAAGAGGTAATGACACTTTCCTCCGACTCGGAGCCCTTGCCAAGGCTGAAAGTCCGAAGGGTAGCCCGGAAAGTAAGATTTTCACATCCTTTAGCTTATCAAGATCCTCAATTTCTTTTGAAGCAACAGATTCATGAGAGCCGGCGGCACACCCGGACCAACAAGGATGCTGACCTCTCCTCCGGCTTACCTGAGGCATCAAGGAAGCGCCGGACCGAGGTTATCTCCAACTTATATCCTTTTCATCCTCTGGCGGGTGTTATATGTCAACCTCTCAATTCTTCTGATTCAAATTATCAGGAAACGTCTCCTTCCTCTGGTGACTCGATGCAGTCGAATTTGCCGGCTTTCAAGACCGTACCCGGGTAATGATGATCATCTCTTGCTGTGCTTTATCTTTACTCATACTTTTGTACTAACCTCTTGTCCTTTCAGTGCTCAAGCAAAGCTCAGTAAAAGAGCAAGGAAAAATAAGCCGGCGGAGGAGTCGGTCGTGACGGAACCGGAAGTTTCCGCTCAAGAGCCGCCAGCCGCCTCTGCACCTGAAGCCACCGTTCCCACCGACGAGCCAGCCATGGAAACTTCCACCAACCCGGATATCTCCAGCCCGGCTCAGCCGGCCGATGACCCGGACGTGGTAATCACCCGAACGGAGTTTGTTGAGCCGGGGAGACCCACTGCGCTGGCCAAGTGCTCCGCCAAGGAAGAGTTGCTAGAGCGCAGCCGGGCCAATCTGGACCTCACCAACTATGCGAACTTGAGCGTCGGAGAGATCGTCTCCGGCTATATGAGTCAGGTGCACAAGAGCCGGGATTTGGAGATCAACATGGTGAATCAGATACAGCAGAAGTCCGAGGTACCACTCTACTGCTTACTGCATAGTTATCTTTACCATACTAGCCCCCAAGTCGACGACTTATGACTGAATATGTTGTAGACTTAAGTTCCGGCTTACTTCCATGAACCGGTAACTTGTAAATAGAAACGTTCGACATGCATTAGCCCCCAATTGCCAAGTGTCTTTGCTTGGAAAGTGCTTGGGACTTTAAAATTGCATAATAACTGTTCATACTATAACCCGGAAATTGTGCAGGCTGCTTGCAAGAAGTTTGAGGCTGACATCTCCGATCTGAAGACCCGCCTGAGGACGCGGGAAACTGAGACCCGGAAGGCCAACGCCAAATTTGTGTCCAGTATTGCTGCTCAAGAGAAGCTAAAAAAGGACTTTGAAGCTGAACGAAAAACTTGGGCCGAAGAGAAGGCTACTCTGGTGAGCCGGGCCGAACGGGCGGAGAAGGCTCTGACGGAGAAAACCGCCGAACTCTCCGGCTTAAAGCGCCATGTGTCGCAGATGGTCGCCGCCATCTTCGGTAAGTTATTCCACCGGCTATCATCAAGTTTATAATCTTTATATCTCGTAACTCCCATCATTGCCAGCGGCTTATCTTACTCTGTTAAACAGGTCCAAGAAGCGCCAACCTCAACCAAAGTGTGCTGACCAAGTTGAAGGCCGTGTACACTCTGGTGGAGCAACTCTACACCGGGTCACAGCGCGCCTTGGCCCTGGTGGCCCTATCCAATGAGGTGCCGACTCACCTGGCGGAAGTTCTTCGCCGGCTTGCCGTTCTTCCTCAACGTGTCCAAGAGCTGCGACGGGCCTCTGCAAGAGCCAGAGCCATAGCTGCTCTGAGCCGGGCCAAGGCTTTCCTTCCAGAGCTAGACCCGGCGGACATTGCACTTGGTTATCCCAGCTTAAAGGAAGACGGCACTCCTTTCGACCAAAAGGACTTTGCTGCCTGTGTGAAGATCGTTCGCCCGGTGGCCACCCTGATTGGGAACGACACCGATCTGACCAAGTTCCAGCCGGGCTACGACGCAGAGAATCAGAGGATCCCCACTCCGCGTTATGAAGCCCTCAGCTTAGTCCCGCCGACTCGTAAGCACACCTTTGCCCCAGACATTGACCCGGCCGGGTTAATCGACGAGGAGGCACAATTTGAAGCTCTGAGTGGCATTGACTGGAAATCGTCAACCTTCCAGGTCATAAGAACAGCCGGAGGAACGGAGAGGGATGAGCCGGAAGCTTCGACCCGGCCAGCATCTTGACTCTTCAGGCGGCTTATTAAACAATGCTTCACCCTTTTGGACTCGGGGAGTCTTGTAATAGAATAGGACCAACATTTTAACTTTGTCGTGCCATCGCGCACGTGTTGAATGCTGAATTCCATTGAAGTTACTTCCTTATATTCCTCCGGGTCATAATTGATCATTCATTTTCCTTAAGCTCAAATAGCTGTTTTTAACTATCCTGCATAGAAAAACAAATCACAAGTCTCTAGGCGGCTTACCGCACTGAGAATCATAGTCTCATACATATAACCCGGAATATGAATCTAAATCACAAAAGACTGTTCCTCAATTATGTCCTTGATATAACCGTAATAACACACTTACCAGCCTTCAAGCACACTTCCGGTTTATATAACCCGGGTAATAAGGTTGGTACCTCAATTCCGGTTTACCAGTCTTAACAACGCCGATTGTGTTCGACTAGTACTGTGAATCAAAGTTAATCCGGCAAAGTGAGACCCGCCGTGCACACTATTGAAACAATCAGAAGAACTCGTTGTAAATCAGAAAAAACTTAGGGGCTTCCGGTTCGAATACGACCAGAGACCCGTCCCAAAGGGGTTATGCTAAGATTCGAATGCGATCATATAGCCCCCAGTGGGTGTGGCGATGCCAATCAAGAGGGTACCGACAGCTATGTTCTCTTTGGTTCGAATACGACCCATGTTTGAACAGGAAGCCCCCAAATGACCTGAGGAGTTGTTTAACGACGCTGATTCGAATACGATCCCCGTCGGTTCCCAAAGGGGGTTGAACTATAATTCAAATATGATCAAAGAAAACTCCCTAATGAGCTCGGCACTTTGCCAATCAAATGGGTATCGACAGCTATGTTCTCTTTGGTTCGAATACGACCTATGTTTGAACAGGAAGCCCCCAAGTGATTATATTGCATACGGCTAGAGTCGAATACGATCAGAAGCCGGATCCTCCTTCAAGTTATCATGTGATCTTGCAATGAAAACAACACGTTCACCTTTGGAGGAGAAAAAAGGACACAGGTCCTGCTTTATTGCTTATCATAATATATACATGGCTTAGAGAAATATGTACATTATGAGAGCCGGTGGCTTAAGTGTAGTAAGGCCGAAGCTGAGCTATGTTCCACGGCCGACGGGTCTCTTCCTCCGACTTACGTGAATCTTTGTGCTCCCGAATGTCAATGAGGTAATATGACCCGTTGTGCAAATTCTTGCTGACCACAAAGGGCCCTTCCCAAGGCGGGGATAGCTTGTGCGCATCTGTCTGATCTTGGATGAGCTGGAGCACCAGATCGCCTTCCTGGAAGACCCGGGATTTAACCCGGCGACTGTGATAACGGCGCAGGTCTTGTTGGTAAATCGCCGAGCGAGCCGCTGCCACATCACGCTGTTCGTCCAACAAGTCAAGAGCATCTTGGCGCGCCTGTTCATTATCCGCCTCAACATAAGCCGCCACTCGAGGCGACTCATGACGGATGTCACTGGGGAGAACTGCTTCCACTCCATAAACCATGAAGAAAGGCGTGAAACCTGTAGACCTGTTAGGAGTAGTGTTGATGCTCCACAGCACGGAGGGTAACTCCTCCACCCAACAACCCGGCGTCCGTTGTAAAGGGACCAAAAGCCGGGGCTTGATACCTTTCAGAATCTCCTGATCAGCCCTCTCAGCTTGACCATTGGATTGAGGGTGAGCCACTGATGAAACATCAAGTCGAATATGCTCTCGTTGACAAAACTCCTCCATGGCGCCTTTGGATAGATTGGTACCATTGTCAGTTATAATGCTATGTGGAAAGCCAAAGCGAAAGATCACCCTTTTCATGAACTGAACCGCCGTGGCTGTGTCACACTTGCTAACTGGCTCTGCTTCAACCCACTTTGTGAATTTGTCAACTGCCACCAAGAGGTGGGTCTTCTTATCCTTGGACCTTTTAAAAGGCCCAACCATATCAAGCCCCCAGACCGCAAAGGGCCAAGTAATTGGGATCATCCTCAGCTCCTGAGCCGGCACATGAGCCCGTCGCGAGAACCTTTGGCAACCATCACATTTACTGACAAGTCCTCCGCATCAGCATGAGCCGTCAGCCAATAAAAACCATGACGAAAAGCCTTGGCCACAAGGGATTTTGAGCCGGCATGATGGCCACAATCCCCTTCATGAATCTCACGCAAGATCTCTTGATCTTCCTCAGGGGAGACACAACGCTGGAACGCTCCCGTAACACTGCGGCGATGCAGCTCACCATTGATAACAACCATTGACTTAGACCGTCGGGTTATTTGTCTGGCCAAAGTTTCATCCTCAGGCAAGTCTCCCCGGGTCATGTAAGCCAGATAGGGCACTGTCCAGTCCGGGATGATGTGGAGAGCCGCCACCAGTCGTGCCTCTGGGTCAGGGAAAGCCAAGTCTTCCTCTGTAGGCAACTTAGCAGAAGGGTTATGCAGGACGTGCAGGAAAATATTAGGCGGCACCGGTTTTCACTGAGAGCCCAGCCGGCTTAGAGCATCAGCCGCCTTGTTCTTCCTGCGATCGATGTGCTCTACTTGGTAACCCTGAAAGTGCCCAGCAATGGCATCAACTTCACGGCGATAAGCCGCCATGAGAGGGTCCTTGGAGTCCCACTTTCCTAATACTTGTTGAGCCACCAAGTTTGAGTCGCCGAAGCACCTTACCCGGCTCAAGCTCATCTCCTTAGCCATCCGAAGACCGTGGAGCAAGGCCTCGTACTCAGCCGCATTGTTAGTGCAAGGAAACATCAACTGTAGCACATAATGGAACTTGTCACCCTTAGGGGAAGCCAACACGACTCCAGCCCCCGAGCCCTCCAATTGTCTGGACCCATCGAAGTGAAAAGTCCTATATATGTTATCCGGCTTTTGCTCGGGCACTTGTAACTCTGTCCAATCGTTGATGAAATCCACCAAGGCTTGAGATTTAACAGCAGTGCGTGGTACGTATTTCAGACCATGAGGTCCGAGCTCTATAGCCCACTTAGCCACTCTCCCTGTGGCCTCTCTGTTTTGAATGATATCTCCAAGGGGGGCAGAACTGACCACAGTGATGGGGTGACCCTGGAAATAATTCTTAACCTTCCGGCTTGCCATGAACACACCATAAACAAGCTTCCGCCAATGTGGATACCGCTGTTTGGACTCGATGAGCACTTCGCTGACATAATAAACTGGCCGCTGAACCAGATGCTCCTTACCCTCTTCCTTGCGCTCCACCACCACAGCCACACTGACGGCTCGTGTGTTAGCAGCCACATACAGCAATAAAGGCTCCTCTGCCAGCTGCCTCTTCAAATCCTCAAAAGCAGTATTAGCTGCATCATTCCAGACAAAGTCATCAGTTTTCTTCATCAACTGATATAATGGCATGGCCTTCTCACCCAAACGGCTTATAAACCGGCTTAAAGCAGCGACACGACCCGCCAAACGCTGGACGTCGTTTATACACGCCGGCTTAGCCAGGGAGGTGATGGCCTTGATTTTCTCCAGGTTAGCTTCAATGCCTCTGTTAGAAACCAAAAAACCCAAGAGCTTGCCTGCAGGAACACCAAAAACACACTTGGCCGGGTTAAGCATCATCTTGTAGACCCGGAGATTATCAAAGGTTTCCCTCAGATCATCTATCAAGGTTTCCTCCTTCCTGGATTTAACCACAATATCATCCACATAAGCATGAACATTGCGCCCAATCTGGTTATGAAGACAGTTCTGCACGCAACGCTGATAAGTCGCCTGTGCACTCTTGAGTCCAAAGGGCATAGACACATAGCAGAAGGCTCCAAAGGGAGTGATGAACGTCATCTTCTCCTGGTCCTTAACTGCCATTTTAATCTGATGATATCCAGAATAAGCATCCAAGAAACTTAAGCGCTCACAACCTGCCGTAGCATCAATGATTTGATCAATACGGGGAAGGGCAAAAGGATCAGCCGGACACGCCTTGTTTAAGTCTGTGTAGTCCACACACATCCGCCAGGTGCCGTTCTTCTTGAGCACGAGCACTGGGTTAGCTAACCACTCTGGGTGAAAGACTTCAACAATAAACCCGGCCGCCAAGAGCCGGGCCACCTCTTCACCAATAGCTTTCCGCCTCTCTTCATTAAACCGCCGAAGGAATTGCCTGACCGGCTTAAATTTCGGATCAACATTGAGAGTGTGCTCGGCGAGTTCTCTAGGTACACCTGGCATGTCAGAAGGTTTCCATGCAAAAATGTCCCTATTCTCACGGATGAACTCGATGAGCGCGCTTTCCTATTTTGGATCCAGATTGGCACTGATGCTAAACTGCTGAGATGAATCACCTGGAATGAAATCAACAAGTTTAGTCTCATCAGCCGACTTAAATTTCATTGCCGGCTCATGCTCCGTAGTCGGCTTTTTCAGAGAGGTCATATCTGTTGGGTCAACATTGTCCTTGTAAAATTTTAACTCCTCTGTTGCACAAACAGATTCTGCATAAGCGGCATCGCCTTCCTCACACTCCAAGGCCACCTTCCGGCTGCCATGAACCGTAATGGTCCCATTGAGACCCGGCATCTTGAGCTGTAAATACACGTAACACGGTCGTGCCATGAACTTGGCGTAAGCCGGTCGCCCAAATATGGCATGATACGGGCTTCTTATCTTGACCACCTCAAAGGTCAATTTTTCCACCCTGTAGTTGTGCTCGTCTCCAAAAGCCACTTCCAACTCGATCTTGCCGACCGGATAAGCCGACTTACCAGGTACCACACCATGGAAAAGAGTGTTTGACTGGCTGAGGTTCTTATCAATCAACCCCATACGACGGAAAGTCTCATAATAGAGGATGTTGATGCTGCTGCCTCCATCCATGAGCACCTTAGTGAACTTATATCCTCCCACTTGAGGAGCCACCACCAAGGCCAAATGACCCGGAATATCCACCCGGGGAGGGTGATCCTCCCTACTCCACACGATAGGCTGCTCAGACCATCTTAAATAGCGTGGAACCGCCGGCTCAACAGCATTCACAGCCCTCTTATGAAGCTTCTGATCTCGCTTACACAGACTGGTGGTAAATACATGATACTATCCACCGCTAAGCTGCTTTGGATTGGTATGATAACCCCCCTGCTGCTGCTGATGACCCTGGCCAGACTGCTGATTAAAGCCCCCTTGACCGTTCTGAGGATTAGAATTTGAGCCGCCGCCCGGGCCATGAAAGCCGCCGGCGCCTGAGCCACCGCCCGGGCCATTGTTGCCGTTAAAGGCGTTGGAATTCTTAAAGTCCTTCATGATTGCACAATCCTTCCATAGATGAGTAGCTGGCTTCTCTCTAGAGCCATGCCTTGGACAAGGCTCATTCAACAGCTGCTCCAGCGTCGGGCCTGACCCGCCGGCTCGGGGAGGGGGCCTCCCCTTGCGTCTCTGGCTAATACCCGGTGAGCTGGCGTTGGCCACAAACTCTAGGCTGCCGTCGGCCTTACGCTTGCCACCCCCTTGGTTCCCCGGGTTATGCTGAGGACCCTTGCCATTGCCGTTCTTCTTTCCCTTCCCTGTCCTTTCATCATCTGAAGCGGGGTCCTTGGTACTATCAGAATCGGCGTACTTGACGAGAGCCGCCATCAGCGCACCCATATCATTGCAGTCGCGCTTAAGCCACCCGAGTTTCATCTTCAGGGGAAGAAAACGACAATTTTGCTCCAACATTAAGACTGCAGAGCCGGCATCCATCTTATCCGATGAATGTATGATCTCTTTGACCCGGCGAACCCAATGTGTCGTAAACTCACCCTCCTGCTGTTTACAGTTAGTCAAATCCACTATTGACATAGACTGCCTACAGGTGTCTTTGAAGTTTTGTATGAACCGGGCCTTCAGCTCAGCCCAAGATCCGTTGGAATTCGGCGGTAGCCCTTTCAACCAAGTGCGGGCAGTCCCATCTAGCATCATGGTGAAGTACTTGGCCATCGCCGCTTCACTGACCTCCAGCAGTTCCATGGCCATCTCGTAACTTTCGATCCAGGCTCCGGGTTGTAAGTCAGCTGTGTAATTAGGCACCTTCCTAGGGCCTTTGAAGTCCTTGGGTAGACGTTCATTGCGGAGAGCTGGCACTAAACAAGGGACACCTCCAGTCCTCGTAGGGATACCCACGTCGACGGAAGTCGTCGGATAAGCCGGGGGGTCTGGTAAGCCGTCAACTGAGGCACCTGCTCCGCCTCTTGCCGCGCTCTATCTTGGTCTGCTGCGTGAAAGGCTCCGTTATGAGCCGGGCCATGGCCAGGGGGCGGGTCATGGCGTCGGACATTACTTGAGCCGGTCGCTGAGACCATGTGTCTGCTATAACTCGGGCTCCGGCCTGGACGAGGGGTCGAGTGGATCCTGTCCCGGCTGTAGGAGTATGCCTCTTGCTGCGCCAGCGCTGTCTGAAGGAGTTCCCTGACCCGGCGGGTTTCAATAGCCGTTGGAGAGTCGCCGTCAATTGGGAGGGCCGCCAGCCGTGCTGCTGCGGCGACCATGTTCTCCAGCGGGTTAGCATAATGACCCGATGGTATTGGCACATACTGAGGCGGGGCAGGGTTCACCCGGGGAGGCCCCATCACTTGTGGCTGAATAGGGGTCCCAGACCCGGGCACTATGATCCCTGGCGGGTTACTAGACCCTGCACCTGGCGTGTTGAAGAGGTTTCGAGGATCGTAGACCGGAGGGAGTCGAGATTGGGCCTTTTGATGCCTCCTTCTCATGACCTCATTGGACGCATTCTGATGCATCGTGAGCCGGAAGGACTGCGCCTGAATCAACTGAGTTTGGGCGTCGAGAGCCACCCTCTCCGCAGCCATCCTGATCCCTTCCGCTGCCAGATCCTCCTTGGCTTTCACTAGATCTAACTTTAACTGCGCCAACTCCGCGTCATGCTGAGCTTGATCCGCCGGGTCAACCGCGGCGGTCAACAGGGCCGTCATCTTGTCTATGAGATCCATCAGCACCTGAGCCAGCGAGGGCACCGGGTTTCCCGCCCCAGCAGCAGGGTTCTGAACAGGCTGCGCACCGGCCATGAAGATTCCAACCCGGCTCGGCGGCTCAAACGGGTCCGGAATACTGTCACCATCAGAACAACCCATGAGCCTGCCATCTTGAAGTTGATACAACGAGTTTGACTCATCTGTGGACGACTCGCCGTCAGAGCCGACGGCCGTCTCATCACCAGATCCAGGTCCATCAGAGAGCCCTCTATGGATACATCCCACAAAAGCATGCTTCAAGGCAGGCAGGGCTTGGGCGGGTCGTGCGCGCTGAGCCGTCTCGATGAGATCGGCGCAGAGATCCGGCTTAGGGCCCGGCTCACCAATCTTGCCAATGAAAACATGAATTCCGCCGAAGGGGACCCGGTATCTGTACTCAATTGAGCCGGCGTCGGGGCCCCAGTTTGCATCGTCGATGTAGAGCTTGCCGCGACGACTCTTGGTCATCCGGCCCACAACGTATCCCTTGAGCCCTTCGAAGCTGCCCTTCAAGAACTCAAATCCACCGTGCGCTGGCCCCACGATGGGCGCCAACTGTCGTCGAATTGTCACGACAGATGTCCTCAAGCTAGGACTTAGTCGTGGAGCCATCGTCGCTAGGAAGCTTGAAGGGGTTAAAGGGGACAAGGAATACGAGGGTTTATACTGGTTCGGCCCCTTACGGTGAAGGTAAAAACCTACGTCCAGTTGAGGTGGTATTGATTAGGGTTTCGATGACCAGGGAGCTTAACTGCTATGCCTGGCTCTCGACGAGATCTTTCTTTTCCTAAACCGCTGCCGGGTCGTCCCTTTATATAGAGAGGTTGACGCCCAGCAGCTCTCAGAGTCCCGGCCGGCTCATAAGAGTGTCCGGCTCGGACTCTCAACTATTCTTGCCTTACACTACAAGTTCTACCATAATGACGGTTGTAACTACGGGCCCTAGCCATCTCCGGGTCTTAAGCCCATCTTTGGCCCACCGTCTTCAAGCTTGGCGCCGGGCTTCAGGTGATGACCCTTATGAGTAACCCGGCCCCACCGGGCGGGTGGCTCTAAGGTTTATATCCTCAACAGATGGCAAAGTGAACAAAGGTATATTGGATATACATGTTTACTAGTGTTTATAGCAACCCCTCGGTATTTGATACTGGTTCAGTTGCTAAGAGTAGTAACTCGAAACGGGAGTTGTAGAATAAACAAAGACTAGTAAAAGGCGAGGTGACGATGTGTGTTGGAAGTAGTTCCAAGATTGATATGATCATCATCGCACACTCCTTATACTTTCGGGATTAGTGTTGAAACTAAATAAGTGTTATTTGGTGTTTGCGTTGAGCATGAATATGATTTGATCATGTTTGTTGCAATACGGTTATTCATTTAAATTAGAGAATAATTGTTGTTCTGTTTACATGAATAAAACCTTCTATGGTCATACACCCAATAAAATGGTTTGTTGGATCTCGATCGTAGTGATACACATATTCATAACTTATTTGTGGCACTGCCGTTTAGGTCATATTGGTGTAAAGCGCATGAAGAAACTCCATACTGATGGGATTCTGGAATCACTTGATTATGAATCACTTGATGCTTGCGAACCGTGCCTCATGGGCAAGATGACTAAAACGCCGTTCTCCGGAACTATGGAGAGAGCAACAGATTTGTTGGAAATCATACATACAGATATATGTGGTCCGATGAATATTGAGGCTCGTAGCAGGTATCATTATTTTCTGACCTTCACAGATGATTTGAGCAGATATGGGTATATCTACTTATTGAAACAGAAGTCTGAAACATTTGAAAAGTTCATATAATTTCAGAGTGAAGCGGAAAATCATCGTAACAAGAAAATAAAGTTTCTACGATCTGATCGTGGAGAAGAGTATTTGAGTTACGAGTTTGGCCTTCAGTTAAAACAATGTGAAATAGTTTCACTACTCACGCCACCTGGAACACCACGGTGTAATGGTGTGTCCGAACATCGTAACCGTACTTTATTAGATATGGTGCGATATATGATGTCTCTTACCGATCTACCACTATCGTTTTGGGGTTATGCATTAGAGACAGCTGCATTCACGTTAAATAGGGTACCATCTAAATCCGTTGAGACGACATCTTATGAACTGTGGTTTGGCAAGAAACCAAAGTTGTCGTTTCTTAAAGTTTGGGGTTGCGATGCTTATGTGAAAAGGTTTCATCCTGATAAGCTCAAACCCAAATCGGAGAAATGTGTCTTCATAGGATACCCAAAGGAGACAGTTGGGTACACCTTCTATCACAGATCCGAACGCAAGACATTCGTTGCTAAGTATGGATCCTTTCTAGAGAAGGAGTTTCTCTCGAAAGAAGTGTGTGGGAGGAAAGTAGAACTTGATGAGGTAACTATACCTGCTCGCTTATTGGAAAGTAGTTCATCACAGAAACCGGTTCCTGTGACACCTACACCAATTAGTGAGGAAGTTAATGATGATGATCATGAAACTTCAGATCAAGTTGTTACTGAACCTCGTAGGTCAACCAGAGTAAGATCCGCACCAGAGTGGTACGGTAATCCTGTTCTGGAGGTTATGTTACTAGACCATGACGAACCTACGAACTATGAAGAAGCGATGGTGAGCCCAGATTCCGCAAAATGGCTTGAGGCCATGAAATCTGAGATGGGATCCATGTATGAGAACAAAGTATGGACTTTGATTGACTTGCCCAATGATCGGCGAGCCATAAAAAATAAATGGATCTTCAAGAGGAAGACGGACGCTGATAGTAGTGTTACTATCTACAAAGCTAGACTTTTCGGAAAAAGGTTTTTGACAAAGTTCAAAGTGTTGAATACGATGAGATTTTCTCACTCGCAGCGATGCTTAAGTCTTTCCGAATCATGTTAGCAATTGCCGCATTTTATGAAATCTGGCAAATGGATAAACAAAACTGCATTCCTGAATGGATTCATTAAAGAAGAGTTGTATATGATGCAACCAGAAGGTTTTGTCAATCCTAAAGGTGCTAACAAAATATGCAAACTCCAGCGATCCATCTATGGACTGGTGCAAGCATCTCGGAGTTGGAATATACGCTTTGATAAGTTGATCAAAGCATATAGTTTTATACAGACTTGCGGTGAAGCCTGTATTTACAAGAAAGTGAGTGGGAGCACTACAGCATTTCTGATAAAGTATATGTGAATGACATATTATTGATCGGAAATAATGTAGAATTATTCTGCAAAGCATAAAGGAGTGTTTGAAAGGAGTTTTTCAAAGAAAGACCTCGGTGAAGCTGCTTACATATTGAGCATCAAGATCTATAGAGATAGATCAAGACGCTTGATAAGTTTTTTCAATGAGTACATACCTTAATAAGATTTTGAAGTAGTTCAAAATGGAACAGTCAAAGAACGAGTTTCTTGCCTGTGTTACAAGGTGTGAATTTGAGTAAGACTCAAAGCCCGACCACGGCAGAAGATAGAAAAAGAATGAAAGTCATTCCCTATGCCTCGGCCATAGGTTCTATAAAGTATGCCATGCTGTGTACCAGATCTATTGTATACCCTACACTGATTTTGGCAAGGGAGGACAATAGTGATCTAGGAGTAGATCACTGGACAGCGGTCAAAATTATCCTTACTGGAATAAGGATATGTTTCTCGATTATGGAAGTGACAAAAGGTTCGTCGTAAAGGGTTACGTCGATGCAAGTTTTGACACTAATCTAGATGACTCTAAGTCTCGGTCTAGATACATATTGAAAGAGGGAGCAATTAGCTAGAGTAGCTCCGTGCAGAGCATTGTAGACATAGAAATTTGCAAAATACTTACGGATCTGAATGTGACAAACTCGTTGACTAAAATTATCTCACAAGAAAAACATGATCACACCTTAGTACTCTTTGGGTGTTAATAACATAAGCGATGTGAACTAGATTACTGACTCTAGTAAACCCTTTGGGTGTTGGTTACATGACGATGTGAACTATGGGTGTTAATCACATGGTGATGTGAACTATTGATGTTAAATCACATGGCGATGTGAACTAGATTATTGACTCTAGTGCAAGTGGGAGACTGAAGGAAATATGCCCTAGAGGGAATAATAAAGTTATTATTTATTTCCTTATATGATGATAAATGTTTATTATTCATGCTAGAATTGTATTAACTGGAAACTTGATACATGTGTGAATACATAGACAAACAGAGTGTCACTAGTATGCCTCTACTTGACTAGCTCGTTGATCAAAGATGGTTATGTTTCCTAGCCATAGACATGAGTTGTCATTTGATTAACGGGATCACATCATTAGGAGAATGATGTGATTGACTTGACCCATTCCGTTAGCTTAGCACTCGATCGTTTAGTATGTTGCTATTGCTTTCTTCATGACTTATACATGTTCCTATGACTATGAGATTATGCAACTCCCATTTACCGGAGGAACACTTTGTGTGCTACCAAACGTCACAACGTAACTGGGTGATTATAAAGGTGCTCTACAGGTGTCTCCAAAGGTACTTGTTGGGTTGGCGTATTTCGAGATTAGGATTTGTCACTCCGATTGTCGGAGAGGTATCTCTGGGCCCACTCAGTAATACACATCACATTAAGACTTGCAAGCATTGTGGCTAATGAGTTAGTTGCAGGATGATGTATTACGGAACGAGTAAAGAGACTTGCCGGTGACGATATTGAACTAGGTATCGAGATACCGACGATCGAATCTCGGGCAAGTAACATACCCATGACAAAGGGAACAACGTATGTTGTTATGCGGTCTGACCGATAAAGATCTTCGTAGAATATGTGGGAACCAATATGAGCATCCAGGTTCCGCTATTGGTTATTGACTGGAGAGGTGTCTCGGTCATGTCTACATAGTTCTTGAACCCGTAGGGTCCGCACGCTTAAAGTTACGATGACAGTTTTATGCGTTTATATGTTTTGATGTACCGAAGGTTGTTCGGAGTTCCGGATATGATCACGGACAAGACGAGGAATCTCGAAATAGTCGAGACATAAAGATTGATATATTGGACGACTATATTCGGACATCGAAACTGTTCCGGAGAAGTTTAGGATAAAACCGGAGTGCCGGAGGGGTTACCGGAACCCCCCGGGGAAGTATTGGGCCTTAGTGGGCCTGAGGGGAGAGAGAGGGCAGCAGCCCAGGAGGTGGCGCGCCCCCTCCCATGGGGAGTCCGAATTGGACTAGGGGAGGGGGGCGCGGCCCCTCTTTCCCTCTCCCTCTCCCTCTCTTTCCTTCCCCCTTCTCTCTTCCTAGTTGGACTAGGAAAGGGGAGTCCTACTCCTACTAGGAGGAGGACTCCCCCCCTCCTTGGCGCGCCCCAAAGGCCGGCCGGCCTCCCCCCTTGCTCCTTTATATACGGGAGCAGGGGGCACCTCTGGACACAACAATTGATCAACGATCTTTTAGCCGTGTGCGGTGCCCCCCTCCACCATATTACACCTCGATAATATCGTCGCAGAGCTTAGGCGAAGCCCTGCGTCGGTAGAACATCATCATCGTCACCACGCCGTCGTGCTGACGAAACTCTCCCTCAACACTCGGCTGGATCGGAGTTCGAGGGACGTCATCGAGCTGAACGTGTGCTGAACTCGGAGGTGCCGTGCGTTTGGTACTTGATCGGTCGGATCGTGAAGACGTACGACTACATCAACCGCGTTGTGTTAACGCTTCCGCTTTCGGTCTACGAGGGTACGTGGACAACACTCTCCCCTCTCGTTGCTATGCATCACCATGATCTTGCGTGTGCGTAGGATTTTTTTTTGAAATTACTACGTTCCCCATCACCGGTAACGAGATTGAACTAGGTATTGAGATACCGACGATCGAATCTCGGGGAAGTAACATACCGATGACAAAGGGAACAACGTATGTTGTTATGCGGTTTGACCGATAAAGATCTTCGTAGAATATGTAGGAACCAATATGAGCATCCAGGTTCTGCTATCGATTATTGACCGGACATGAGTGTCGGTCATGTCTACATAGTTCTCGAACCTGTAGGGTCCGCACGCTTAACGTTTGGTGACGATCGGTATTATGAGATTATGTGATTTGATGTACCGAAGGTTGTTCGGAGTCCCGGATGAGATCACGGACATGACGAGGAGTCTCGAAATGGTCGAGACGTAAAGATAGATATATTGGATGGCTATATTCGGACATCGGAAAGGTTCTGAGTGATTCGGGTATTTTTCGGAGTACCGGAGAGTTACGGGAATTCGCTGGGGGGGGGGGGTGGTCAATGGGCCTTCATGGGCTTTAGTGGAAGTAGAGGGCAGCAAGGAAGTGTGGGGTGCGCCCCCTAGGCCCAAACTGAATTGGTTTAGGGCTTTGGGGCCCGGCCCCCTCTTTCCTTCCTCCCTCCTCCCCTTTTCTTCCCCTCCTAGTTGGACTAGGAAAGGGGGAACCTACTCCTAGTAGGAGTAGGATTCCCCCCTTGGGGACCCTATGAGGCCGCCGCCCCCTCCCCTTGCTCCTTTATATACGTGGCTAGGGGGCACCCCAAAGAGACACAAATTGATCATTGATCTCTTAGCCGTGTGTGGTGCTCCGCTCCACCATAACCCACCTCGGTCATATCGTCGTAGTACTTAGGCGAAGCCCTGCGCCGGTAGCTTCATCATCACCGTCATCACGCCGTCGTGCTGACGAAGCTCTCCCTCGACACTCTGCTGGATCGTGAGTTCGTGGGACGTCACCGAGCCGAACGTGTGCCGATTGCGGAGGTGCCGTACTTTCGGTGCTAGGATCGGTCAATCGTGAAGACGTACGACTACATCAACCGCGTTGTCATAACGCTTCCGCTTACAGTCTACGAGGGTACGTAGACAACACTCTCCCCTCTGGTTGCTATGCATCACCATGATCTTGCGTGTGCGTAGGAATTTTTTTGAAATTACTACGTTCCCCAACAGTGGCATCCGAGCCAGGTTTACGCGTAGATGTTATATGCATGAGTAGAACACAAATGAGTTGTGGGCGATAATAGTCATATTGCTACCAGCATGTCATACTTTGATTCGGCGGTATTGTTGGATGAAGCGGCCCAGACCGACATTACGCGTACGCTTACGCGAGACTGGTTCTACCGACGTGCTTCGCACACAGGTGGCTGGCGGGTGTCAGTTTCTCCAACTTTAGTTGACTCAAGTGTGGCTACGCCCGGTCCTTGTTGAAGGTTAAAACAACACATACTTGACGAAAATCGTTGTGGTTTTGATGCGTAGGTAAGAACGGTTCTTGCTAAGCCCATAGCAGCCATGTAAAACTTGCAACAACAAAGTAGAGGACGTCTAACTTGATTTTGCAGGGCATGTTGTGATATGGTCAATACGTGATCAGATATAAATTGTTGTATGAGATGATCATGTTTTGAAATTATAGGCAACTGGCAGGAGCCTTATGTGTAACGCCCACGATGCGGCTATATCTCCCACGTGTCGAGGCATGACTTAGAGGCATAACCGCATTGTGGTTTGTCGCAAGAAGGGTCATCTTCACACAATCCCATGTAATGAATAAGAATGGGATAAAGAGTTGGCTTACAATCGCCACTTCACACAATACATAAATATAATTCATACATCATTCAAAATACACACATAGACCGACTACGGTCCAGATCCAAATGAAAATAAGATAACCCCCAATGCTAGATACCCGATCGTCCCAACTGGGCTCCACTACTGATCATTAGGAAAAGACACATAGTAACGACCACGTTCCTCATCGAACTCCCACTTGAGGTCGATCCCATCATCTGCACTGGCATCGTCGACACTTGCAACTGTATTGGTAGAATCTGTGAGTCACGAGGACTCAGCAATCTCACACCCGCGAGATCAAGACTATTTAATCTTATCGGAAAGGGCGGTGTAATGAGGTGGAGCTGCAGCATGCACTAAGCATATATGGTGGCTAACATACGCAACAGAGAGCGAGAAGAGAAGCAACGGAACGGTCGTCAACTAGCAATGACCAAGAAGTGATCGTGAACTCCTACTTACGTCATTCATAACTCAAACCGTGTTCACTTCCCGGACTCCGCCGAGAAGAGACCATCACGGCTACACACGCAGTTGATGTATTTTAACTAGGTCAAGTGACAAGTTCTCTACAACCGGACATTAACAAATTCCCATCTGCCTCATAACCGTGGGCACGGCTTTCGAAAGATAATACCCTGCAGGGGGTGTCCCAACTTAGCCCATCATAAGCTCTCACGGTCAACGAAGGATAAACCTTCTCCCAGAAAGACTCGATCAGTCTCGGAATCCCGGTTTACAAGACATTTCGACAATGGTAAAACAAGACCAGCAAAGCCACCTGAATGTGCCGACAAATCCCGATAGGAGCTGCACATATCTCGTTCTCAGGGCACACCGGATGGGCAAGACGTCGGGTTGGCATAGACCCTGGTTGCCCAGGGGGCACCGGACATCGCCCAGTTTGGGCCATCACTCGAAGGAGCACTGGTCCGGGGGTTTAAAATAAAGATGACCCTCGGGTTCGCGAAAACCCGGGGGAAAAGGCTTAGGTGGCAAATGGTAAAACCAAGGTTGGGCCTTGCTGGAGGAGTTTTATTCAAGGCGAACTGTCAGGGGGGTCCCATAAATCACACAACCGCGTAAGGAACGCAAACTCAAAGAACATAATACCGGTATGACAGAAACTAGGGCGGCAAGAGTGGAACAAAACACCTGGCATAAGGCCGAGCCTTCCACGCTTTACCAAGTATATAGATGCATTAATATAATAAGAGATATTGTGATATCCCAACATATCCATGTTCCAACATGGAACCAACTTCAACTTCACCTGCAACTAGCAACGCTATAAGAAGGGCTGAGCAAAAGCGGTAACTTAGCCAAACAACGGTTTGCTAGGAAAGGATGGTTAGAGGCTGACATGGCAATATGGGAGGCACGATATAGCAAGTGGTAGGTAGCGCAGCATGGCAATAGAGCGAACAACTAGCAAAGCAAAGATAGAAGTGATTTCGAGGGGTGGTCATCTTGCCTGCAAGGTTCTCAGAGTTGTCGAAAGCTTGATCCTCGTAAGCGTACTCAACTGGTTCCTCGTTCACGAACTCGTCTCTCGGCTCTACCCAAGACAAGAACACAAGCAATGAAACCACAATCAATCACGAGAAATGCACAAGCAACATGATGCAATACATGAATGATATGCAATAAATGATATGCGGTGCGTATGCGTGCTCCGGGAGGAAAATGATGAACAAGGCAGTAACTTGGCAAAACAAGCATGCACTGAAAAGATGAGATGATTTCGGTCGAAATCGATATAAAGATCACCGGAAACGGATGCACGGTTTGCAAATGGCAAGCAAAACAAGAATGACACGAATCTGCGATTAACAGCATGATAGCACTTAGAATGCAACAAGTAACAATGCTACGGCACTCCAACATAGCAAAAAAGCATATGGTAGCAATCTACAGGAGATGCTTGACAAAAGATGAACACTGAGCTACGGCTAGATCACAACATAACAGGCTCAAAGAAGCATGGCAAAAGTGCAAAAGATAACAGGTTGACAGACTTGGTGAAATTACTGGACATGCCTGAAACAGCATCAGGTAGCAATGTTCAGAGCACGAAAACGACATGCTACAGGAAGTTAACATAGCAAAACAAGGCATGGCGGTGTTCTACTAAATGCATATGACAAAAGTCCCTTACTGACTATAAGCCAAAAAGGAACAGAAGATATGATGGCAACCATGTAAACATAGCAAGTTTCGTTAACGGGTTCCAGACTTAGCAGAAAACAGAGCATGGCAGAAACAATAATATGAAGGCATCTTGGGGAGCTTGATGCACTCACCACAAAGCAATGCATGACAAAAAAAGCATACCTACAGCAAGATGGAATGTTTATGAAACAATCCATGGCAAGAACAAATGCATAACATGTATGGATCAACTACAACAAGCTTGGCAAAGTTGAATAACACGTAAACAATCTGCCAGAAATATATTATAGCAAAAGTAGAGCAAGATTGAGTCATTCTATGTCACTCCATAATTGCAAAAAAGGGAAGGAATGGATCAATTACAATAATATCTACAAAACATCCTTAATGAACATCTCCAAAATATGCATGGATCTCTCTGTAGCATCAAGTTTACATGGCAACAAAATAACAGCAGACAAAGACTTGGAGAAAACACTAAGTCCCTGAAATCAGAAACATTACGGAGCCTAGTTTGCATGCTTGTGCTAGTCACCACAGAGATCACAAAAATACATGGTAAACAGCAATGGAAAGATGGCATGGCATAAAACAAAACAAATTTAGAGCTCATGCCCATAAGATGCACAGATTAAACGATACAAAAATAACAAATCCACAAGTTCTGATAAGAACCAGCAGATAACAGCAACTAGCACTCTTGCACCAGAGATTTGGGCATCAAGATGGCCTCTAATGAACATGGTTCGATTGAACAAAATGTAGAGCATCATGAGACGAACAATTTGACATATTACACGCGCGAAACGGAGCTATATGCAGAGAGTTACGATGCTATGAACAAAGGCATGTAATGTCAAAATAAAAATCTTAGGAATAATTCGGGATACGGGAAAAGTCAACGCACAACGATTTTGGATCGGGATCTCGCCGGGTCCGAGCTCGAGCTCGCCGGAGCTCGGCCGGAGGAAGAGGGAGGAGGAGGAGGCGGGCGGCGACCGGAGGGAGGAGAGGAGGCGACGGCGCGGCGGGGAGCCGCGGCGCCGGGCGGCCACGGCGCCGGAGGGCGGCGGCGGCAGCACCGGCGAGCTCCGGGCGGCGGCGGCGACCGGCAATGAGGCCGCGGCGGCTGGGCACGGCGGTGAGGCGCGGCGAGGCGGCGGCGGCGCACAGGAGCGCTGGAGGAGGACGGCGGCGGGGCGTGCGGGCTCGGGGAGGGCCGGCCGCGGGCTCGCGGGCCTCGGCGGCGGCGCGGGGTCGGCCTGCCACGTGGCGGACGCGGAGAGGCTGCGGGCGGCGGCGCGTTTGTCCAGCGGGGTACGGACTTGTCCGGCGGCGGCGGGGAAAAATGCTAGGGTTTTCATCTGCGATTTATTTCGGGAGGGGAGGCATATATATAGGTAGAGGGAGCTAGGAGAGTTCAAATGAGGTGCGGTTTTCGTGCACACGATCGTGATCGAACGACCTAGAGCATGGAAGTGACTTAGAGGAGTTTTGGGCTGGTTTTGAGAGGGGTTTTGCTGCAACACACAGAAGGCATCTGCGGTTACCCGGTTAACCGTTGGAGTACCAAACGACCTCCAAATGGAACGAAACTTGACCGGTGGTCTACCAAGGCCACTTGACAAGCCTCGGTCCATTCCGAGAACGTTTGACACCCGCTCACGAAAGAAAACAAGAGGGGTGCGCCGGAGGAGGTGGGAGCGCCGGATTGCAAAACGGACAACGGGGAACATGCTTGGATGCATGAGACGAACACGTATGCAAATGCAATGCACATGATGACATGATATGAGATGCATGACATGAACAAAATGCAAAACGAAAGACAAAACCCGACCACGAGGGGAATATCATAACACATAGCCAAAAATGGCAAGAGTTGGAGTTACAAATATGGAAAGTTACATCCGGGGTGTTACAACACTCCACCACTACGAGAGGATCTCGTCCCGAGATCTAGGACTGAAAGAACTCCGGATATTCGGAACGGAGATGGTCCTCGCGTTCCCAGGTGGCTTCCCGGTCGGAATGGTGCGACCACTTCACTTTCAGGAATTTGATTGACTTGTTGCGAGTCTTGCGCTCAGTTTCTTCAAGAATAGCAACGGGGTGCTCATGATAAGACAGATCTTCTTGGAGGTCAATCTCTTCGAAGTTGATAGTGCGCTCAGGAGTCTTGAAGCACTTGCGAAGCTGTGACACGTGGAACACATCGTGCACGTTCGCGAAGTTGGAAAGAAGCTCAAGTTGATAGGCGAGGTCGCCCCTTTTGCCAATGATCTTGAAAGGACCCACGTATCTAGGGGCAAGCTTCCCTTTGATACCGAAGCGACGAGTGCCTTTCATTGGAGAGACGCGGAGGTAGACATGGTCTCCGATCTCAAAAGCCACATCACGGTGCTTACTATCATAGTAACTCTTCTGGCGCGATTGCGCGGCTTTGAGATTATCACGGATGACTTTACACATTTCTTCAGCCTCTGTGATTAAGTCATTGCCAAGAAGTTGGCGTTCACTAGTCTCTGACCAATTGAGAGGAGTACGACACTTTCTGCCATAGAGAATCTCGAATGGGGCCTTGCCCGAATTTGCTTGGAAGCTGTTGTTGTAGGAGAATTCGGCATATGGAAGACAATCTTCCCATTTCATGCCAAAGGAAATGACACAAGCCCTGAGCATGTCTTCAAGAATCTGATTGACTCGCTCGACTTGGCCACTAGTTTGAGGATGGAAAGCTGTGCTGAAGCGAATGTTTGTGCCCATGGCCTTCTGGAAGGAGTCCCAGAACTTAGAGGTGAAGATGCTTCCACGATCTGAAGAAATCAGTTGTGGAATGCCGTGCAAGGAGACAATCTGGAGGTGTATAGCTCTGCCAACTGAGCTGCTGTGATAGATTCTTTGATTGGGAGGAAATGGGCCACTTTTGAAAGCTTGTCAATGACAACGAAGATAGCATCATTTCCACGCTTGGACTTTGGAAATCCAGTCACGAAGTCCATTTTGATATGATCAAACTTCCATTCTGGGATAGCAAGAGGTTGGAGGAGACCAGCTGGTCGTTGGTGTTCTGCTTTCACTCTTCGACAGACATCACATTCATTCACGAATTGAGCAATTTCTCGCTTCATTCGAGTCCACCAGTACGACTGCTTGAGGTCATGGTACATCTTCGTACTTCCAGGATGAATGGAAAGAAGAGAATTGTGCGCCTCGTTCATAATGACTTTCCTTAGATCACCTTTAGGAACCACAATCCGGTCCTCGAAGAATAAAGTGTCTCTGTCATCAATGCGATAGCACTTGTATTTGGAAAAACCCTTGTCGATACCACGTTTCACCTTCTTCACCATGGTATCAAGAAGTTGTGCCTCACGAATTTGATCTTCCAAAGTAGGAGAGACTATGAGGTTGGCAAGAAAGCCTTGAGGAACAACTTGGAGATCCAGCTTGCGGAAAGCTTCACAAAGATCCGGTTGGAATGGCTTGAGGATTAGGCTGTTGCAATAAGCCTTCTTGCTTAAAGCATCTGCAATGACATTGGCCTTGCCTGGAGTATATTCAATACTCGGATTGTACTCTTGAATCATTTCGACCCATCGAGTCTGCCTGAGGTTGAGGTTGGGCTGAGTGAAGATGTACTTGAGACTCTTGTGATCGGTGAATATGTCCACTTGTCTTCCCAACAAGAGATGTCTCCACGTTATTAATGCATGGACAACTGCCGCCAACTCAAGATCGTGAGTGGGATAGTTCTTCTCATTGGGCTTCAACTGACGAGAGGTATAGGCCACAACTTTGTTCTCTTGCATTAACACAGCACCGAGACCTTGAAGAGAAGCATCACAGAAAACTTCAAAAGGCTTGGATTCATCAGGAGGAGTCAAGACAGGAGCTGTGACTAGTTTCTCTTTGAGAGTGTTGAAAGCAACGTCACACTCAGGAGACCAGACATACTTCACATGCTTCTGGAGGAGGTTGGAAAGAGGCTTTGCAATCTTAGAGAAATTCTCAACGAATCTTCGGCAATAGCTTGCAAGACCAAGAAAACTGCGGAGCTGCTTGACATTCTGAGGAGGTTCCCAATTCACAATTGCGGACACCTTCTCGGGGTTAACAGCGATGCCCTTGGCAGAGATGATGTGACCAAGGTAAAGAACTTCATCAAGCCAAAACTCACATTTTGAGAACTTCGCATAGAATTTATACTCTCTGAGCTTGTCTAGCACCAACCGCAAATGTTTGGCATGGTCCTTCTTATTCTTTGAGAAGACCAATATATCATCGAGATACACCAGGACGAATTCATTGGTATAGGGGTTGAAGATGAAATTCATCATCCGAGAGAATGTTGGAGGAGCATTGACAAGGCCGAAAGACACGACAGTATATTCATAAGAACCAAAGCTTGTTTTGAATGCTGTCTTGGGAATATCTTCTTCACGAATGCGAATCTGATGATAACCCATACGAAGGTCAAGCTTGGAGAATACTTTAGCACCTTTTAGTTGCTCGAATAGCTCATTGATGTTGGGAAGTGGATACTTGTTCTTGATTGTCTTCTTGTTCAATGGACGGTAGTCGACACAAAGTCGGTCCGTGCCATCCTTCTTCTTTACAAAAAGAACACCACAACCCCATGGAGATGAACTCGGTCTGATCAAACCCAGACGCTCTTCTTCATCGAGCTGTTTCTTCAATTCCTTCAGCTCGTTGGGTCCAAGCTTGTATGGACGCTTGCAAACGGGTTCAGTGCCTGGCTCAAGATCGATAACGAACTCAACTGGCCGGTGAGGAGGCATACCCGGAAGCTCTTCTGGAAAGACATCTTGATACTCACAAACGACTGGAATTTGAGAGATGGCATTCAATTCGCCCTTCTCATTGAGAGAAAATAACCGAATGGTTTCATCACGAGCGGCATAAATAATCACATCCTCAGAAGAGTGTGTCAATTGAATTTCCCTGGCAGCACAATCAAGTTGAGCCTTGTGCTTAGAAAGCCAGTCCATCCCGAGAATAAGATCAATATCCGAGTCACCAAGAACCATTGGAGAAGACGGAAATTTATAATTGCCCATCTTGATAGAAACATCCGGAGCCATCATTTTGGTATTCATGAATAATCCCGGAGAGGAAACCGCTATCGGCTTAGGCAAATCAACAGTATGCAAATTGTTCATGGATGCAAAAGGTCTTGATATGAAAGAAATAGATGCACCAGTATCAAACAAGACTTTTGCAGGAATATCATTAACAGGAAGATTACCCATTATCACATCAGTAGACTCCTCCGCTTGAGCTGCATTCATCATGTTCACCTTTGCAGACTTTGGATTATGCTTGACCACTGCATTGCTAGAAGATCTGACAAGAGGAGGAGGCGGAAGACGCCTTTGGTTGAAGCATTTGTTAGCATAGTGACCTTTCTGCTGACACTTGTGGCAAGTCACCTCTGAGAGTGGACGATGATAAGGAGCATTGGACTTTGGAGCTTGATTCTGAGACTTGTTCTGATAGCCAGAGTTGGAAGAACCATGGCCACTGTCGTGGAATTGTCACGGCAGATGTCCTCGAGCTAGGACTTAGTCGTGGAGCCATCGCAACTAGGAAGCTTAAAGGGGTTAAATGGGACAAGGAACACGAGGGTTATACTGGTTCGGCCCCTTACGGTGAAGGTAAAAGCCTACGTCCAGTTGAGGTGGTATTGATTAGGGTTTCGATGAGCAGGGAGCTTGATTGCTATGCCTGGCTCTCGATGAGATCTTTCTTGTCCCTACACTACCGCCGGGTCGTCCCTTTATATAGAGAGGTTGACGCCCAGCAGCTCTCAGAGTCCCGGCCGGCTCATAAGAGTGTCCGGCTCCGACTCTCAACAATTCTTGCCTTACGCTACAAGTTCTACCATAATAGCGGTTGTAACTACGGGCCTTAAGCCATCTCCGGGTCTTAAGCCCATCTTTGGCCCGCCGTCTTCAAGCTTGGCGCCGGGCTTCAGGCAATGACCATTATGAGTAACCCGGCCCCTCCGGGCGGGTGACTCTAAGGCTTATATCCTCAACATCAGGCCCCAGATTGATTTGAGCTGGCTCATGTCAATCTTCAATCCTTTTGATAGAAGATCTCCGGCTTACAATTGTATAAAGGCTATAACCCGTCGTGACGTCATCTTCTGGATTCCGGGTAACCCGCCGTGACGTCATCTTCTATTAAGTCCATTTTTTATTCCACCATATCCGCAACAGATCTTATCTTTAATTGTCGTCCCGAAAATCGAGGCGTTTTTATGGAGAGATAACCACGCCGTGGCCTCCTCGTTTCTCGCGCCCACTTATGAGCTTCCCCTTATAAGTAGCCCGGCCCATGAGCCTCGTGCCACTCGTCGCCTCCATCTTCTTCTTCCTCTCGCCACTGTGCTGCCGCCCGAGCTCCATTGCCGCCGCCGCCGCGGGTTTCTTCATCTTCACCAACTCAGGCCGCTGCATCACCCTGACGTGACCAGAGAAACGCGACGGATCTCCGCCGTAACTCCGCACCTGTAAGTCCCTGCACCTCTCCACCGTAGATCCACATTAGGGTTCCACTGTTCTTCGCCGTTCTTCGCTGTTCTTCGTAAGTTCTTCGCGGGTTCCCTGTAGTTCTGCCACTATGGCCATGTTTCGATCCAAGATTAGCACAGAACTCCTGCGGTAGTTGTTGCTCATCCATTTTAACACTAGTAGATCCCCTTTGTTTGAAAGAAGATCCCATTTTGAATCCATGGACTTCTTCTTCGTCAGTTCTAGGTCTAGAAATTTTTTCTCTTTAGCCAACCGTTTGATCCAAAATATTTACTGCGATCTGTGAAACTTGTTTTCACCAGACTTAGTCAAAAATTGCCTCTGCTGAGCTATGGCGGCTTATGTTTCCGGCTCAAAAGAAGCCATGCGCCGTAAATTTTTCCGGCTCATGTATGATAAAGCCGTAGACAATTTGAGTTACTCACGATACTTGCAGCAGCTTAGATAACCCGATGCACTTAACCGTATGTCATTAGGCCCCTCTCATAAGCCGCCATCTGAGTATTTAAATCTGTAAACATCTGCCGGCTTATAATTGAACCGGACATTTTCCTTTTGCCATAGGCTTCATCTTTCACAATGCCTCCCAAAGCTCCCAAAGCACCCATTACGTGCAACTGGATGAGGTCCAACGTCAACAACGACAACTTAGCTGAATTCGTAAAGACGGGTTACCTGCCCAAGAAGGATGTGATGTCTTACCGTGCCCCTGACCCGTCAAAGGAGAGACCGCAACCAAGGGAGGGTGAGGTAGTGATTTTTGCTGATCACATGAGCCGGGGCTTCGCACCGCCCGGCTCAAAGTTCTTTAGAGATGTGCTGAGTTTCTTTGATCTGCGGCCACAAGACATAGGACCCAATTCCGTGTCAAACATATGCAACTTCCAAGTATTCTGCGAAGTCTACCTTGGAGAAGAGCCCAGCCTTCTGCTCTTTAGAGAGCTATTCTATTTGAACTGCCAGAATGAGTGCGCCAACGGACCGAGCCTGGAACTTGGTGGAATCTCCATTCAACGCCGGAGAGACTGCCTCTTTCCTTATGCTGAGCCGCCCAGCCATCTAAAGGACTGGAACCAGACGTGGTTTTACTGCCAGGACACGTCTTCGGCTGACGAGAGCCCTCTGCCCGGCTTTTGTGCCGTGCGTCTGTAGCCAAACCACCCTGTGCCCGACAAACTACCTCAGGCGGAGCATCAACCTCTGATCCCCACCATCAACAAGATCAAGGCTCTCCTGGGCAACGGCCTCAACGGCATTGATCTGGTCCGGGTTTGGATCTCGTGGGGGGTGATCCCCTTGAGCCGCCGCCCCGGCTTAATGTGTGATTACACGGGCCGGAAAGATGACCCCCTGCGACATAGCCGCAACGATCTTCCTGAAGACGTTGTTGAAGATATGACCAAGGCCCTCTTGAATGAGAGCTTGGCAGACTGCGGGAGGACCGGCTTAAGCCCCTTCTGCAAGACCAACCCGGCCCCAGCGGTAAGCCGCTGATCTGAACATCTTATTTTCTCCTTTAGATAGTTTTCATCTGAACCTTAAGAAATCTTCATTGTATTTTTCAGGTTGATGATAAATTCTGGAAGGTCAAGTATGACCATGAGGCGGCCAAGAAGGCCAGGAAGGCTAAGAAAGCCGCCAGGAGAGCCGCTCCCCGCAAGAAGGGAAGCAGGCCTACTGCCTCAGAGCTGCTTCAACTAAGTGACAGCTCCGAGTCAGAGGTAACCCCTGAACCTGTAAGCTCTTGTTGTATTTCTTGTTTATTCCTGTCCACCTTATTGATACTGATCATCAGCAGGATGACACCAGAGCAAGTAACCCGGTGACCGAAGAGGTAATGACACTTTCCTTCGACTCGGAGCCCTTGCCAAGGCTGAAAGTCCGAAGAGTAACCCGGAAAGTAAGATTTTCACATCCTTTAGCTTATCAAGATCCTCAATTTCTTTTGAAGCGACAGATTCATGAGAGCCGGCGGCACACCCGGACCAACAAGGATGCTGACCTCTCCTCCGGTTTACCTGAGGCATCAAGGAAGCGCCGGACCGAGGTTATCTCCAACTTATATCCTTTTCATCCTTTGGCGGGTGTTATACGTCAACCGCTCAATTCTTCCGATTCAAATTATCAGGAAACTTCACCCTCCTCTGGCGACTCTATGCAATCGAATCTGCCGGCTTTCAAGACCGTACCTGGGTAATGATGATCATCTATTGTTGTGCTTATCTTTACTCATACTTTTATACTAACCTTGTGTCCTTTCAGTGCTCAAGCAAAGCTCAGTAAAAGAGCAAAGAAGAATAAGCCGGTCGAAGAGCCGGTCTTGCCTGAGCCGGAGGTTTCAGCTCAAGAGCCGCCAGCGGCCTTTGCTCATGAAGCCACCACTCCAACTGATGAGCCAGCCATGGAGACTTCCACCAACCCGGATATCTCCAGCCCGGCTCAGCCGGCCGATGACCCGGACGTGGTAATCACCCGGACGGAGTTTGTCGAGCCGGGGAGACCCACTGCGCTGGCTAAGTGCTCTACGAAGGAAGAGTTGCTAGAGCGCCACCGGGCCAAGCTGGACATCACCAACTACGCCAACCTGAGCATTGGAGAGATCATCTCCGGCTATGTCAATCAAGTGCACAGCAGCCGAGACTTGGAGATTGACATGGTGAAGCAGATACAGCAGAAGTCTAAGGTACCACTCTATTGCCTACTGCATAATCATCTTTACTACACTTGCCCCCAAGTCTACGACTTATGATAGAATATGTTGTAGACTTAATTTCCGGCTTACTTCCATGAACCGGTAATTTGTAGATAGAAACTTTCGATATGCATTAGCCCCCAAGTGCCAAGTGTCTTTGCTTGGAAAGTGCTTGGGACTTTAAAATCGCATAATAATTGTTCATACTATAACCCGGAAATTGTGCAGGCTACTTGCAAAAAATTTGAAGCTGATATCTCTGAGCTGAAGAACCGCCTGAAGACTCAGGAAACTGAGACCCGGAAGGCCAACGCCAAATTTGAATCCAGCATTGCTGCTCAAGAGAAGCTGAAGAAGAAGTTTGAAGCTGAGAGGAAAACTTGGGCCGAAGAAAAGGCTGCTCTTGTAAGCCGGGCCGAACAGGCAGAGAAGGCTCTGACGGAGAGAACCGCCGAACTCTTCGGCTTACGCCATGTGTCACAAATGGTCGCCGCAATCTTCGGTAAGTCCTTCTGCAGGCTTTGAACAAGTTTACAGTCTTTATGTCTCATAACTCCCATCATTGAGAACGGCTTATCTTACTTTGTTAAACAGGTCCTAGAAGTGCCAACCTCAATCAGAACGTGCTGACCAAGCTGAAGGCCGTGTACACCCTGGTGGAGCAATTCTACACCGGGTCACAGCGCGCTTTGGCCGTGGTGGCCCTATCCAATGAGGTTCCGACTCACCTGGCGGAAGTACTTCGCCGGCTGGCCGTTCTTCCTCAGCGTGGCCAAGAGCTGCGACGGGCCTCTGCAAGAGCCGGAGCCATAGCTGCTCTGAGCCGGGCCAAGGCTTTCTTTCCAGAGCTAGACCCGGTGGACATTGCACTTGGTTACCCCAGCTTGAAGGAAGACGGCACCCCTTTCGACCAAAAGGACTTTGCTGCCTGTGTGAAGATCGTGCGCCCGGTGGCCACCCTGATTGGGAATGACACTGATCTGACCAAGTACCAGCCGGGCTACGATGCAGAGAATCAGAGGATCCCCAATCCGTGCTATGAAGCCATCAGCTTAGTCCCGCCGACTCGTAAGCACACCTTTGCCCCGGAAATTGACCCGGCCGGGTTAATTGACGAGGAAGCTCAATTTGAAGCTTTGAGTGGCATTGACTGGAAATCGTCAACCTTCCAGGTCTTGGGAACAGCCGGAGGAGCGGAGAGGGATGAGCCGGAAGCTTCGACCCGGCAAGCATCTTAACTCTTTAGGCGGCTTGTTAAACAATGCTTCACCCTTTTGGACTCGGGGAGTCTTGTAATAGAATAGGACCAACATTTTAACTTTGTCGTGCCATCGTGCACGTGATGAATGCTTAATTCCATTGAAGTTGCTTCCTTATATTCCTCCGGGTCATAATTGATCATTCATTTTCCTTAAGCTCAAATAGTTGTCTTTAACTATCCTGCATAGAAAAACAAATCACAAGTCTCTAGGCGGCTTACCGCACTGAGAATCATAGTCTAATACATATAACCCGGAATATAAATCTAAGTCACGAAAGACTGGTCCTCAATTATGTCCTTGATATAACCATAATAACACACTTACAGGCCTTCAAGTATAATTCCGGTTTATATAACCCGGATAATAAGGTTGGTACCTCAACTCCGGTTTACCAGTCTTGATAATGCTGATTGTGTGCGACTAGCACTGTGAATCAAAGTTAAGCCGGCGGAACAAGAACCGCCGTGTACACTGTTGATACAACCAGAAGAACTTGTTGTAAATCAAAAAATCAAAACTCAGGGGCTTCCGGTTGGAATACGACCAGAGACCCGTCCCAAAGGGGTTAAGCTAAGATTCGAATGCGATCATATAGCCCCCAGTGGGTTTGGCGATGCCGATCAAGAGGGTACCGACAGCTATGTTCTCTTTGGTTCGAATACGACCCATGTTTGAACAGGAAGCCCCCAAATGACCTTAAGAGTTGTTTAACGACGCTGACTCGAATACGATCCACGTCGGTTCCCAAAGGGGGTTGAGCTATGATTCAAATATGATCAAAGAAAACTCCCCAATGAGCTCGGCACTTTGCCAATCAAATGGGTATCGACAGCTATGTTCTCTTTGGTTCGAATACGACCTATGTTTGAACAGGAAGCCCCCAAGTGACTATATTGCATACGGCTAGATTCGAATACGATCATAAGCCGGATCCACCTCTAAGTTACCATGTGATCTTGTAATGGAAACAACACATTTACCTTTGGAGGAGAAAAAAGGACAGAGGTCCTGCTTTATTGCTTATCATAATATATACATGGCTTATAGAAATATGTACATTATGAGAGCCGGTGGCTCAAGTGTAATAAGGCCGAAACTGAGCTATGTTCCACGGCCGACGGGTCTCTTCCTCCGACTTACATGAATCTTTATGCTCGGGGACGTCAATAAGGTAGTATGACCCGTTGTGCAAGTTCTTGCTGACCACAAAAGGCCCTTCCCAAGGCGGGGATAAATTGTGTGCATCTGTTTGATCTTGGATGAGCCGGAGCATCAGATCACCTTCCAGGAAGACCCGGGACTTAACCCGGCGACTGTGATAACGGCGCAGGTCTTGTTGGTAAATCGCTGAGCGAGCTGCTGCCACATCACGCTGTTCGTCCAACAAGTCAAGAGCATCTTGGCGCGCCTGTTCATTATCCGCCTCAACATAAGCCGCCACTCGAGGCGAGTCATGACGGATGTCACTGGGGAGGACTGCTTCCGCTCCATAAACCATAAAGAAAGGCGTGTAACCCGTAGTCCTGTTAGGAGTAGTATTGATGCTCCATAACACGGAGGGTAACTCCTCCACCCAACAACCCGGCGTCCGTTGCAAAGGGACCAAAAGCCGGGGCTTGATGCCTTTCAGAATCTCCTGATTAGCTCTCTCAGCTTGACCATTGGATTGAGGGTGAGCCACTGATGAAACATCAAGTCGAATATGCTCTCGTTGACAAAACTCCTCCATGGCGCCTTTGGACAGATTGTTACCATTGTCAGTTATAATGCTGTGTGGAAAGCCAAAGCGAAAGATCACCCTTTTCATGAACTGAACCGCCGTGGCTGCGTCACACTTGCTAACTGGCTCAGCTTCAACCCACTTTGTGAATCTGTCAACTGCCACCAAGAGGTGGGTCTTCTTGTCCTTGGACCTTTTAAAAAGCCCAACCATATCGAGCCCCAGACCGCAAATGGCCAAGTGATTGGTATCATCCGCAGCTCTTGAGCCGGCACATGAGCCTGTCGTGAGAACCTCTGGCAACCGTCACATTTACTGACCAAGTCCTCTGCATCAGCATGAGCTGTCAGCCAATAAAAACCATGACGGAAAGCTTTGGCCACAAGGGATTTTGAGCTGGCATGATGGCCACAATCCCCTTCGTGAATCTCACACAAGATTTCTTGACCTTCCTCAGGGGAGACACAATGCTGGAACGCTCCCGTAACACTACGGCGATGTAGCTCACCATCGATAACAACCATTGACTTAGACCGCCGGGTTATTTGTCTGGCCAAAGTTTCATCCCCAGGCAACTCTCCCCGGGTCATGTAAGCCAAGTAAGGCACCGTCCAGTCTGGGGTGATGTGGAGAGCCGCCACCAACTGTGCCTCCGGGTCAGGGACAGCCAAGTCTTCCTCTGTAGGCAACTTAACAGAAGGGTTATGCAAGACGTCCAGGAAAGTATTAGGCGGCACCGGTTTTTGCTGAGAGCCCAGCCGGCTTAAAGCATCAGCCGCCTTGTTCTTCCTGCGATCGATGTGCTCTACTTGGTAACCCTGAAAGTGTCCAGCAATAGCATCAACTTCACGGCGATAAGCCGCCATGAGAGGGTCCTTGGAATCCCACTTGCCTGATACTTGTTGAGCCACTAAGTCTGAGTCGCCGAAGCACCTTACCCGGCTCAAGCTCATCTCCTTAGCCATCCGAAGACCATGGAGCAAGGCCTCGTACTCAGCCACATTGTTAGTACAAGGAAACATCAACCGTTGCACATAATGGAACTTGTCACCTTTAGGGGAAGCCAATACAACTCCAGCCCCCGAGCCCTCCAATTGCCTGGACCCATCGAAGTGAATAGTCCAATATGTGTTATCCGGCTTTTCTTCGGGCACTTGTAGCTCTGTCGAATCCTTGATGAAATCCACCAAGGCTTGAGATTTAACAGCAGTGCGCGGTACGTATTTCAGACCATGAGGTCCGAGCTCTATAGCCCACTTAGCCACTCTCCCTGTGGCCTCTCTGTTTTGAATGATATCTCCAAGGGGGGCAGAACTGACCACAGTGATAGGGTGACCCTGGAAATAATGCTTAAGCTTCCGGCTTGCCATGAATACACCATAAACAAGCTTCTGCCAATGTGGATACCGCTATTTGGACTCGATGAGCACTTCACTGACGTAATAAACCGGCCGCTGAACCGGATGCTCCTTACCCTCTTCCTTGCGCTCCACCACCATAGCCACACTGACGGCCCGTGTGTTAGCAGCTACATACAGTAATAAAGGCTCCTTGTCAACCGGAGCAGCAAGGACTGGGGGCTCCGCCAGCTGTCTCTTCAAATCCTCAAAAGCAGTATTAGCAGCATCATTCCAGACAAAGTCATCAGTTTTCTTCATCAACTGGTACAATGGCATGGCCTTCTCACCCAAACGGCTTATAAACCGGCTTAAAGCAGCAATACGACCCGCTAGGTGCTGGACGTCGTTTATGCACACCGGCTTAGCCAGAGAGGTGATTGCCTTGATTTTCTCCGGGTTAGCTTCAATGCCTCTGTTAGAAACCAGAAAACCCAAGAGCTTGCCTACAGGAACACCAAAAACACACTTGGCCGGGTTAAGCATCATCTTGTACACCCGGAGATTATCAAAGGTTTCCCTCAGGTCATCTATCAAGGTTTCCTTCTCCCTGGACTTAACCACAATATCATCCACATAGGCATGAACATTGCGCCCAATCTGGTTATGAAGATAGTTCTGCACGCAACGCTGATAAGTCGCCTGTGCACTCTTGAGTCCAAAAGGCATAGACACATAGCAGAAGGCTCCAAAGGGAGTGATGAACGCCGTCTTCTCCTCGTCCTTAACTGCCATTTTAATCTGATGGTATCCAGAATAAGCATCCAAGAAATTTAAGCGCTCGCAACCTGCCGTAGCATCAATGATTTGATCAATACGGGGAAGAGCAAAAGGATCAGCCGGACATGCCTTGTTTAAGTCCGTGTAGTCCACACACATCCGCCAGGTGCCATTCTTCTTGAGCACGAGCACCGGGTTAGCTAACCACTCTGGGTGAAAGACTTCAACAATAAACCCCGCCGCCAAGAGTCGGGCCACCTCTTCACCAATAGCTTTCCGCCCCTCTTCATTAAACCGGCGAAGGAATTGTCTGACTGGCTTAAATTTCGGATCAACATTGAGAGTGTGCTTAGCGAGTTCTCTAGGTACACCTGGCATGTCAGAAGGTTTCCATGAAAAAATGTCCCTATTCTCACGGATGAACTCGATGAGCGCGCTTTCCTATTTTGGATCCAGATTGGCACTGATGCTAAACTGCTGAGATGAATCACCTGGAATGAAATCAACAAGTTTAGTCTCATCAGCCGACTTAAATTTCATTGCCGGCTCATGCTCCGTAGTTGGCTTTTTCAGAGAGGTCATATCTGTTGGGTCAACATTGTCCTTGTAAAACTTCAACTCCTCTGTTGCACAAACAGATTCTGCATAAGCCGCATCACCTTCCTCACACTCGAAGGCCACCTTCCGGCTGCCATGAACCGTAATGGTCCCATTGTGACCCGGCATCTTGAGCTGCAAATACACGTAACACGGCCGTGCCATGAACTTGGTGTAAGCCGGCCGCCCAAATATGGCATGATACGGACTTCTTATCTTGACCACCTCAAAGGTTAATTTTTCCACCCTGTAGTTGTACTCGTCTCCAAAGGCCACTTCCAACTCGATCTTATCAACTGGGTAAGCCGACTTACCAGGCACCACACCATGGAAAATAGTATTGGACTGGCTGAGGTTCTTATCAATCAACCCCATACGACGGAAGGTCTCATAATAGAGGATGTTGATGCTGCTGCCTCCATCCATGAGCACCTTAGTGAACTTATATCCTCCCACCTGAGGAGCCACCACCAGGGCCAAATGACCCGGATTATCCACCCGGGGAGGGTGATCCTCCCTACTCCACACAATAGGCTGCTCAGACCATCTTAAATAGCGTGGAACCGCCGGCTCAACAGCATTCACAGCCCTCTTATGAAGCTTCTGATCTCGCTTACACAGACTGGTGGTAAATACGTGATACTGTCCACCGTTAAGCTGCTTTGGATTGGTTTGATAACCCCCTGCTGCCGTTGATGACCCTGGCCAGACTGCTGATTAAAGCCCCCTTGACCGTTCTGAGGATTAGAATTTGAGCCGCCGCCCGGGCCATGAAAACAGCCAGCGCCTGAGCCGCCCCCCGGGCCATGGTTGCCATTAAAGGCATTTGAATTCTTAAAGACTTTCATGATCGCGCAATCCTTCCATAGATGAGTAGCTGGCTTCTCCCTAGAGCCATGCCTTGGACAAGGCTCATTCAACAGCTGCTCCAGCGTCGGGCCTGACCCGCCGGCTCGGGGAGGTGGCCTCCCCTTGCGTCGCTGGTTATTCCCCTGTGAGCTGGCGTTGGCCACGAAGTGTAGGCTGCCGTCGGCCTTACGCTTGCCACCTCCTTGGTTCCCCGGGTTATGCTGAGGACCCTTGCCATTGCCGTTCTTCTTTCCCTTCCCTGTCCTTTCATCATCTGAAGCGTGGTCCTTGGTACTATCAGAGTCGGCGTACTTGACGAGAGCCGCCATCAGCGTACCCATATCATTGCAGTCGCGCTTAAGCCGCCCGAGTTTCATCTTCAAGGGCAGGAAACGACAATTCTGTTCCAACATTAAGATTGCAGAGCCGGCATCCATCTTATCAGATGAATGTATTATCTCTTTGACCCGGCGAACCCAATGTGTCGTAGACTCACCCTCCTGCTGTTTACAGTTAGTCAAATCCACAATTGACATAGACTGCCTACATGTATCTTTGAAGTTTTGGATGAACCGGGCTTTCAACTCAGCCCAAGACCCGATGGAATTCGGTGGTAGCCCTTTCAACCAAGTGCAGGCAGTCCCATCTAGCATCATGGTGAAGTACTTGGCCATCGCCGCATCACTGACCTCCAGCAATTCCATGGCCATCTCGTAACTCTCGATCCAGTCTCCGGGTTGTAAATCAGCCATGTAATTAGGCACCTTCGTAGGGCCTTTGAAGTCCTTGGGTAGACATTCATTGCGGAGAGTTGGCACTAAACAAGGGACACCTCCAGTCCTCGTAGGGATACCCACGTCGACGGAAGTCGTCGGATAAGCCGGGGGAGTCTGGTAAGCCGTCAACTGAGGCACCTGCTTTGCCTCCTGCTGCGCTCTATCTTTGTCTGTTGCGTGAAAAGCTTCGTTATTAGCCGGGCCATGGCCAGGGGGCAAATCATGGCGTCGGACATTACTTGAGCCGGTCGCTGAGACCATGTGTCTGCTATAACTCGGGCTCCGGCCCGGACGAGGGGTTGAATGTATCCTGTCCCGGCTGTAAGAGTATGCCTCCTGCTGCGCCAGCGCTGTCTGAAGGAGTTCTCTGACTCGGCGGGTTTCAATAGCCGTTGGAGAGTCGCCATCAATTGGCAGAGCCGCCAGCCGTGCTGCTGCGGCGACCATGTTCTCCAGCGGGTTAGCATAATGACCTGGTGGTATTGGCACATACTGAGGCGGGGCAGGGTTCACCCGGGGAGGCCCCATCACTTGTGGCTGAACAGGGGTCCCAGACCCGGGCACTATAATCCCCGGCGGGTTACTAGACCCTGCACCTGGCGTGTTGAAGAGGTTTCGAGGATCGTAGACCGGAGGGAGTCAAGATTGGGCCTTTTGATGCCTCCTTCTCATGACCTCATTGGACGCGTTCTGATCCATCGTGAGCCGGAAGGACTGCGCCTGAATCAACTGAGTCTGGGCGTCGAGAGCCGCCCTCTCCGCAGCCATCCTGATCCCTTCCGCCACCAGATCCTCCTTGGCTTTCACTAGATCTAACTTTAACTGCGCCACCTCCGCGTCATGCTGAGCTTGATCCGCCGGGTCAACCGTGGCGGTCAACAGGGCCGTCATTTTGTCCGTGAGATCCATCAGCACCTGAGCCGGCGAGGGCACCGGGTTTCCTGACCCGACGACAGGGTTTTGAACAGGCTGTGCACCAGCCATGAAGATTCCAACCCGGCTCGGTGGCTCAAAAGGGTCCGGAATACTGTCACCATCGGAACAACCCCTGAGCCTGCCATCTTGAATTTGATACAACGAGTTTGACTCGTCTGTGGACGATTCGCCGTCAGAGCCGGCGGCCGTCCCATCACCAGATCCGGATCCATCAGAGAGCCCTCCATGGACACATCCCACAAAAGCATGCTTCAAGGCAGGCAGGGCCCGGGCCGGTCGTGCGCGTTGAGCCGTCTCGATGAGATCGGCGCAGAGATCCGGCTCACCAATCTTGCCAATGAAGACATGAATTCCGCCGAAGGGGACCCGGTACCCATACTCAATTGAGCCGGCGTCGGGGCCCCAGTTTGCATCGTCGATGTAGAGCTTGCCGCGACGACTCTTGGTCATCCGGCCCACGGCGTATCCCTTGAGCCCTTCGAAGCTGCCCTTCAAGAACTCAAATCCACCATGCGCTTGCCCCACGACGGGCGCGAACTGTCGTGGAATTGTAACGACAGATGTCCTCGAGCTAGGACTTAGTCGTGGAGCCATCGCAACTAGGAAGCTTAAAGGGGTTAAATGGGACAAGGAACACGAGGGTTATACTGGTTCGGCCCCTTACGGTGAAGGTAAAAGCCTACGTCCAGTTGAGGTGGTATTGATTAGGGTTTCGATGAGCAGGGAGCTTGATTGCTATGCCTGGCTCTCGATGAGATCTTTCTTGTCCCTAAACCGCCGCCGGGTCGTCCCTTTATATAGAGAGGTTGACGCCCAACAGCTCTCAAAGTCCCGGCCGGCTCATAAGAGTGTCCGGCTCGGACTCTCAACTATTCTTGCCTTACACTACAAGTTCTACCATAATAGCGGTTGTAACTACGGGCCTTAAGCCATCTCCGGGTCTTAAGCCCATCTTTGGCCTGCCGTCTTCAAGCTTGGCGCCGGGCTTCAGGCGATGACCATTATGAGTAACCCGGCCCCTCCAGGCGGGTGACTCTAAGGCTTATATCCTCAACAGCCACCTTTGTTCTTCTGCTGGTAAGGCTGACGAAACGGAGGAGGAGGAGGCAACCAGAACTTTTGTTGCTTAGCAGCCACAAGTGAGGAAGAACAAGACTCAACTGCGTCCCTGACTATCTTCTTAGAAGCCTCACACTTGAGCTGAGCAGCCTCTTGCTTCAGTGCCATATTCTAGAATTGATCAAACTGAGTAGGCTCAACAAGAACGAGAGCTAACTGTAGATCCTCTCTAAGGCCACCTCTGAAATGATAGATCATGCTCTTTTCATCAGGAACGTCTTGTTTAGCGAAGCGAGCAAGTTTCTGAAACTGGATGTTGAATTGATACACAGACATGTTGCCTTGCTTGAGATTGCGGAACTCCTCACGCTTGCTCTCAACAACACTTTGTGGAATGTGGTGCGCTTTGAAATCCCGACAGAAGTCAGTCCAAGTGATCACACGACCTCCTTTCGAATCTTTGTATTGTTGATACCAATTAGCAGCTTGGTCCTTGAGCTGAAAAGAAGCGAACTTGACATAGTCCTCAGGCCTGACATTGCTACATTCAAAATGCTTGTTGATGTCCACGAGCCAATCATCGGCCTCCGTGGCCTCGGCACAGTAGCTGAAAGACTTGGGCTGATTTGCGAGAAACTGGTTGACGGTAGCAAAGTGAGGCTGATTGTTGCCTTGACCTTGATTGCCTTGATTGCCTTGCCCTTGGGTGCGTTCTTGCAAGAGTTGCAGAATCATCTGAGCATTGGCGTTGGTGGCTGCCATGATAGCTTGCCATGCCTCCGGAGGCGGAGGTGGTGGCGGAGGGTTTGTCTGACTCCCTTCATTGCGATCTGGATTCTGACGCGTTGGCGGAGCCATCCTGAAGAGGGTGACATCCGTTAGCATCTTGATAGATAAATAGACAAGTAGAATCAATGGATAGAAATTGCAACATATAGTCTTCACAATAAACATTCAAAAGAGGATGAACGAATGAATTCCATAGTAAATCATCACACTTCCATAAGTTGAGAAGCCACTTGAAAAAGATATGGAATCAACATATGCCTTCGAGCAACTCGAATACCACAAGACAAAACAAAACAAAGTATTGGCTTGCAGAATAAGCCGGAACAAACATATGATAGATATTTCGTCCGAAGTTTTCGTGGTGGGGCCCACATGGGCTCGACCGTACAGCACCATCATGTACAAGGCTGTGCACATGACATACGAAGCGTCCCCGAGTCGGCATAGCCAAGGACTCTTTAAGACACTACGAGACCACTGTAAAACCAACTGTGTACAGGCGGACCACTAGACGTCGAATCCCAATCTCATATCATGCGTCTGTCGGAAAGATATCCTAAGAGCTACTTGAATTCCCACTTATAAACTCCTGAAACTTTCTGGTTATGCAATCTGGTGTTGGGGGTACAAGGGACACAAAATATATCACCCAAACTAGCAATCCCTAGATCCAGCTGTATCCATCCGTCAACACATAACCAAGAAACCTTCGGAAATCGTGTACCTCAACCTTCGAAAAAACATCCGTTATATGAGTTATGGCAATACTCCCGAACTCCCGCCCCAGTACTGCGTGGCGTCGAGGTGATCTCACCAACAACTGCATAAAAGAGATTTCGATGTCGGCGAAACTCAGGTATTCCAGAACTGCAACGATAAAATTGTGACGACAAAACCTCGGAGCTCAACTCCCCGGGACACTGCCACAACCCCTAAATGTCAGGAGGCACCAAGAATAATGTTCTCGTCACAAAACCATCGGAACGATTCCAAGATACCCGCGTGATCCTAAATTTTTTTTAGTGAAATTTGAGGAGAGAAGAGTCAAAACTTCTACGTCAGGAGACCTCACCAGAGCGACGAAGGGACTGAGGAGTAAAAAGAATCCTACTCTCCGATATATATAATCCTAAGACTCAAAACATTTTTGCTCTAGACTCAACAACACCAGCGATTCGATCAAGCAGGGGGCTCCTAAGTCGGGGATGGCTCTGATTACCAACTTTTAACGCCCACGATGCGGCTATATCTCCCACGTGTCGAGGCACGACTTAGAGGCATAACCGCATTGTGGTTTGTCGCAAGAAGGGTCATCTTCACACAATCCCATGTAAAGAACAAGAATGGGATAAAGAGTTGGCTTACAATGGCCACTTCACACAATACATAAATATAATTCATACATCATTCAAAATACACGCATAGACCGACTACGGTCAAGATCCAAATGAAAATAAGATAACCCCCAATGCTAGATCCCCGATCGTCCCAACTGGGCTCCACTACTGATCATCAGGAAAAGACACATAGTAACGACCACGTTCCTCATCGAACTCCCACTTGAGGTCGATCCCATCATCTGCACTGGCATCGTCGACACCTGCAACTGTATTGGTAGAATCTGTGAGTCACGAGGACTCAGCAATCTCACACCCGCGAGATCAAGACTATTTAAGCTTATCGGAAAGGGCGGTGTAATGAGGTGGAGCTGCAGCATGCACTAAGCATATATGGTGGCTAACATACGCAACAGAGAGCGAGAAGAGAAGCAACGGAACGGTCGTCAACTAGCAATGACCAAGAAGTGATCGTGAACTCCTACTTACGTCATTCATAACTCAAACCGTGTTCACTTTCCGGACTCCGCCGAGAAGAGACCATCACGGCTACACACGCAGTTGATGTATTTTAACTGGGTCAAGTGACAAGTTCTATACAACCGGACATTAACAAATTCCCATCTGCCTCATAACCGCGGGCACGGCTTTCGAAAGATAATACCCTGCAGGGGTGTCCCAACTTAGCCCATCATAATCTCTCACGGTCAACGAAGGATAAACCTTCTCCCAGAAAGACCATATCAGTCTCGGAATCCCGGTTTACAAGACATTTCGACAATGGTAAAACAAGACCAGCAAAGCCACCCGAATGTGCCGACAAATCCCGATAGGAGCTGCACATATCTCGTTCTCAGGGCACACCGGATGGGCAAGACGTCGGGTTGGCATAGACCCTGGTTGCCCAGGGGGCGCCGGACATCGCCCAGTTTGGGCCAGCACTCGAAGGAGCACTGGTCCGGGGGTTTAAAATAAAGATGACCCTCGGGCTCGCGAAAACCTGGGGGAAAAGGCTTAGGTGGCAAATGGTAAAACCAAGGTTGGGCCTTGCTGGAGGAGTTTTATTCAAGGCGAACTGTCAAGGGGGTCCCATAAATCACCCAACCGCGTAAGGAACGCAAACTCAAGGAACATAATACCGATATGATAGAAACTAGGGCGGCAAGAGTGGAACAAAACACCTGGCATAAGGCCGAGCCTTCCACCCTTTACCAAGTATATAGATGCATTAATATAATAAGAGATATTGTGATATCCCAACATATCCATGTTCCAACATGGAACCAACTTCAACTTCACCTGCAACTAGCAACGCTATAAGAAGGGCTGAGCAAAAGCGGTAACTTAGCCAAACAACGGTTTGCTAGGAAAGGATGGTTAGAGGCTGACATGGCAATATGGGAGGCATGATATAGCAAGTGGTAGGTAGCGCAGCATGGCAATAGAGCGAACAACAAGCAAAACAAAGATAGAAGTGATTTCGAGGGGTGGTCATCTTGCCTGCAAGGTTCTCAGAGTTGTCGAAAGCTTGATCCTCGTAAGCGTACTCAACAGGTTCCTCGTTCACGAACTCGTCTCCCGGCTCTACCCAAGACAAGAACACAAGCAATGGAACCACAATCAATCACGAGAAATGCACAAGCAACATGATGCAATACATGAATGATATGCAATAAATGATATGCGGTGCGTATGCGTGCTCCGGGAGGAAAATGATGAACAAGGCAGTAACTTGGCAAACCAAGCATGCACTGGAAAGTTGAGATGATTTCGGTCGAAATCGATATAAAGATCATCGGAAACGGATGCACGGTTTGCAAATGGCAAGCAAAACAAGAATGACACGAATCTGCGATTAACAGCATGATACCACTTAGAATGCAACAAGTAACAATGCTACAGCACTCCAACATAGTAACAAAGCATATGGAAGCAATCTACAGGAGATGCTTGACAAACGATGAACACTGAGCTACGTCTAGATCACAACATAACAGGCTCAAACAAGCATGGAAAAAGTGCAAAAGATAACAGGTTGACAGACTTGTGAAATTACTGGACATGCCTGAAACAACATCAGGTAGCAATGTTCAGAGCACGAAAACGACATGCTACAGGAAGTTAACATAGCAAAACAAGGCATGGCAGTGTTCTACTAAATGCATATGACAAAAGTCCCTTACTGACTATAAGCCAAAAAGGAACAGAAGATATGATGGCAACCATGTAAACATAGCAAGTTTCGTTAACGGGTTCCAGACTTAGCAGAAAACAGAGCATGGCAGAAATAATAATATGAAGGCATTTTGGTGAGCTTGATGCACTCACCACAAAGCAATGCATGACAAAACAAGCATACGTACAGCAAGATGGAATGTTTATGAAACTATCCATGGCAAGAACAAATGCATAGCATGTATGGATCAACTACAACAAGCTTGGCAAGGTTGAATAACACGTAAACAATCTACCAGAAATATATTATAGCAAAAGTAGAGCAAGATTGAGTCATGCTATGGCACTCCATAATTACAAACAAGGGAATAAATGGATCAATTACAACAATATCTATAAAAGATCCTTACTGAACATCTCCAAAATATGCATGGATCTCTCTGTAGCATCAAGTTTACATGGCAACAAAATAACAGCAGACAAAGACTTAGAGAAAACACTAAGTCCCTGAAATCAGAAACATTACGGAGCCTAGTTTGCATGCTTGTGCTAGTCACCACAGAGATCACAAAAATACATGGTAAACACCACTGGAAAGACGGGATGGCATACAACAAAACACATTTATAGCTCATGCCCATAAGATGCACAGATTAAATGATACAAAAATAACAAATCCACAAGTTCTGATAAGAACCAGCAGATAACAGCAACTAGCACTCTTGCACCAGAAATTTGGGCATCAAGATGGCCTCTAATGATCATCGTGCAATTTAACAAAATGTAGATCATCACGAGGCGAACAATTTGACATATTACATGCGCGAAACGGAGCTATATGCAGAGAGTTACGATGCTATGAACAAAGGCATGTAATGTCAAAATAAAAGACTTGGGAATAATTCGGGATACGGGAAAAGTCAACGCACAGCGATTTTGGATTGGGATCTCGCCGGGTCCGAGCTCGAGCTCGCCGGAGCTCGGCCGGAGGGAGAGGGAGGAGGAGGAGGCGGGCGGCGACCGGAGGGAGGAGAGGAGGCGACGGCGCGGCGGGGAGCCGCGACGCCGGGCGGCGGCGCGGCGGCGGGCTCCGGGCGGCGGCGGCGACCGCCAGTGAGGCGTCGGCGGCGGGGCAGGGCGGTGAGGCGTGGCGAGGCAGCGGCGGCGCATGGGAGCGCTGGAGGAGGACGGCGGCGGGGCGCGCGGGCTCGGGGAGGGCCGGCCGCGGGCTCGCGGGCCTCGGCAGCGGCGCGGGGTCGGCCTGCCATGTGGCGGACGCGGAGAGGCTGCGGTCGGCGGCGAGTTTGTCCGGCGGGGTACGGACGTGTCCGGCGGCGGCGGGGAAAAATGCTAGGGTTTCATCTGCGATTTATTTCGGGAGGGGAGGCATATATATAGGTAGAGGGAGCTAGGAGAGTCCAAATGAGGTGCGGTTTTCGCCCACACGATCGTGATCGAACGACCTAGAGCATGGAAGTGACTTAGAGAAGGTTTGGACTGGTTTTGAGGGGGGTTTTGCTGCAACACACAGAAGGCATCTGCGGTTACCCGGTTAACCGTTGGAGTACCAAACGACCTCCAAATGGAACGAAACTTGACCGGTGGTCTACCGGTGGTATACCAAGGCCACTTGACAAGCCTCGGTCCATTCCGAGAATGTTTGACACCCGCTCACGAAAGAAAACAAGAGGGGTGCGTCGGAGGAGGTGGGAGCGCCGGATTGCAAAACGGACAATGGGGAAAATGCTCGGATGCATGAGACGAACACGTATGCAAATGCAATGCACATGATGACATGATATGAGATGCATGACATGAACAAAATGCAAAACAAAAGACAAAACCCGACCACGAGGGGAATATCATAGCACATAGCCGAAAATGGCAAGAGTTGGAGTTACAAATATGGAAAGTTACATCCGGGGTGTTACATTATGGTTGTCTCTTTATTGCATAAGATGCAAGTGCCATGTAATTGCTTTACTTTATCGCTATGCGATAGCAATAGTTGCAAAAGCAATAGTTGGCGAGACGACCATATGACGACACGTTGATAGAGATCAAGATGATAGAGATCATGGTGTCATGCCGGTGACGATAGAAATCATGATGGTAGTTTGGAGATGGAGATCAAAGGCACAAGATGATGATGGCCATATCATGTCACATATTTTGATTGCATGTGATGTTTATCATACATCTTATTTTGCTTGGTTCAGCGGTAGCTTTATAAGATGATCCCTTACTAAAATTTCAAGGTATAAGTGTTCTCCCTGAGTATGCACCGTTGCGACAGTTCTTCGTGCTGAGACACCATGTGATGATCGGGTGTGATAAGCTCTATGTTCACATACAACAGGTGCAAGCCAGTTTTGCACATGCATAATCCTCGGGTTAAACTTGACGAGCCTAGCATATGCAGATATGGCCTTGGAACACTAGAGACCGAAAGGTCGAACGTGAATCATATAGTAGATATGATCAACATAGTGATGTTCACCATTGAAAGCTACTCCATCTCACGTGATGATCGGACATGGTTTAGTTGATATGGATCATGTGATCATTTAGATGACTAGAGGGATGTCTATCTAAGTGGGAGTTCTTAAGTAATATGATTAATTGAACTTTAATTTATCATGAACTTAGTCCTGATCGTATTTGCATAACTATGTTGTAGATCAATAGCTCGCAATGTAGCTCCCCGTTTATTTTTGATATGTTCCTAGAGAAAAACTATGTTTAAAGATGTTAGTAGCAATGATGCGGACTAGGTCCGTGATCTGAGGATTGTCCTCATTGCTGCACAGAAGAATTGTGTCCTAGATGCACCGCTAGGTGACAGACCTATTGCAGGAGCAGATGCAGGCTTTATGAACGTTTGGCAAGCTCGGTATGATAACTACTTGATAGTTTAGTGCACCATGCTTTACGGCTTAGAACCGGGACTTCAAAATTGTTTTGAACGCCACGGAGCATATAAGATGTTCCAAGAGCTGAAATTGGTATTTCAGACTCATGCCCGAGTCGAGAGGTATGAGACCTCTGATAGTACTTTGCCTACAAGATGGAGGAGAATAGCTCAACCAGTGAGCATGTGCTCAGATTGTCTGAGTACTACAATTGCTTGAATCAAGTGGAAGTTAATCTTCTAGATAAAATAGTGATTGACAGAGTTCTCTAGTCACTATCACCAAGTTACTATAACTTCGTGATGAACTATAATATGCAAGGGATAACGAAAACAATTCCCGAGCTCTTCGTGATGCTGAAATCGATGAAGGTAGAAATCAAGAAAAGCAGTAAATGTTCATGGTTGACAAGATCACTGGTTTCAAGTAAAAGAGCAGGGAAAGAAAGGGAACTTCAAGAAGAATGGCAAGCAAATTGCCACTCACATGAAGAAGCCCAAAGCTAGACCCAAGCCTGAAACTAAGTGTTTCTACTGCAAAGGAAATGGTCACTGGAAGTGGAACTGCCCTAGATACTTGGCGGATAAGAAGGATGGCAAGGTGAACAAAGGTATATTGGATATACATGTTATTAATGTGTACTTTAATAGTGTTTATAGCAACACCTCGGTATTTGATACTGGTTCAGTTGCTAAGAGTAGTAACTCGAAACGGGAGTTGCAAAATAAACAGAGACTAGTTAAGGGCGAGGTGATGATTTGTGTTGGAAGTGACTCAAAGGTTGACAAGATCACCATCACACACTCCCTTTACCTTCGGGATTAGTGTTGAACCTAAAATAAATGTTATTTGGTGTTTGCGTTGAGCATGAATATGATTGGATCATGTTTATTGCAATACGGTTATTCAAGTCAAAGAATAATTGTTGTTCTATTTACATGAATAAAACCTTCTATGGTCATACACTCAATATAAATGGTTTATTGAATCTCGATCGTACTAATACACATATTCATAATATTGATGCCAAAAGATGCAAAGTTAATAATGATAGTGCAACTTATTTGTGGCACTGCCGTTTAGGTCATATTGGTGTAAAGCGCATGGAAAAACTCCATGCAGATGGGCTTTTGGAATCACTTGATGCTTGCGAACCATGCCTCATGGGCAAGATGACTAAGACTCCGTTCTCTGGAACAATGGAGCGAGCAACTGACTTATTGGAAATAATACATACTGATGTATCTGGTCCGATGAGTGTTGAGGCTCACGGCGGGTATCGTTATTTTCTGACCTTCACAGATGATTTGAGCATATATGGGTATATCTACTTGATGAATCATAAGTCTAAAACATTTGAAAAGTTTAAAGAATTTCAGAGTGAAGTGGAAAATCATCGTAACAAGAAAATAAAGTTTCTACGATCTGATCGCAGAGACGAATATTTGAGTTACGAGTTTGGTCTTCAACTAAAACAATGTGGAATAGTTTCACAAATTCATGCCACCTGGAACACCACAGCATAATAGTGTGTCCGAACGTCATAACCGTACTTTATTGGATATAGTGCAATCTATGATGTCTCTTACCGATTTACCACTATCGTTTTGGGGTTATGCATTAGAGACAGCTACATTCATGTTAAATAGGGCACCGTCTAATCCATTGAGACGACACCGTATGAACTATGGTTTGGCTAGAAACCTAAGCTGTTGTTTCTTAAAGTTTGGGGTTGCGATGCTTATGTGAAAAGGTTTCAACCTGATAAGCTCGAACCCAAATCGGAGAAGTGCGTCTTCATAGGATACCCAAAAGAAAATGTTGGGTACACCTTCTATCACATATCTGAAGGCAAGATGTTTGTTGCTAAGAATGGATTCTTTCTAGAGAAGGAGTTTCTCTCGAAAGAAGTGGGTGGGAGGAAAGTAGAACTTGATGAGGTAATTGTACCTTCTCCCGAGTTGGAAAGTAGTACGTCATAGAAATCAGTTCCAGTGATTCTTACATCAATCAGTGAGGAAGCTAATGATGATGATCATGAAACTTCAGATCAAGTTACTACTGAACCTTGTAAGTCAACCAGAGTACGGTCCGCACTAGAGTGGTACGGTAATTTTATTCTGGAAGTCATGTTACTAGACCATGACGAACCTACAAACTATGAGGAAGTGATGATGAGCCCAGATTCCGTGAAATGGCTTGAGGCCATAAAATCTGAGATGGGATCCATGTATGAGAACAAAGTATGGACTTTGGTTGACTTGACCGTTGATCGGCAAGCCATTCAGAATAAATGGATCTTCAAGAGGAAGACGGATGCTGATGGTAGTGTTACTATCTACAAAGCTCGATGTCGGTGTCAAAACCGGCGGATCTCAGGTAGGGGGTCCCGAACTGTGCGTCTAAGGTCGATGGTAACAGGAGACGGGGGACACAATGTTTACCCAGGTTCGGGCCCTCTCTATGAAGGTAATACCTACTTCCTGCTTGATTGATCTTGATGAATATGAGTATTACAAGAGTTGATCTAACACGAGATCGTAATGGCAAAACCCTAGAAGTCTAGCCTGTATGACTATGGTAATGAGTCTCTCCCCTTCGGACTAAGTCCTCCGGTTTATATAGACACCGGGAGGATCTAGGGTTACACAAGGTCAGTTACAGAGAAAGGAATCTACATATTTGATCGCCAAGCTTGCCTTCCACGCCAAGGAGAGTCCCATTCGGACACGGGTAGAGTCTTCGGTCTTTGTATCTTCGCAGCCCATCAGTCCGGCCCATGGCTAATAGGCCGGACGCCCGAGGACCCCTTAATCAAGGACTCCCTCAGTAGCCGCCGAACCAGACTTCAATGACGAGGTGTCCGGCGCGCAGATTGTCTTCGGCATTGCAAGGCGGGTTCCTACTCCGATGACTTCAAAGTAGTGTATTCGGCCTCGCATTTAAGGTCGTACCCCTCGGCTTCCGTGTATCAACAACTCCAGCCTCCACGTGTCGAGTGAATGCGAGAGGTCAGGGTATTTTTACAAATAACACCCCGGCTGGGCGAGGAAGAATGTCTATTTAAAGAGATTGGATCTCAGATTCATTTGGCACCACGCGGAAAAAATTCTCAGAGATTGCTAAGAGAGACCACTCAACATGGCTAGCACTCCCAGCTCCTCCTCCCGTCCCTGCGGCCCAAAAAAAGGAGAGTGGGAGAGGTGCTCCGTTCCCCATAGTCAGCTGGAGAAGCTACAAACGCAAGGATTTCTTCCTCCTGCGGATTTGGTCCCCGTTCGGGCAAGGTTGACCTCCTTCAACGACGAGGCCCAGGCGGAGAATTTTCCCAGTCCACCCGAGGGAGAACGAGTGTGTTTCGTCCCCTATCTGTTAAGAGGCGTCGGGTTTCCAATTCATCTGTTCCTCAGAGGGCTTCTGGAGTACTATGGCCTCTAACTGCACAACTTCACTCCGGCCTCCATCCTGCATATCGCAGGTTACGTCGCCCTTTGCGAGCTATTCTTGGGTTGTGAGGCCCATTTTGAATTGTGGAGGAAGTTATTCTGTCTCGTCCCGCGCAACCACGAGGGATCAATATTTGAAGCGAGCGGAGCCAAAATATGGCGCATCGCCGAGACCGGATACCTATCCGGCACACCGAAGAAGGCATCCGAAGAGTGGCCTTCTAAATGGTTCTATATTGAGGACGTCACACTCCCGGACCCAGTCCGGAGGGGTCTCCCTGAGTTCACAAGCGTTCCTTTGAAGAAACGCCACAGCTGGCGCCCTCGGAGCCTCGAGGAGGAAGATAGTGCAGATGTTCATCAACTCCTGAGCAGGATAAGAATGCTCGCTCAGTCCGGATTATCAATAGTAGAAGTGATGGCGACCTCCATAGTTCGGGGGGTTCAGCCAATCCAGTACAGGGGGCTTCCGATGTGGCACTACAATGGTGAGGACGACCCCTCCCGCTGCGGCAGGAAGGGTCCGGACACCCCCGCCGCTTTGCCCAAAATATTGGCCGAACTGTTCAAAGGGGAGGAAGAGGAGTTCTTGCATATCAAGCACAGAGATGGATATTCCATGATAGTCCTCCTAGCTGGGTAAGCCCCAACTCCTCTCATCTACTCATTCCACTCCCCGAACCACTTATCACGAACATTAACTCGTCCGTTTATAACAGAACTGGCGCAAGATTTCCAAAGGGCTTCACAGCCCCGCCCCGCAGCCCGAGGGCCATAACCGGGACCTTGACCCTGGATTCCAAGAGGATCCAGACATATTCGTAGTGCTTGAGGACGGGGTGTTTTACCAAGCGAGCTATGATGGCACAGAGGTGGCCATCACCACCGACTACCCTGGTCTTCTTCCTGCCTCCCACGTAAGTAACCAGGAGACATCTCACCCGAGAGGGTTCCCCCGTTCTACCTCACCCACCGCACTGTCTTGTGCTTCAAAGGGGAGGCGCTCGACGCGCCATGCCACTCCAAGAGCGATTCCGAAGAGAGCGGCTCTCGTACCGGGCAAGCCTTCAAAGAGGAAGGCGAACGAAGACACGGTCAGACACTCATCAAAGAGGTACGAGTTCGCAATTATTTTTTTGTTTAATAGTCGCATCCAACTGTGACTTTCATGTTTGTCCTGTATCGGGAAAAGAGTTCGCCGGACTGTGTCCGGGGATCCGGCCCATTATACTCCCGACAGCCGGGATCCGGCCCCAGCCGAGGAGTCGGGGGCCGATATGGGAGTGGTGCTGGACTGTCCTTCCGCTGAGGGCTCGGAAGATATGTCCGTCACCAACTCGGAAGTGGAGAGCGCCATGAATCACCGGCGCCGGAGGGCCATTTTACGAGACCCCCGCTTCTCGGAAGAGGCTTTTAATGCCTTCAGCTCGGCTGATGCCTACATCCGAGGTGCTCGAGATGGGCTTAGCTGAGCCACAAAGCAGCATTTAAAAGATGCGCAGGTAAATTTACTGTGTCCGAATATGATAATCATATGCCAGTAGCCCCCGAGACTTAAAGTAGTTGGGACAACTGATTTGAGGATCGCTGTATGATCAGGTTCTTGCTACGAAGAATGACCTGCTAGCCCAAGAGCTAGACAAGTGCCGGACACAGTTAACTGCAGTTACCGCCGAACTGGAGAAATCGAAGAAGGCGTCGGCGGGTAATATTTCCCTGCATCGAGAAATAGTAATTGTATAGCAGCTGTGTTAATACTACGGCTTATCGCATAACAGGATCGTCAGATCAACTGGAGGAGGAAGAGGCGAAAAGACTACATGTCACAGGCGAGCGGGTGCTGGCCCGAGTTAGACAGGAGAAAAACAAACTCCAAGATTCAAACACCCAGCTGGGCGAAGAACTGAAAGATGTGCGGGCCCAGTTGGCCGACTCTGTAAAGGAGAACAAAAGGCTGCCAGGCGGCATATTCAGTATGTGATCAAACTATACCTTATAGTAAATTCGGACATAACAGGGACTGACAGAGTTATGTCTGCAGGTATGCTGACCGGTCGTCCCGAAGAGGAGATGTCTGGATTCTCGGGCGATCTGCTACAAGAGCTGCCGTGCATGCATGGGCAAGCTCGGCAGGCGATGCGAAGCGTTGCCAAGGCCTTGTGGCCATCTGCCTCTCCTCCAGGGAAGATGGAGGAGCTCCTGGAGCTATTCAAGGGAGCACGGCGGCGCTTTCGATTGTGGAAAATATCGACCTGCCGGGAAGGTGCGCGAGAGGCCTGGCCCATGGTGAAAACACGGTACACCAAGCTTGATCCGAATCAAATGGCTCGGGTCAGACCTCTAGGGTCAGATGGGAAACAAGTTCCCGTTAGTTTGGTATATGACCAAGTAAAAGTAGCCGCCAAGTATTCCCAGCAGGATTGTAAGTTAGATAGCCTGCTGGACGGTATAGAGGAGGAAATGTTTGAGTCCAAGTGACTATGTATTTTCCTTCTAGCTGAATTGTAAAACTATTGTCATGGCAGACCTTTTTGCTTCGACCTCCGGACTCGAAGGTGCAGAGTGTTTCCGAATACCTGTGCGGCCGAATAGACCGGTGTATGCTTGGAAACCAGGTGTAGGGGTCATAGTTGTTTGAACAGACAAGTTGTATCTGGCTAGTTATGTTATATTACATTAATATTGTAAGAAACATCTTCCAGAGAGAATAGTCCGTTAAGGGTTCCTTTGCCTGGGTGTGCATGCGTTGATGCGCATGTCCGAACTGTGATTGAAAAATCGCAGTATGTTTTAACTTCTGGGGGTTCACAATGTAGTAAATGCAAAAAACATCTTTAATCCACCGACCGAATATTCCCTTAAGAATGCTAGCTTTCGGCTTCACCCAGTCTGAGGTACACATCCGGATGAACCGGCAGTAACAATCGCAAAGGTGCTCCCTTTATGCCCTAGCCGAACTAACAGGAACGTAGGGCATAAGCACAGGAGCCAGGCAACCCAGCTTGGCCAAAACTTAAGTCATATCGATGCATCTAATGGCGAAGAAAAGGGACATATGGAAAAACGCATATGTGATGAGCTTGATGCTCGGAAAATAATAAGAGCAAGCTTCTGTTCAAGAAGCCCCCATGTATGATGGACGTGCATGTGTGAAGATGTGCATCAGGGGTGCGCGGTCGAACCGCACGAAAGCTTTAAAGCTAAAGAGAAAAAGCGAAAAGAGAGAAAAAACGAAGGAAACAACAAAGGGGAAGGAGACGAACCCAAGAGTTCGGCGCTAGGCATAGAATCTTCGGAGTCTGGCCGCGTTCCAGGGGTTCGGCTCTAGGCGATTGTCTGACGCATCACGCAAGCGGTACGCTCCTTTGGTGAGAACTTCATCGATGATGAAGGGACCCTCCCATTTGGGCTTGAGTTTGTCCTTTTTATTCTCCGGCAAGCGTAGAACGAGTTCGCCAATGTTGTAAGTCTTGGCCCGTACCTCCCTACTTTTATATCTGCGGGCCTGTTGTTGATAAAATGTCGAACGGGCTTTTGCAACGTCGCGCTCCTCCTCCAGGGCGTCTAGGCTGTCCTGCCGATCGAGCTCGGCCTCTCTCTCTTCGTACATGCGCACTCGAGGTGAGTCATCAATAATGTCGCAGGGTAGTACTGCTTCTGCGCCGTACACCATAAAGAAAATTGTGTATCCGGTAGTACGATTGGGCGTGGTCCGCAGCCCCCAGAGTACAGAGTCGAGCTCCTCAACCCAGTGCTTGTCTGATTCCTTCAAAGATCGCACCAGCCTGGGTTTGATGCCGCTCATAATAAGACCATTGGCCCATTCGACTTGGCCATTTGTTTGCGGGTGATAGACGGAGGCGTAATCAAGTTTAATGCCCAGATTGGCGCACCAATTCTTCACCTCATCGGCTGTGAAGTTGGAGCCGTTATGGGTGATGATGCTATGTGGGACACCATAACGGTGTACAACGCCGGATATGAAGTCTATCTGGTCCGGCCTCGGCCGTTTTAACTGGTTTGGCCTCTATCCATTTAGTGAATTTATCCACCATGACCAGCAGATATGTTTTCTTATGGCTTCCTCCTTTAAGGGGTCCGACCATATCAAGCCCCCAGACCGCAAAAGGCCAGGTGATGGGGATTGTTTGCAGAGCGGTGGGTGGCATATGGCTCTGGTTGGCGAAAAGCTGGCATCCGACGCAACATTGGACATGGTCCTGTGCGTCTGCTCGGGCCGTCGGCCAATAAAAACCTGTACGGAAGGCCTTGCTAACAAGGGCCCGAGCTGCGGCCTGGTGACTGCCGAGGCCTGCATGAATTTCCGCCAGGAGCTTCCGCCCCTCTTCCTCAGAGATACATCTTTGAAGGACTCCGGTAGCGCTTTTCTTGTAGAGCTCTCTGTCGTGAACCTTGTAGGCCTTCGAACACTTGACAATGCGGCGGGCCTCATTCTGATCCTCATGGAGTTCTTTCCTATTAAGGTAGGCCAAGAAGGGTTCGGTCCATGGGGCAATGACTGCCTTAATGAGATGAGCCGACGGTGTTATTTCGGTGGGTGAGCCCCCGATGATATCGGTGTGTTCGGAATCTGGGATTGTGTTCGGATCCGGACTAGCGTAGCCGCTTTCCCCTTGCCACACCATGGATGGCTTAAAAAGCCTTTCCAGAAAGATGTTAGGTGGTACGGGGTCGTGCTTGGCGCCGATGCGAGCGAGGACGTCCGCCGCTTGATTACTTTCTCGAGCCACATGACGAAACTCGATTCCCTCGAACCGAGCCGACATTTTCAGGACGGCACTGCGATAAGCCACCATTTTTGGATCTTTGGCATCAAAATCTCCATTTATTTGAGATATTGCGAGCTTTGAGTCCCCGCGCACTTCTAGGCGTTGTATGCCCATGGAGACGGCCATCCGAAGACCATGTAATAAGGCCTCATATTCGGCTGCGTTGTTGGAGTCTGTATATAATATTTGTAGTGCGTACTGGACTGCATCTCGAGTGGGGGACGTTAAAAAGACACCCGCTCCTAATCCTGCCAGCATTTTGGAGCCATCGAAATACAGACCCAGTTGGAATATGTGCTGTACTCCTTAGGGAGTTCGGCCTCTGTCCGTTCGGCGATGAAGTCCGCCAATACTTGGGATTTAATGGCTCGACGTGGTTTGTATGTTATGTTGAATGGAAGGAGCTCAATGTCCCATTTGGCAATCCGGCCCGTAGCATCGCGGTTGTTTATTATATCATTGAGTGGTACTTCGGAAGCCACCGTGATCGAACACTCTTGAAAATCGTGCCGTATCTTCCGGGATGCCATGAAGACTGCGCATGCTATCTTCTGATAATGGGGGTATAGGGATTTGCATGGTGTGAGAACAGTGGATAAGTAATATGCCAGCTTCTGAAGCAGGAACTTGTGTCCGACCTGCTCTCGCTCAACAACGAGCACGGCGCTCACCACCTGGTGTGTGGCCGATATGTATAATAGCATGGGTTCACCGACGTCTGGCGCGGCCAGGATTGGGTTGCTCGCTAGGAGGGCTTTTATTTCTTCTAGTCCGGCCGTTGCAGCATCCGTCCACTCGAAGTGATCGGTGCGCCGGAGTAGGTGGTACAGTGGCAATGCCTTTTCTCCCAATCTGGAGATAAAGCGGCTTAACGCTGCCACACATTCGGCCAGTTTTTGGACCTGTTTAAGGTCTATTGGTGTAGCCAATTGCGACAAAGCTCGGATTTTGGCTGGATTTGCTTCGATCCCTCTGCTGGAAACAATGAAGCCCAGTAGTTTTCCGGCGGGGACGCCGAAAACACACTTTTCTGGATTGAGCTTAGTGTCGTATGCACGGAGGTTGTTGAATGTAAGACGTAAATCGTCTATTAGCGACTCGACGTGCCTGGTCTTAATGACGAGGTCGTCCACATATGCTTCTACTATCTTGCCAATATGCTTTTCCAGGCATGTTTGGATCATGCGTTAGTAAGTGGCGCCAGCGTTTTTGAGCCGGAAAGGCATAGTGTTGAAGCAGAACGGCCCATATAGGGTAATGAATGCCGTTGAAGTTTGATCAGACTCCTTCATCTTGATCTGATGGTATCCGGAGTATGCGTCGAGAAAACACAGCGAGTTGTGTCCTGCGGTAGCATCAATGATCTGATCAATCTGGGGGAGGGGCAAGGAATCCTTGGGGCAAGCCTTGTTGAGGTCTTTGAAATCGATACATAGGCGCCATGATTTATCCTTCTCGGGTACCATCACCAGGTTTGCTAGCTAGTCTGGGTGTTTTATTTCTCTGATGAATCCGGCTTCGAGTAACTTGGCTAGCTCTTCTCCCATAGCTTGTCGTTTGGGTTCGGAAAAAGGCCGCAGTGTTTGTTTGACCGGTTTATATCCCTTTAAGATATTGAGGTTGTGTTCGGCTAGCCTGTGTGGGATTCCTGGCATGTCAGAAGGGTGCCAGGCAAATATGTCCCAGTTTTCATGCAGGAACTCTCGTAGCGGGGCATCGATCGTTGGCTCGAGTTGTGCCCCGATAGATGCTGTCTTGTTGGGGTCTGTTGGATGGACCTGGAATTTGACTATTTGCTCTGCCAGCTTGATGGAGGTGGATTTGGGTCGTTTTTCTAGGATCACATCGTCCCTGTCCACCGTGGAGCGTAGTGTGGTTAACTCTTCGGCCGCGAGGGCTTCAGATAATGCCTCAAGGGAGAGGGATGCGGTTTTATTCTCGGCGCGGAGTGCTATGTCCGGATCACTGGCGAGAGTGATTGTGCCGTTGGGGCTGGGCATCTTAAGCTTCATGTATCCGTAATGAGGTATAGCTTGGAAGCATGTAAATGCATCTCGCCCCAAGAGGGCGTGATATCCGCTGTTGAAAGGGGCCACTTGGAAGGTTATCTCTTCGGACCGATAATTCTTCAGCGTACCGAATACCACGTCAAGTGTGATTTTTCCCGCACACCGTGCCTCCCGACTGGGAATGATTCCTCGGAAGGTCGTGCTGCTTTGCTCAATGCGGCTCTTGTCTATTTCCATTTTATGGAGTGTGTCCTCATAAATGAGGTTCAGTCCGCTGCCGCCGTCCATGAGAACCTTGGTGAGCCGAAAGCCGTCCACGATTGGACTGAGGACCAAGGCGGCTGGTGCTCAGACTGTCCTGTATTTTGGTTCGTCGCTGGCATTAAAAGTTATAGCCGTGTCGTTCCAAGGGTTTATTTTTGTGATTTCGCAGACTTCAGCGAGTTGGTGGAGTGCCCTTTTGCGCCTATTGTTTGAAGCGAATGTCTCGACGATCGTCAGTACTTTGGGGTCGTCCCCTTCTAGGGGTGTTATTCTGGTGTATTCTTGGTGAGGATATCTTCACCGCTCTTGGCCACTTGCCGGAGTATCGAACATGCTCTAAGACTGTGGGTTGGTATGTTATCCGGTGTTGCGTGTATTTTGCATGGGCCATCGAGCCATCCTTCCAGAACGGCTCCACGCCCCGTGGAGGATTTGTATTTCTTTACTATTGGGCCGGGCGTGCCACGAGGGTGCACCCTGTTTGCCTCAACGAGGGGTTGAGTGTGGACCGATGGTTCCCAACGGGCTGCCTGATTTTTCCAAGCGCTTTCCATTGCGCTGTACTTTTGTACGATAGTTACCAGGTCAACAAAGTGTAATATGCGACGGCGGTTGATGGCGTTGAGGATTCCTTTGTCCATGCAATTGCTTCGGAACGCTGAGATTGCTTCCTCGTCGCGACTATCTTTAATCTTGTCTTTGACAAGAAGGAATCTGGCCCAGAAGTGGTGGACCGTTTCCTGAGACTGCTGTTCTATGCTCATGAGAGCACTTATATTTGGGTGGGTGGATGGTTTTAAATCCGAACCCTGACCCAATTTTAGATCCAGAATCTGAAGGTTGTCCGAATTTAACAGATCGGGCTCCGGTATATCCACTGATTTCTTGGGCCCGCCGTCCGATTCTACGTCCGGAGGGCAGGATGCATCTCCTCGCAGGTGGGTGTCCGGTTCTTTGAGATTGGAGATCCAGACATAGTCCGTCCTTAGTATGGAGGAAGAGTTGTCGTCCCGCTCCTAGACTACCGCTATCTGGTGGGTGGTCGGCGGAGATTTGATTTCTCTGTGATCGGGTTTAAGCCCAATTCGATCGTAGTGTGTAGCGACCCCCAGGGCGGTGATGCGGTCGAGGAGTTCGTTTAAAGACGAAAGCTCCGGCGGCGGATCTCGGGTAGGGGGTCCCGAACTGTGCGTCTAAGGTCGATGGTAACAGGAGACGGGGGACACAATGTTTACCCAGGTTTGGGCCCTCTCTATGGAGGTAATAACCTACTTCCTGCTTGATTGATCTTGATGAATATGAGTATTACAAGAGTTGATCTACCACGAGATCGTAATGGCTAAACCCTAGAAGTCTAGCCTGTATGACTATGGTAATGAGTCTCTCCCCTCGGGACTAAGTCCTCCGGTTTATATGGACACCGGGAGGATCTAGGGTTACACAAGGTCGTTACAGAGAAAGGAATCTACATATTTGATCGCCAAGCTTGCCTTCCACGCCAAGGAGAGTCCCATCCGGACACGGGTAGATACTTCGGTCTTTGTATCTTTGCAGCCCATTAGTCCGGCCCATGGCTAACAGGCCGGACGCCTGAGGATCCCTTAATCCAGGACTCCCTCACTCGACTTGTCACGAAAGGTTTTCGACAAGTTCAAGGTGTTGACTACGATGAGTTTTTCTCATTCGTAGCGATGCTTAAGTCTGTCCAAATCATGTTAGCAATTGCCGCATTTTATGAAATCTGGCAAATGGATAAACAAAACTGCATTCTTTAATGGATTTATTAAAGAAAAGTTGTATATGATGCAACCAGAAGGTTTTGTCAATCCTAAAGGTGCTAACAAAATGTGCAAGCTCCAGCGATCCATCCATGGACTGGTGCAAAGAATCTCAGAGTTGGAATATACGCTTTGATGAGTTGATCAAAGCATATAGTTTTATACAGACTTGCGATGAAGCCTGTATTTACAAGAAAGTGAGTGGGAGCACTACAACCTTTCTGATAAGTATATGTGAATGACATATTTTGATCGGAAATGATGTAGAATTTTCTGGAAAGCATAAAAGGAGTGTTTGAAAGGATTTTTTCAAAGAAAGATCTCGATGAACCTTCTTACATATTGAGCATCAAGATCTATAGAGATAGATCAAGACGCTTGATAAGTTTTTTCAATGAGTACATACCTTGACAATTTTTTGAAGTAGTTGAAAATGGAACAGTCGAAGAAGGAGTTCATTCCTGTATTGCAAGTTGTGAAATTGGGTAAGACTCAAAGCCCGACCACGACAGAAGATAGACAGAGAATGAAAGTCATTTCCTATGCCTCAGCCATAGGTTCTATAAAGTATGCCATGATGTGTACCAGATCTATTGTATACCCTACACTGAGTTTGGCAAGGGAGTGTAATAGTGATCTAGGAGTAGATCACTGGACAGCAGTCAAAATTATCCTTAGTGGAATAAGGATATGTTTCTCGATTATGGAGGTGACAAAAGTTTCGTCGTAAAGGGTTACGTTGATGCAAGTTTTGACACTGATCCAGATGACTCTAAAGTCTCAATCTGGATACATATTGAAAGTGGGAGCAATTAGCTAGAGTAGCTCCGTGCAGAGCATTGTTGACATAGAAATTTGCAAAATACATACGGGTCTGAATATGACCGACCCGTTGACTAAACTTATCTCACAAGCAAAACATGATCACACCTTAGTACTCTTTGGGTGTTAATCACATGGTGATGTGAACTAGATTACTAACTCTAGTAAACCCTTTGAGAGTTGGTCACATGGTGATATGAACTATGGGTGTTAATCACATGGTGATGTGAACTATTGGTGTTAAATCACATGGCGATGTGAACTAGATTATTGACTCTAGTGCAAGTGGGAGATTGAAGGAAATATGCCCTAGAGGCAATAATAAAGTTATTATTTATTTCCTTATATCATGATAAACGTTTATTATTCATGCTAGAATTGTATTAACCGGAAACTTGATACATGTGTCAATACATAGACAAAACAAAGTGTCCCTAGTATGACTCTACTAGACTAGCTCGTTAATCAAAGATGGTTAAGTTTCTTGACCATAGACATGTGTTGTGATTTGACGAACGGTATCACATCATTAGGAGAATGATGTGATGGACAAGACCCATCCGTTAGCTCACTATGATCGTTTAGTTTATTGCTATTGCTTTCTTCATGACTTATACATGTTCCTATGACTATGAGATTATGCAACTCCCGAATATCGGAGGAACACTTAGTGTCCTGTCAAAAGTCACAACCTAACTGGGTGATTATAAAGATGCTCTACAGGTGTCTCCGATGGTGTTTGTTGAGTTGGCATAGATCGTGTCGGTGTACAAAAGTAGGGGCTCTCCTTTTGACCCCTTTACTTGTGCACGGGCAGTCAGAGCCGCGCCCGCGGCCACACTTAACAAGGCAGAGGAGGGAAGCCGGAGGGGAACCAAAGCACAAGGCCAACAAAAACAATGCCAAGACCAAGAACACCAAAGAGCCAGAGGGCGAGGTGGACTCCCCCGGCAAGGCCCTTGCCGGGGCGGCCTCCGCGGCCCTGGCAAGAGCCTTGCCGGGGCAACTTGCCCAGTACCAGCAGAGCGAGCCACCCTCGAGCCCAAGAATTCCAAACGCCGCCAACGACTATGTTGGAACCAAGGCTCGGGAGGCACCTCGGTGGTGGCATGCAGATCTTTGTCAAGATCATAAACACACGAGATCAGATGAGGACCAAAAGACGACGACCCTCAGCGGGATCCTTGCCGAGGAAATCCACAAGACCCCCGACAAGATCCTTGCCGGGGACGACCACGACGCCACGGCAAGACCCTTGTCGGGGCCCCGACAACACCCTTGCCGAGGACACCAGCGGGGCCGCAGCCAGGCCCATATCTGCCAAGATACCACCGCCGTTCCCATGCAGCTACTAGCTCACCCAGTTGGGCAGGCACCTGCGTGGTGACGGGCGGCCTCTACACCGACCAGCAAGCACATGCGTGGTGGCATGCAGATCTTCATGCAGGCCCTACCACCGCGCCACCTCAGCTGCCTGCTTGCCTACGTGGCACCGCACAACATCGCTGGCTCGGGCGCGTGTCTAAGCAAGGCGGAGCGGTGACGGATGGGACGGGCCTCGTTCCCGTCCCCGATAAAACAAGGGGACACCTAAGCGATGCATTTAATGCGCTTTGTCCCGTAATGCCGGGCGATAAGCTCGCGCACTGTACACCTTTCCACCTCCTGTGTGCCACTGTGGCAACCCCTTTTCGACTATAAAAGGAGGCCCGAGGCATACTGGAGAAGGATTCGGCTCTTTGGAACAGCGCATCCTCTATAGCTAGTTCGAGAGTTCAAGAACACTCTGAAATACACACCAAAGCAGGACTAGAGTATTACGCATCCTCGCGGACCGAACATGGGTAAACGATCTTCGTGCTAGCTCCTAAACCTGCTCTTCTCACAACCCCACGCTCGCTGAACGTAGAAGGGATTCCAGTGATCCCATAGGTGTCGTTTCCCCCGACATCTTTGGCGCGCCAGGTAGGGGCGCAGTTGTGAGAATCTGGTCTAGCAGTTAGCCTAGCAGTCCTTCATCGCCATGGCTCCCAAGAAGAAGACGATCAGGGCGATCGGCTCCTCGGGAGCCGAATGGCCCGTGCCAGTGCGGACGAGCAGCGGGCTGGCCGCGGACAGAACGCGAGCCGCGGCTCGCGAGCACCAGCATCGCTCTAGCAGTCAGAGCCTGGCGAGTGGCGTCGTTCGTGCGCCAGACGACGGACTACACATCACCAAGTCCAAAGACAGGGCTGCCTCCCCCCCCCCCCCCGCAGGCGGCGGGGGGCCCTCCAGGGGTGTCGTTGTGCCCCCTATAGGCGGCAGAGCAACCTCCAAGACGCCTACGCCGGCACCCACAGCGCGCTCTTCCCCGGGTGCGCGCGACAAGCAGCGCCACCACCCTGGAGACCCCGGACGCCGCCGTGGGAAGAGTCATGTGCATCATCTGCGGGACAAAGGATGCCAGCATGCCCGCTGAAGTGCTGGCGAAAATGGCGCGCATCCGCTGGGCCGTGATAGAGCTCCTTCTAACGTGGTTAGAAGTCAAAGCGTGCCACGGTCCACGCAGCTCTCGCCGCCACCCATGCCAGCAGAAGCTTTGGCGCGCGCGCAGCTACTCCTCGACTTCCCTCCTGCTGCGGAAAAGCTCGATGAGTGGAGGGCCACCATCCGGGGCCTTGTCGGCATCGCCAACCAAGACGAGCCACGGCCAGCGGGGCCCTCAGGCCGGCGCACCGTCGAACCACCGCATAACAGCGGTGGAGGGGCCGGAGGTGCTGCGGCCATGGTGCACTCTCCTCCTCCACGCCAGCCACCGCGGGTGTCGATCCATCGTGATGACGCTTGTAATAACATTTCCATAGTGTCGTCCGACCCACGGACCCGCCGCGACCAGCGCCAAGTTCTTCGGGAGAGAGCCCATGAAGACGCTCGAACCACCATCGAGCGCCGGCGCGATACACGCCACCAGGCAGATAGGCGGGCGGGGCCCGCTATGGACCACCCAGCACCGGGAGGCTCAGGCGGCCTACCTTATGAGGTGGGTTGCCCGGCCTTTACCCGTGAGCTGCGGCAGTTCCAGTGGCCGTCCCACCGTATGTTCAAGCCCGATGTCGGCGAGAAGTACAACAGCAAGACCCACCCGTCGGAGTTCCTCAGCATCTACACCATTGCGATGCAAGCCGCTGGAGCTCGCGACGACAAGGTGCTTGCCAATTACTTCCCGTTGGCCCTGAAACCCAATGTCATGTCTTGGTTGATGCACTTGCCGACGGATTCCATTTCTTCTTGGTCGGATCTGTGTCATGAGTTCGTTGGTGCCTTCACCGGGGGCCACCAAGCTCATGGCTAGGCAAGTGATTTGCATATCATTCCCTAGAAGGAAGGTGAAAACCTGCGCAAGTACATACAGAGGTTCAGCCGGGTGCAATACAACATCCCAGATGTTCATCCTCCCGCCGTGATCAGCGCGTTCCATCAGAAAGTGCACAACCGCAAGATGCGTGAAGAGCTGGCGATGAAGAAGGTCAAGGATGTGGCCGAACTTTATGTTCTGGCCGATAGATGCGCCCGGCATGAAGAGGGAAGGAAGTACCCCGGCGAAGATGCCGGCATGCAAACCGTCTCCTCAGACAAAGACGTTGCCGCCACGGCAAAGAAGGGCCGGCGCCGCAACAGGAAGCACAAGGGCAAGACTGTGCTTGCCGTCGAGGGATCCGACGACACTGGTGCTGCCAAAAAAGCCAAGGCAGACGACCCCGGCATGGAAATTGCCAGGTGCGCCGCCTGCCGGGCCTTGGCGGCTGCCGAGAAGCCAGGAGGCTCCGACAAGCAGTATTGCAAGATCCATCGCACCAAAGGCCACGACCTCCAGAACTGCCGACAAGTCGAGCTGCTTGCTGAGAAGCAAAAGGCCGAGTATGAGACAAGGAGAAGGGTCAGGATGGTGCCGAGGGATCCGGCAAGAAGCGTGGCGGCCAAGGAGGTCGCCGCGGCAAGGATAGCCAAGAAGAGAGGCCCACTTGGGGCCGCGACAGGAAGCAGGAAGACGACGATCATGATGAGGACGACGAGTCCGGCGAGCAAGAGTTTCAGAAGGCTACGGAGGCCATGTGCGTCGATGGTGGCGCCTCGCTGCACACTTCTCACTGCCATCTCAAGCAGTGGGCGCGTGAGATCACAGCAGCGGAGCCATCGTTCGATGCTCAAAGGCCGCTGAAGTGGTCCAGCACGACCATCATTTTTACGCCGAGTATCACCCTGATCGCACAACTGCGGTCGGGTGTTTGCCGTTGTTGGTTTCACCAACGATACTAACCTCAAGGTGAACAAGATGCTGGTTGACGGCGGGGCCGGTCTGAACTTGATCTCACCCGTTGTGACCAAACGGCTACAAATTCCTGACGGAGACCTCGAGGAGACGGGCACGTTTCAAGGGGTCAACCCGGGAAGGAGCCAGCCGAAGGGGAAGGTCACGTTGCCCGTGACATTTGGAGGCGAGTTGAACTACAGGACGGAGAGGATTGTCTTCGATGTAGCCGAGATCCCTTTGCCCTACAATGGGATTCTCGGCCACCCGACACTAGCCAAGTTTATGGCGGTGTCGCATTACGCCTACAACACGCTGAAGATGCCTGGGCCGATGACCATCATCACCGTTCCCTGCGACAAGAAGGATGCGTTGATCTGCGCTGACCTACTCTATCGGGAAGCAGTTGCAGCAGCTGCCGCCAAGGCACTTGCTCCTGCCGCTGAAGCCCCGGGAGGGAAGAAGAAGACTGGCAAGACCTCTCGCACCCACTCCGGCAAGCGCTCCTCTTCGGAATGTTGTGCTACCGTCGAGGACGTGCCAGAGAGCTCCACCGGCAAGAGCAAGAAATCCAGAGCTGTGCCACCAGAGACGAAGAAGGTGTCCGTCAAGGAGGATGGCACGGGAGGGGCTTTCACCATAAGCTCTACCCTCGACAGCAAATAGGAAACGCGCTCATCACTTTCCTGTAGGCGAATGTCGATGTGTTTGCATGGGAAGCATCCGACATCCCCGGCGTTCCTGGGAAGTGATTGAGCACCATCTTGTTGTCTGCCCCCATGCGCGACCCGTCAAGCAGAAGGTCAGGAAGCAAGCTTTGGAACGGCAGGAGTTCATCACAGAGGAGATCAGGAAGTTGGAAGTAGCAGGCTTGGTGAGGGGAGTGCTCCATCCGACGTGGTTGGCCAATCCGGTGGTGGTGCGCAAGGCAAACGGGAAGTGGAGGTTGTGTATTTACTACACAGATATCAATAAGGCTTGTCCTAAGGACCCCTTCCCGTTGCCGTGCATTGACCAAATTGTTGACTCCACAGCCGGGTGTGATCTGTTATCATTCCTCGACACCTACTCGGGCTACCACCAGATCTTCATGACAAGAGAAGACGAAGAGAAGACAACATTCATCACCCCATGTGGTACGTATTGCTTTTTACGGATGCCTTTCGGGTTGAAGAGTGCTGGCTCGACGTTCGCGAGGGCGGTCCAAATTGGTTTTGAGCCCCAGCTACAAGGCATTTGCCAAGGGGAGTGGCCATACCCATATATTTAGATCTATTTCTTCAGAGGTGATGATGTTGTAGGCTTGTCCTCCATCTTCCAAGGCAGAGGTTCACCATCGTAAAAAGATGAACGAGTCTCCGGGATCCTCAAATCTGCAGCCAAACTCATCCTCTTAAATCTGCATTCATACTCACAGTTTTGGTTCTGCATGTCATAGATCTTGGCTTAGAGATGCTCGATTTTCTCATGAAGCTTGAAGATGGCCTCCCCGATGTTCTTGGCGTCCAGCTTGTGGTCACGGGTAAATTCTGTGATCATGGAGTGATTGGCGTTGAGTCCATATTCCACCATCCCTTGGCACTTGAAGACTTGCTGTTCCATTGCTTCGAGCCTTGTCTCCACGCTTCTGGTCTTCTTTGGCCCTTGAACATCGCGAATGTGCAGCACCCCCTCACGCATCTCAATGGTTTGAGGGTGTTCTAGCACCTCTGCAAGGTAGGGGTTGATGACCTTCTCGAAGAACTTGTCCTTAGGAGCGCTTGGGGACATCATAGCGATGTAGATCTGTCAGAAAAACAGCTCGAAACAAGAATAGAGAATTTTGCCATGGTACGGTAGTCAAAACCTTTGGGAGATTATATAATGAATTTTTACCGACCAAAAGAAATATTCTACAAGAAAACGGAGTCCGGAGGGCACACGAGGTGGCCACAAGCCAGGGAGGCGCGCCCAGGGGGGTAGGTGCGCCCCCAGGGCTTGTCGCCTCCTCATGCACTTTTTGGACTACTTTTATTTTCCTAATTTTTTAAATATTCCAAAACAGAGTAAAATTGCTATTTGAAAAGTTTTGGAGTTGGTTTACTTACCATACGACATACCTATTCCTTTTCGGAGTCTGAAACGTTCTGGTAGATCTCCCTTATGTACTCCTCCGGTGTTATGGTATTAATTATATTGGTTTTGACATTTATGGGAGTACCTGAGATATAATGTTTGATTCTTTGACCGTTTACCACCTTCAGGTTGGTGCCTTCGGCATTGTTGATTTTCATGGCACCCGAATGGTAAACCTCCTCGATGATTTAAGGGCCTTTCCATTTAGAGAGAAGTTTTCCTGTAAAAAATCTTAAACGAGAGTTGTATAGAAAGACATGGTCACCTACATTAAATTCACGCTTTTGTATCCTTTTGCCATACCATCTTTTAACTTTTTCTTTAAACAACTTGGCATTTTTATAGGCTCGGGTTCTCCATTCATCAAGTGAGCTAATGTCAAATAAACTCTTTTCACCGGCAACTTTGAAATCATAGTTGAGCTCTTTAATATCCCAATAAGCTTTATGTTCTAGTTAAAGAGGTAAGTGACATGCTTTTTCATAAACCATTTTATACGGAGACATGCCCATAGGGTTCTTATAAGCAGTTCTATAAGCCCATAATGCATGATCAAGTTTCTTAGACCAATTCTTTCAAGATCTATTGACAGTCTTTTGCAAAATCAAATTTATTTCTCTATTACTCTATTCTACTTGACCACTAAACTGAGGATGATATGGAGATGCAATTCTATGGTTGACATCATATTTAGCAAGCAATTTACGGAAAGCACCATGAATAAAATGTGAACCACCATCAGTCATTAAATATATAGGGACTACTACCCACTTAGTAATGTTATCAACATCAACTAAAATATGTGTATACCCATTAGAGGAACGAAAAGGCCCCATATAATCAAAGCCCCAAACATCAAATGGTTCAATAACAAGTGAATAATTCATAGGCATTTCCTGACGTCTACTAATGTTACCAATTCTTTGACATTCATCACAAGACAAGACAAACTTACAAGCATCTTTGAAGAGAGTAGGCCAATAAAAACCAGATTGTAATACCTTGTGTGCAGTTCTATCTCCAGCATGGTGTCCTCCGTAAGCCTCGGAGTGACACTTGCGTAGGATCTGTTAGTGTTCATGCTCAGGTACACAACGTCTAATAACACAATCTACTCCTTCTTTGTAAAGGTGTGGGTCATCCCAAAAGTAATGTCTTAAATCATAGAAAAACTTTTTGTTTTGCTGGTATGTGAAACTAGGTTGTATAAATTTAGCAATAGTGTAATTAGCATAATCAGCATACCATGGAGCACTGAGAAGCATTTATGATAGCTAATTGTTCATCAGGAAAGCTATCATCAATAGGTAGTGGGTCATCAAGAACATTTTCTAACCTAGACAAGTTATCTGCTATGGGGTTCTTGGCACCCTTTCTATCAATAATATGTAAATCAAATTCTAATAGCAAGAGAACCCACCTAATGAGTCCAGGTTTAGCATATTTCTTTTCCATAAGGTATTTAATAGCAGCATGATCGGTGTGAACAGTTACTTTGGAATCAACAATATAAGATCTGAACTTATCACAGGCAAATACAACTGCTAGAAATTCTTTTTCAGTAGTAGCATAATTTCTTTGAGCACTGTCTAGAGTTTCACTAGCATAATGAATACAATTCAATTTCTTATCAACTCTTTGTCCTAGAACAGCACCAACAACATAATCACTAGCATCACACATAATTTCAAACGGTAGGTTCCAATCAGGTGGTTGAACAATAGGTGCAGAAATTAAGGCTTTCTTAAGTATTTCAAAACCTTCTACACAATCATCATCAAAAACAAATGGAACATCCTTTGGCAAAAGATTAGTGAGAGGCCTAGAAATTTGTTAGAAGTCTTTAATAAACCTCATATAGAAACCAGCATGACCAAGGAAACTTCTTATACCTTTGATATCTTTAGGACACAACATCTTTTCAATAGCATCTACTTTAGCTTTATCCACTTCAATACCACTTTCAGAAATTTTATGCCCCAAGACAATACCTTCATTAACCACAAAGTGGAACTTCTCCCAATTCAAGACAATATTAGTTTCTTCACATCTCTGCAAAACTCGATCAAGGTTGCTTAAGCAATCATCAAAAGAGGTTCCGTAAATGGAGAAATCATCCACGAAAACCTCAACAATCTTTTCACAAAAGTTGGAGAATATAGCAGTCATACATCTTTGAAAGGTAGCAGGTGCATTGCATAAACCAAAAGGCATACGTCTATAAGCAAAAGTACCAAAAGGGCAAGTGAAAGTAGTTTTTTCTTCATCCTCTTGTGACACAGGTATTTGAGAAAGACCATCTAGAAAGCAAAAGTGTGTATGTTTGGATAGCCTTTCTAGAACTTGATCAATAAAAGGTAGAGGGTAATGATCTTTCCTAGTAGCTTTGTTTAATTTTCTAAAATCAATTACCATTCTATAACCTGTAACAATTCTTTGTGGAATCAATTCATTCTTATCATTGGGAACAACGGTAATACCTCCTTTCTTAGGGACGCAATGAACAGGAGTTACCCATCTACTATCAGTAATAGGATAAATTATACCTGCTTCCAGAAGCTTTAATATTTCATTTCTTACCACTTCCTTCATCTTAGGATTTAACCGTCGTTGGTGATCAACAACTGGTTTAGCATCAGGCTCCATATTAATTTTAAGCTGAGATAGACTGGGACTAATGCCCTTAAGATCATCAAGAGTATATCCAATAGCAGCATGGTGCTTCTTCAGAGTTTTCAATAATTTATTTTCTTCATGCTTTGAAAGGTTAGCACTAATAATAACAGGATATATCTTATTTTCATCAAGATAAGCATATTTGAGAGTATCGGGCAATTGTTTAAGATTGAACAAAGGATCACTCTTGGGTGGTAGAGGATCTCCAAGAGTTTCAACAGGCAAATTGTGTTTCAAAACAGGCATCTGTTTAAAGAAAATCTCATCTAACTCCCTTCTTGCATTCATAAACATATCATTTTCATGGTCAAGCAAATATTGTTCTAAAGGATCAGTAGGGGGCACAACAATAGAAGCAAGACCAATAATTTCATCTTTACAAGGAAATTATTTATCATGAGGTCGTCTACGAAATTTGGAGAAATTAAATTCATGAGACACATCCTCAAAACTTACACTAACAGTTTCTTTCTCGCAATCTATCTTAGCATTGACAGTGTTCAAGAAAGGTCTACCAATATAATGGGACAAAAGTCATCTTGTGGGGAACCGAGAATAAGAAAATCAGTAGGATATTTTATTTTCCCACACAAGACTTCAACATCTCTAACAATCCCAATTGGTGAGGTAGTATCTCTATTGGCAAGGTTAATAGTAACATCAATATATTCTATCTCAGCAGGTGCAATATCATTCATAATTTCTTGATATAAGGTAAAAGGAATTGCACTCACACTAGCACCCAAATCACATAAGCCATGATTACATTGATCTCCTATCTTAACAGAAACAACAGGCATGCCAACAACAGGTGTATGTTTATCTTTATTATCGGGTCTAGCAATTCTAGCAGCTTCATCACAGAAATAAATAACATGCCCATCAATATTGTCGACCAAGAGATCTTTAACCATAGCAATACTAGGTTCATATTTAATTTGTTCAGGGGGTGTAGGTGTTCTAGTATAACTCTTACGAACTACAGCTGAAGCTTTAGCATGCTCTTTTCTTCTAACAGGGAAAGGTGGTTTCTCAATATAAGCAGTAGGAATAACAGGATCAACATTATAAGTAATAGTTTCTTCCTCAGCTTTAATAGTTTCTACTACTTTCACTTCAATGGGAGGATGATATTTAAACCACTTCTCCTTGGGGAAATCAACATGAGCAGCAAATGATTCACAGAAAGAAGTTACTATCTCAAAGTCAAATCCATATTTAGTGCTAAATTCATGAAAAGCATCAGTATCCATAAAAGATTTAACTCAATCAAACTTAAGGTTTATACCTAACTCCTTACCTTCGTGGAGCTCCCAATCTTCAGATTTGCTTTTAATTATTTCCAATAAGTCCCATTTGAATTCAATAGTCTTCTTCATAAAAGAACCAGTACAAGCAGTCTCGAGCATGGATTGATCATTATGAGAAAGCCGAGCATAAAAATTCCGAATAATAATTTCTCTTGAGAGCTCATGATTGGGGCATGAATATAAGATTGACTTAAGCCTACCCCAAGCTTCAACGATACATTCTCCTTCACGAGGCCAAAAATTATAAATATAATTCATCCCCCAATTTCAATCGGTTATAATTCCAAGTCCCGATATCATTGCATCGCCTATACCATGTCAATGCTTTCTCAAAGATAAAGGGAAGACCTTCTTCTTGACTTCATCCTCTGGCAAACCTACAAGCTTAAATAATCCACAAACTTCATCCACATAGATTAGATGCATATCAGGATGTAATGTTCCATCCCCTGCATAAGGATTAGCTAGCAGTTTCTCTATCATACCCAAAGGAATTTCATAATAAGTATTTTCAGTAGGCTCAGTAGGTTGAGGAGCAACTTCTTTCTGTACTGGTCGGGGTGAAGATACCCCAAACAACCCCTCAAAGGGTTATTTTCCATTGTGACAAGTGACAGTAAATTTCAGCATGTAATATAAATGTTTCCTTACCAAAGGCACTTCACTCCTTGGCAACGGCGCCAGAAAAGAGTGTTGATGACCCACAAGTATAGGGGATCTATCATAGTCCTTTCGATAAGTAAGAGTGTTGAACCCAATGAGGAGCAGAAGGAAATGACAAGCGGTTTTCAGCAAGGTATTCTCTACAAGCACTGAAATTATCGAGAATAGATAGTTTTGTGATAAGATAATTCGTAATGGGTAACAAGTAAAAGTGTAACTAAGGTGTAGCAAGGTGGCCCAATCCTTTTTGTAGCAAAGGACAAGTCTGGACAAACTCTTATATAAAGCAAAGCGCTCCCGAGGACACATAGGAATTATTGTCAAGCTAGTTTTGATCATGCTCATATGATTCGCATTTGTTACTTTGATAATTTGATATGTGGGTGGACCGGTGCTTTGGTGTTGTCCTTACTTGGACAAGCCTCCCACTTATGATTAACCACTCTCGCAAGCATCCGCAACTACAAAATAAGAGTTAAGAGAAATCTAACCATAGCATGAAACATGTGGATCCAAATCAGCCCCTTACGAAGCAACGCATAAACTAGGGTTTAAGCTTCTGTCACTCTAGCAACCCATCATCTACTTATTACTTCCCAATGTCTTCCCCTAGGCCCAAATCATGGCAAAGTGTCATGCAATCGACATTCACATAACACCATTAGAGGAGAGGCAACATACATCTCATCCAAACATCGAACAATACCAAATTCAAATGATTACTTATAACAAGACTTCTCCCATGTCCTCAGGAACAAACGTAACTACTCACAAAGCATATTCATGTTCATATTCAGAGGGGTATTGAATATCATTAAAGATCTGAACACATGATCTTCCACCGAATAAACCAACTAGAATCAACTGCAAGGAGTAATCAACACTACTAGCAACCCACAGGTAACAATCTGAGGTTTTGAGACAAAGATCAGATAGAAGAGATGAACTAAGGTTTGAGAGGAGATGGTGCTGGTGAAGATGTTGATGGATATTGATCCCCTCTAGATGAGAGGATCGTTGGCGATGACGATGACGATGATTTCCCCCTCCGGGAGGGAAGTTTCCCTGGCAGAACAGCTCCGCCGGAGCCCTAGATTGCTTCTACCCAGGTTCTGCCTCGAGACGGAGGCGCTTCGTCCCGAAAGCTTCCTTATGAATTTTTTCATGACAAAAACATCATATAGTAGGAGATGGGCACCGGAGGCCTGCCATGGGGCCCACAAGCCACATGGGCGCGCCCAGGGGTAGGGCGCGCTCCCAGGCTTGTGGCCTCTTGGTGGGTCCCCTCCGGTATTTTCTTCGCCCACTACTGTAGGATGCTGCTAACACGACACTACGATCAGAGACCCTTCGACGAAACTATGTGTGATGCCATAATCGCAAACGGTGATGTAAAAAACATCAAAAAGGTGCAAAACGTTTGCGATGACGGATGCATCAAACACAGTTCAGATTTTAGTTCCGTGTGCAAAGCAGGGCATACGGTTCATCCAGACGAACTATTTGCGATTAGATAGAACAACAGAAACGGGCAGCCATATCAATGCGTGTGCGATATAGGGCATACGGTTTGCTCCGATGAACTATTTGCTATTAGGGAAAGCAACAGAAACGGCCAGCCATATCAAGGTGTGTGTGATATACAACATACGGTTCAGTCGAATGAACTATTTTCTATTAGGGAAGAGAACATAAACGGTTCAACTTAACAAGATGTGTCTGATACGCGGCAAAAAGGCCCGGAGGTTAACTCGAGAACAAGTACACAGAGGTTGATTTGACATACATGACTTATAAGTTTCACAGAAATCATATCACTTTTTTTGGAAAACATTTAATTGCGTTGAATGTATATAATGCTCCATCCCATTAGTTGAATTAACCTCGAGGTCCATGTTTTGGAAACATGTCGTAAAGTAACGGGATAGACCTTCATTCAAGCCAATCAACATGTGTTCAAAAAACAAAAATTATCAAAAAGTAACGAGATAGACCTTCTTCAAGCCAATCAACATGTGTACAAAAAACAAAAAATGTAAAAAAATACAAAACAAGATGGAGTACTAGTTACAGTGATGCATATAATTATGCAAAGGGATCGCACATGTCTGTATTGACTAGAACGAGAATGCAATAGCAGAATAAGAATTAAGGCCACAATGATGCGATCGCAGTGGTGGTTACAGGAGGCAAGAAGAAAAATGCATCCATCAACGTACCACCTCCTCCTCCTGAACTCAGTGCGTCGGGCCACCGACCGGCGGCTAAGGAGTGGCGGCTTTTGTGGCGAGGTCAAGGTGCTTCTCAGCAATGGCCTCCAAGACTTCCAGACGGTTGACGAAGGCCAACGTCGTAGCGTCCTCACTGGCCTTGTAGATACCTATGTACACAATTCACTTGTACACATGGATGTGTAGGTCGACGGTTTCTTGCAGGGCGAGGCGCCTCACGGTGAGCGCGACCTCCAGGTGGACATTCTTCATGGCGTCGGCGGGCAGTCGCAGGGCCACCAGTGCTTGAAAGAGGTTCCGACCATGGACGACGATTAGGGTGGCAGGCAATGAGGAGCCCGGGCGCGTGGGCTGGAGGAGTACGGCGATGTCGTCCGCGAGCTTCTTGGCAATGGTGAACCTGTTGGTGGTGCGAACGATCATCTGGTCGTACTGAGAGTCGTAGCTGGCATCGACAGCGGCCATCCACCAGGCGGTCTCCAACACCGTGTGGAGACGATACACGATGCCATGCCGCAGGCCGGCGTCGTGGACCATCTGGTACAGCCGCTGGCCGCTCGCGCGCATCGCCGCCATGGGTCTGGAGTGAGCACTTTTTCACTTATTAGTGTAGGTGCTTAGGCAAATGCTTAGGTGCGTACGATGTGGTAGATGCATTGGAATGGAGGGGCGCCTTTATATGAGTGCAAACTACGTTGCATTCACATCATGCTACCTCTTTTCGTGTTCCTCCTCCCATTACTTCCCTCATGCATTCACACGATGCTAATTGAAGGAGGATGCATCATTGGCCGTTCAACATTTCGGAAACCGCTACCCTCTCCCTCGTCTGCATTAAAGCCGTATCGGGAACTGCGCTGCCCGCTGTCCTCGAATAGTACTACGCCGCCCGCTGCACGCCCGGCTGAACACGCCTCCTCGCCTCCATCTATGCTTAATTACTGAATTTTAGTTGCAAGTCTTAGCAAATTGTTTGTAAGTGGTTCACGCGGGTCATCCAAAAGAACCGTTTGTGTTCAAGAGATGCACAAATCCTGCTCTCACTTTGCATACGGGTGTTCTATCTAAAATGTTTGCGATCAAGAGCCATTAAAACCTATAGCCATTAAAACCAAGACATGTGGCGTCACGTGAATGGTTAACATAACACACACGGTTTGAATTATACAAACGTTTGAGATATTAAAGTGGCAGCTATTTTTTCAAAATGCCTTTGTTGGCTGTTATTCGAGTGCGCCTTCTCTCAAAATGGACATGAAAAATACCACAGCATGTCGGGTGCCACTCCATGATAGCATGGCAAGTTTCATGAATTTCAGACGAGTTTTGGATTTACTAGAATTTAAAAACCAGGTATCTCAATGTTTGCGGCCGAGTGATGGTGGCAGTGTGTTTGACATTCATTCCCATTTCTTGCATGGGACCTAAGCATGCACCCAAGGACGAAGATTTTATTTTTCAACCAATTTATATGCACTGGAGCATGTGCATGTAGTTCAAATTTGAATTATGCACATAAATGCATTGAAAACTCACTTAATGCATAAAACGAACCCCGAAAAATCACAAAAAATAACACAACACTCCTGTTGTTCTATGTTGACACGAGAAAAAAATTGAAAGCAATAAGACGCAATGGATATCATTTCATCCGCAAAGGTGGGACGTTCCCTATCGAAACCATCATGCTTGTTGTGAGAAGCTCTGGTTTGTGAGAAGCTTATACCCAAACCTGCCCCAAATGGGACAAAAAAATTACCACGGCATGTTGATGCCGCTCCATGATACCATGCCAAGTTTCATGAATTTGAGACGAGTTTTGGATTTACTAGAATTTAAATACTAGGTATCTCAACGTTTTGCCGGCAATCAACGGTGCCCTGGTGTTTGAAATTCATTCCCATTTCTTGAATGGGACCTAAGCATGCACCCAAGGACACGGATTTGATTTTTCAACCAATTTATATGCACTGGAGCATATGCATGTAGTTCAAATTTGAATTATGCACATAAATGCATTAAAAACTCACTTAATGCATAAAAATGTCCAAGCGAACCCCGAAAAATCACAAAAATTGACACAACACTCCTATTGTTCTATGTTGACACAAGAAAAATTTGAAAGCAATAAGAGGCAATGGATATCGTTTCGTCCCCAAAGGTGGGACGTTCCCAATCGAAACCATGAGGCTTGTTGTGAGAAGCTCTAGTTTGTGAGAAGCTTATACCCAAACCTGCCCCAAATGGGACAAAAAATTTACCACGGCATGTTGATGCCGCTCCATAATAGCATGCCAAGTTTCATGAATTTCAGACGAGTTTTGGATTTACTAGAATTTAAATACCAGGTATCTCAATGTTTGCGGCCGAGTGACGGTGGCAGGGTGTTTGACATTCATTCCCATTTCTTGCATGGGACCTAAGCATGCACCCAAGGAAAAAGATTTGATTTTTCAACCAATTTATATGCACTGGAGCATGTGCATGTAGTTCAAATTTGAATTATGCACATAAATGCATTGAAAACTCACTTAATGCATAAAAATTTCGAAACGAACCCCGAAAAATCACAAAAAATAACACAACACTCCTGTTGTTCTATGTTGACACGAGAAAAAAATTTGAAAGCAATAAGAGGCAATGGATATCGTTTCGTCCCCAAAGGTGGGGCGTTCCCTACCAAAACCATCATGCTTGTTGTGAGAAGCTCTGGTTTGTGAGAAGCATATACCCAAACCTGCCCCAAATGGGACAAAAAATTTACCACGGCATGTAGATGTCGCTCCAGGAGAGCATGCCAAGCTTCATAAATTTTAGACGAGTTTTGGATTTACTAGAATTTAAATATCAGGTATCTCAATGTTTGCGGCCGAGTCACGGTGGCAGGGTTTTTGAAATTCATTCCCATTTCTTGCATGGGACCTAAGCATGCACCCAAGGACAAAGATTTGATTTTTCAACCAATTTATATGCATTGGAGCATGTGCATGTAGTTAAAATTTGAATTATGCACATAAATGCATTGAAAACTCACTTAATGCATAAAAATGTCCAAACGAACCCCGAAAAATCACAAAAAATAACACAACACTCCTGTTGTTCTATGTTGACACGAGAAATTTTTTGAAAGCAATAAGAGGCAATGGATATCGTTTCATCCCCAAAGGTGGGGCGTTCCCTACCGAAACCATCATGCTTGTTGTGAGAAGCTCTGGTTTGTGAGAAGCATATACCCAAACCTGCCCCAATGGGACAAAAAATTTAACATTGCATGTTGATGCCGCTCCCTGAGAGCATGCCAAGTTTCATGAATTTCAGACGAGTTTTGGATTTACTAGAATTTAAAACCAGGTATCTTAATGTTTGCGGCCGAGTGACGGTGGCAGGGTGTTTGACATTCATTCCCATTTCTTGCATGGGACCTAAGCATGCACCCAAGGACAAAGATTTGATTTTGTTTAACCAATTTATATGCACTGGAGCATGTGCACGTAGTTCAAATTTGAATTATCCACCTGAAATGCCTACAAAACCAAGTTAATGTATAAAAACGTCCAAAAGAACCCTGAATAATTCCATTTTTTTTGTCGACACACATATAGTTGCATGTTCATTGCAGATAAAAGTTCTAGGAATTCAAACACCATCCTTTGTAGCTGTGACCCCATTACGTAATTCAAATCAAGACGAAAAATCAAGTAGATCGCACACAGTTTATTATCACCAACCGAGTGAGATGCATCACAAAATATCTTGGAGCACCATCGGCGTATAGTACGCCTATGGCTTACAAGAGAAGGTGCGTCGGCTACAGTCCACAGCCGGCGTGTCAAGCACACTAGCTCACTCCCCAAATATCATTTCACTGTTCAATCATCGCCGGTGAAAGATGGGGACGTGGACCCGCGTCGTGAGGTAACTTCGGCGGCCCACTCCGGCGAGAACGTTGCCGCAGCCTCCAGGTGCATGCTAACAAGCTTCATGAGGGCGACCGGAATCTGCGTCCGGGCGGCCAAGGCAGCCCAAACGGCCACTATTGCTTCTCAGGCGGCGGTAGCAGCAGCATCTGCCTCGGGGATAGCAAATGGCGAGAGCGGCAAAGCAGCTGTCCGTTCCACAGCGGCGGCCTTAGCCCTGATGGAAGCCGCCCACCACCATGTTGAGGCCGTCCACGCCCAGCTCGTGGCGCTCACCGCACAAATCGAAGGAAGCTTCTCCGACAACGGTCAGCAACCCACAGCCGAAGAGTTGGCAATCAGCGAGAGAGTTCGAGCAGCCATCCGTTCCTGCGCGGCATACCTTGCCACGACGGAGCCCGCCAAAGCCCGGATCATGGCCGCCCATGCCCTGCTCATGGTGGCCTATTCCAAAGATATGACAGACGCGGATGGCGAGATGCTTGCCGAGTATGGTGCGATTGATGCCATGGAGCCCTTTCCCCAGGAGACCGTTGGGCGCGAGCTGGACATGGAGGCGGCAGCAGAGATCGACGAGCACCAGCCGTAGTAGTACTCTTTGTTTTTTTAATTAAGTTCACCGGTCTTTAATTAGTTAGAGTAATGTTCAGGTCAGCTAGCTCTGTTTAATTGCTGAACTTGCTCGATTAAGAAGTGTGGGTGTGCTGTAGTCTCCTTTGTGTACCCAAATTATGCAATGACGTGGATGACCACTGTAACCATGGAAATTCGAAAAATAAATTGACGTTCAAACTCATCACACACGGGTTAAGCTATCTGAATTGTTTGTGATGTTCACATATCGTACACGGTTCTGAATAAGGGACCGTGTCTGATGGCACTTTGCGCGCCAGTTTTTTGGCTGAGCGATTCCAAATTTTCGGCTTCCACGGAAATATCTACCTCCCCATCCCCTCCCCCTTACCAAAAGCCAAATTTCCCCCCTTTCCGCCTTCCTTTCCAAGTTGAAATATTCACTCCTTGCTTGCAGCGCCGCCTCCTCACCGGCAACCCTCCTTCATGCTGCTCGGCCTTGCCTATCCAGGCAGGTAATCCACACCCGACCCCCATCCTCCTCCTCCTTCCACATCCCACATGCCCCGACCGCCGGCGCGAGCGCGACACCTTCCACCCAAATCACCGACCCCTCCAGCTAATAAGCGCCGCCCTAAGCCCTGGTGCACGTAGTATAGCCAGGACCTCAAGGAGCATTTGGCAGCGGAGAAGCAAATCGTGGCCGCACGCCCGGATGAGGTCGCGATGGCTGCCATTCGTGCCGACCCCCAGATCTTGGAGGAGCACCTCGCCATCGAGGCCACCGCTAACGCCTCGTGCGCCGATGTCGCGATGCGGTTGGCTGCTTTAAATGACTGTTCGTGGCATTTTCTTGAGGCCACCGTCGGGGCCTTCGACAAAGACTATGAGGTGTTTTCTCAGCGTGCACGTGCTGACCTCATCTCGAGAGCCAGCATGTTTTGGTGCCCGGAGCGGCTCAGGCAACTCACCACTACAACGAGGGCACCCACGATGCGGAGGCCTCGCCCTCTTCCATGTCCAAGGAGCCAATCGTCATCGATATCTCCGACAATGAGGAGTAGCTTGTCTTATTAGCTCACTATAAGGACCCATGTTCACTTTGCTAGCTACTGCCTTTCCTTAACAAATTCTAGTGAATTGTGCTATCTACTTTTACCATGCAATCTTCTTCTATAGTGTATATGTTCTATATGTCGTGCAATGTGGTGTTCAGTTAACTGCTTGGTTCAATTATGCAAATGTGATGTTCAATTCTTCATGGTGCAATATTTCCAAGTTGTTAAGCATGCTTGGTTTGGTTAACTGTCGGATCTTCTATTACGAGTATGTTATATTGTGCAATGTAGTGCTTAGTTAACGTTTGGTTCATTTGTTGTGGTGTTTAGTTAACCGCTTGGTTCAATTCTGCAATGCGATGGTCAATTGTTGTGGCTGCATTCTGTTATTGTATACCATGTGAGAAATAAATCAAATTTGGCTGTAATAAATACATGATAAACAAATACAATTGCTATATTTCCAAGTAGTTAAGCATGCTTGGTTTGGTTAACTATCTGATCTTCTATTACGGGTATGTTATATTGTGCAATGTGATGCTCAGTTAACATTTGGTTAATTTGTTGTGGTGTTCAGTTAACTGCTTGGTTCAATTCTGCAATGTGATGTTCAATTGTTGTGGTTGCATTCTAGTATTGTATACCATGTGAGAAATAAATCAAATTTGGCTGTACTAAATACATGCGAAACAAATACAATTGCTATATTTCCAATTTGTTAAGCATGCTTGGTTTGGTTAACTGTCTGATCTTCTATTAGGAGTATGTTATATTTTGCAATGTGGTGCTCAGTTAACGTTTGGTTCATTTGTTGTGGTGTTTAGTTAACTGCTCGGTTCAATTCTGCAATGCGATGTTCAATTGTTGTGGCTGCATTCTGTTATTGTATACCATGTGAGGAATAAATCGAATTTGGCTGCACTTAATACATGAGAAACATATACAAGTGCTATATTTCCTAGTTCTTAATCATGCTTGGTTTGGATTATTGGGTTTTCAATGTGGCTTGACTTAATATGATGAATCTGCAATGTGCTTATTTATGATCAACATATTTTACTGATAACATGCGAACACTTACTTAACCTGATGACTAACTACCTTATATGTGTTGTAGTGAAACAATGGGTAGCACTGAGGTTTACATGATGGTACTAACTATTATACCTTGCCTTTTTTTATTCCTTTGCCCCATTTCCAATATAGAGAATATATTTATGCACATCCTTGTTTTCAGGGTTCACTGATGATTACCTCTCAAACCAACTCTGTGGTCAGGAGGCGAGGAAAGTTTTCATACAACACCCACGGTTCAATATTGAAGTGTTCCTGAAGAGGTCGAAGGATGGATGCTCAATCATCCAGAGGCACTGGCCTAAAGTTGCAAAGACCTTCAACATGAATGAAGGCTCAATATTTGCCTTTCGCTTCATCAGTTTTCCAGATGAGATGCATATGTCTATGTATCGTCTATGATGCTAATTTCGAAAGGTTCTAGATGTTGCATGTGAAACTTGCTGCTGGTGCAGTCGTGTAATGGGGTAGCTGAGTGCTGAAGCTATATCATGTTGTACTCTGATGTATTTCAATTATGAAATCATGCTTCCTTAATATGGAAATGGAATATATTATGCCCTTAATATGAATGTCAATTATATTAGTAAATGGATTATTAATAATAGGGCAATTAGCCTGCTAATTGGCCAATTAGCCCGCTAATTGGCCAATTAGCTTGCTAATTGGGTTTTCCAATTGCAAACGGTTATTAAGAAAACACCGTGGGCGATGACCTCGGGCAACGCACACAGTTTCTAGGAATAAACCGTGTTGGATCAATGCACAATCACATATGACATTCTCTTGAAAATTGTTTGCGTTACGCCACCTTGCACAAACGTTTTCCTTGGAGTGACTGTGTGGGATGTATATATAAACGAAAACGTTTAGCGGTGACTGACTATGTGGGATGTACTTACGGCCGGAAATGATTTTGCCTGTATAATTGTAGTTTTTAGCACTACTGTACGTATTTCTGTATTTGAGTGCTCGCCGGTCGCACACGACCTTAGTTTGCCGAGCGTCTGTGCCAGGAGGGCATATCCCCGACGGTTTCTGGGTCGAGTGGGAAGGACCCCCCCCTACCGCCCAACTCACTTGGCGACGGTTACAAAGGCCGTCGCGGAAAGGGGTTAAAAACCATTTGTATAGCACCGACGTGTACCAGTGGCCCAATATTTTTTTATATATTCCAAAATAATTCTCCGTAAATTCTCATGACTTTTGGAGTTGTGTAGAATAGATCTCTCAGATTTGCACCCTTTTCCAGTCCACGATTCTAGCTGCCAGCATTCTCCCTCTTCATGTAAACCTTGTAAAATAAGAGAGAAAAGGCATAAGTATTGTACCATAATGTGTAATAACAGCCCATAATGCAATAAATATCAACATAAAAGCATGATGCTAAATGGACGTATCAGATACACGGAGTGACAAATCCTAATCTCGATCCATGCCAACTCAACAAACACCTTCGGAGACACCTTTAGAGCATCTTTATAATCACCTAGTTAAGTTGTGACGTTTGATAGCACACAAGGTATTCCTCCAGTATCTGGGAGTTGCATAATCTCATGGTCGAAGGAATATGTATTTGACATTACGAAAGCAATAGCAATAAACTGAACGATCATATGCTAAGCTAACGGATGGGTCTTGTCCATCACATCATTCTCCTAATGATGTGATCCCGTTATCAAGTGACAACACATGTCTATGGTTAGGAAACCTTAACCATCTTTGATCAATGAGCTAGTCCTGTAGAGGCTCACTAGGGGCACAATATTTGTTTATGTATCCACACGTGTATTTAAGTTTCCATTCAATACAATTCTAGCATGAATAATAAAATTTTATCATGAATAAGGAAATATAACAATGACAACTTTATTATCACCTCTAGGGCATATTTCCATCAGATCCAACTATATTAGCAAAGCTCGTGATACATCAAGATCGTGCCAAATCAAGAACACGAGAGAGAGAGAGAGAGATTAAACACATAGCTACTGGTACAAACCCTCAGCCGTGAGGGTGGACTACTCCCTCCTCATCGCGGTGGCCGCCAGGATGATGAAGATGGCCTCCGGTGATGATTTCCCCCTTCGGCGGGGTGCCAGAATAGGGTCCAGATTGGTTTTTCATGGCTATAGAGGCTTGCGGCGGTGAAACATCTGATCTAGGGTTATTTGTGGGCGTTTCTGTATTTATAGGATTTTTTGGCGTCGGTTTCATGCTGAGATGGGCTTTGAGGGGCCCACTAGGCACTAGGGCGCGCCAAAGGGGGGTGGCGCGCCCTGGTGGGTAGTGGCCATCTCCCTTATCTTCTGGTCCTCCCACGAAGCTTGTAGTGCCTCTTTTGTTCCAAAAAATCGTCAAAAAGTTTTGCTGGATTTGGAGAACTTTTATTTCTACACAAAAAACAACACCATGGTAGTTCTGCTGAATACAACGTCAGTCCGGGTTAGTTCCATTCAAATCATAGCAAAACCATATAGAATTGTTGTAAATATGGCATGAATACTTCATAAATTATAGGTACGTTCGAGATGTATCAGGCATCCCCAAGCTTAGTTGCTTGGGTATTCCTTGAATATTACCTAGGGGTGCCTTGGGCATCCCTAAGCTTAGGCTCTTTCCACTCCTTATTCTCCTCATATTGGTATCTCAGCCAAAACTTGAAAACTTCAATCACACAAAACTTAACAGAACTTCGTGAGATAGGTTAGTATGATAAAGAGCAAATCATTCACTTTGGTACTATCAAGACAAGATTCATAATTGTTATCAAACAGTGCCTACTATGCCCTATCCTTTCTATGATTTATATTGACCAATATAAGCCATAGAAACTAAAAAAACAAGCAAACTATGCATTGAAAACTGAATCTGTCAAAAACAGAATAGTCTGTAATGATCTGAACAATGACCATACTTGTGTAAATCCAAAAATTATTAAAAGTTAGGACAACGTAGGAAATTTGCATATAAATCATGTGTAAAAAAATCAGAATTTTTGGATGCTCCTATGAGTTTCAACAATTTTGTTAATGGACGCAAAAGTTTCTGTTTTTGCACATAATCAAGTTAACTATGATCCACACTATCCCAAAGGCTTTACTTGGCACTTTATTCAAACAAAAGCTATAAACATTATTACTACAATAGCTTAATAGTGGTAATACACAAAAACAGTAGGTATAAGTATTGGGCTGTCTCCCGACAAGCGCTTTTCTTTAAAGCTTTTTTAGCTAGGCATGATGATTTCAATGATGCTCACATAGAAGATAAGAATCGGAACACAAAGGGAGAATCATGAAGCATATGACTAGCACATTTAAGACTAACCCACTTTCTATGCGTAGTGATTTTATGAGCAAATAATTTATGGGGGCAAGAATCAACTAGCATAGGAAGGCAAAACAAGCAAAACTTCAAGATTCTCAACACATAGAGAGGAAACTTGATATTATTGAGGTATATATGAGCATATCTTCCCCTCTCATAATAATTTTCAGTAGAATCATAAATGAATTCAACAATATAGCTATCACAGAAAACATTCTTTTCATGATCCACAGGCGTAGAAATTTTACAACTCTCCACATAAGCAATTTTCTGCTCATTCGTAATAGTGGGACTATCATATGAAACTCGAATACTACAAACTGTTTCCAGATTAAAAGAGTAATGTACAGAACAAGGATGTTCAAAATTATTATAATTATTATCACTAATTTTTAAAACATAAGTATCATCAAAATAATCATCATAAGTAGCAACTTTGTTCACATCAAAATCAATTGAAACCTCTTCTAGAGTAGTGGAATCATAACTAAATAAAGTCGTGACCTCACCAAATCCACTTTTATCATTATAATAAGATTCAACACCCTCCAAAATAGTGGGATGATTATTATCTAAAGTTGACACTCTTCCAAACCCACTTTCATAAATATTGCAATCATCATAAATAGGAGGCATCACTACAAAAAAAGACACTTCCCTGATGATACGTGTTTGTCACAGTAGGTCACGTTTTCTGTCATGCATGTACATCCATGATGATTTTATGACAGAATCAGGATAGTCATACCTGTGCTGTCGTAGAAGTGTTCTATGACATTACCAAAATTATCATCACGGAAGTGTTCACTTCCATGACGATAAATCACGCGTCATAGAAGTGGTTTCATCAAGGGTGACCGACACGTGGCATCGACCGTAACGGCTCGCCGTTAAGCTATCGAGTCCGATTTTGGATCCGATAACCCGTTAACAGCCCGGACCAATGGGGATTTTCCACGTGTAAAATTCTCATTGGCCGACAGAACCACGTGTCAGCTCCGCGTTGGGACAGATGTCATCCACTCATTGGACAAGAGGTGCCTATGATACGTCGACACGTGGCACGGCCAAATAGAGGCCCATTCCGGTGAAAGGGCCGGCCGAGCTAAAGGCCCACCATGTTTTTTCAGACACTAGTGGGTTGGCCCGTTAACAGCCTGCCATGTTTTGGGTCAAATTGAGGCCCATAGCAGATCAGGCCAGTTCACAGCCTGCCGTGTTTCGGGCCAAATTACGGCCCATATCGGATCACGCCCGTTAACAGGCCTCTGTACCTTTGGGCCCATTCTAAGATAGGTTTGTATTTCAGCCTGTTAAATGCCCGTTTACCAGTTCGGCCCGATAATAGTTTTGGCCTGCTAGCGGCCCGTGGAGTATCTGGGACGTTGTCGGCCCGGTTTAACTTTAGGCCATTTAACGGCCCACGCAGAAACTGGGCTATTTCTTGTCCGAAGTAACTTTAGGCCTCTTAATGGCCCGTAGTCTTCGTGGATAAATTTCAGCCCAACTGGCCTATCGGCCTGTTAATGGCCCATGTAACAGTTGGGCCTAATTACAGCCCGCATTGAATCCGGCCTACTTACAGCCCATCTGATAATGGCCCGTGACACTTTTGGGCCTATGGCCCGCGTGGATACCGGCCTGCTTAAAGCCCATAATTTTATTGGGCCAAACATGCCCGAGATATATTTTGGCCTGTTAACTGCTCGTCCTATTTGGGCCCAACATGGGCCTTAGGCAGTTTCGGCCTGTATTGGCCCGTGAATTTTTTGGCTCAACGCTAGCCCAATCTAGGTTTTAGCCTGTTAAAAGCCCATGGTATTCTCTGGCCCAGCTGGCCAGAACTTTACTCGGCCTGTTAAAGGCGGGAAACTACTATAGGTTTAGACCTGCTAATGGCCCAAGATGATTATAGGCGCACGTTTTGGCCCATATGAGTAACGGGTCGGCCTTAAGACCGACAACACTGAGATCCACTGAACCTTCAGGCCTAAATTACAGCGTACCGACCAAAGAATAAACCTAGACTGTACAATAAAGAAATTACGACATATTACATCCATTGGGAATCAAAGTTCGCTACCGGTGATAATAAAGTGCAACATGACCGCGGATTACATACACTGGGCATCAAAGGTCGCCACCAGTGCATATAAACGCGCCGACAAAAGAATATACAAAATTGAGAGCAGTTCAGAAGGCACTAGGCCTGGCAAGGTCGGGCCCCGCAAGCAGCCGAACAAGCTGATGAGACCTCAGTTGTGTCAACGATAGATGCTTCATCCCTAGCTGTATGGCACCATAGTGCGCACGGCAGTCCCCTGACATCTTCATTATATCTTTGACTTCAAGTCGGAGCTGAGCTGAAGCAAGCCTTTCCGCTTTAAGTTGAGACTGAAGAAGTCGAACTGATTGAGGCAGCGACTGCACAAAGGTTGTCTCACACCTGCTGGTGAGTAGCTTCAACTCACTGTCTTCATCAAGACAGGACCTTGGGGTCATCTCGCTGTCCTCAAGATGGTTTGCCTCACTATCTTCCCTAAAGTTCTCCCTTGCATAAGAGATACGACTCTGAAAGAGAAACAAGGAGACACGTAACATGTTTCACAATTATATAAGCAAATAAATGGATGTGTTCTGCATAAGGAACATGTTTTTACAACTATAATTTGAAATGGTAGTAGTTGCAAACATCCAATCAGATGTAAACAGCAAAGTAAACAGAAGTGGAAGAAATGATGCCTATCCAAATCTATACTAGAACAAAGTTTGAAGGCTTGAGAAGGATGAACTTACATTACATGCCAACACGGGCTGGACGAAGCCCTTGTCCATGTTGATGGAAGGATAATTCAATAAATTCCCCGAAGAAAAATCTTTATAAGCGTTGCCATTATTCTACATTTTGCAAAGAGTAAATATAGATCAAATAATATTGGAAGAAACAGAGGATAATGAAGCTCAGGTGCAGACTGATGATACATAATCAAATAGCAATTAATTAAGTACAACATTACAAGGCAAAAGGTACTGACAAGAGGAATGCAGACATCAACGTGTGAAGTGGCATTGGCTTTATTCAACATTTTGGTAAGAGTAAATGTAGATATGATAATTTGGAGAAAGTGGAGGGCAGGGCAGATAAGATGCAGAGTAATGCTAGACAATCAACTACCTCGCGATGCAAGTACAGTAATACCACCACCGTCCGTTATTACTTGTCACTCAAATGGATGTATCTAGCACTATTAAGTTCTAAATACATCCAATTGATCAACAATTAATTCGATACAGAGGGAGTACATGACAACAGGTACTTACATGAGCAATCCAAAACTTCATAACCATTGTGTTAATTCTACATTTATCTAAGAGTAAATACAGATCTTATAATTTCAAGCATAGGGAGGATAAAGAAGCGAACATTTACAGTGATGCTAAATAATCAAACAGCAATGAGTGTAAGTATGCTGACAAAGGGCAAGAGGTACTGACAAGAGCAATGCAGAGCCCAGTATTGTCGTGAGATCCTATGATCCTTTGAGCAAGGAGATTCATCTGAAATTAGTTTTCATACAAGAGAGAAGGTAAGGAAAATGCAGAAATTTAGGAGTTCAAATTTTTAATTGATATCATAGACAGTACCTGACGTTGGGTTCTCAGCAGTTCTAGAAGGGGTTTGGCCACTGGAGTAGTGGTGAAGTGTGGTACAGTTGGGCCTGTGTTTTTTGTGGCTGCTGATATATCTGATTTAACAGGTGTCACTACCCTCTTCCTTTTGGACATCTATTACGAAAGAACAACATTTGACTGGAAAAACATAGTATGACGACACATGGAATAGGTACAGAAAATGGATAGGTATGGCATATACTCATATATGATGCTTAAACTAACGCTGGTGCGCGTCGGTCCTAAACAAAAGGTTTTTTACCCCTTTCCGCGACGGCATTTGGAATCGTCGCCTAGTGAGTGTGTGCGAGAGGGTGTCCTTCCCACGCGACCCAGAAATCGATGGGGATAGGCCCTCCTGGGACCCAGGCTGGGGCCGTGTGCGATCGGGCAAGGCATCGAAACCCAATCATTTCCGTAGGTATGTACATCCCACACGGTGAATCCCAGAAATCATTTCCGTAGGTATGTACATCCCACACGGTGAATCCCAGAAATCATTTCTGTAGGTATGTACATCCCACACGGTAATCCGAGAAAATCATTTCCATAGGTATGTACATCCCACACGGTGAATCCCAGAAAAACATTTATGTTCGTATGTATATCACACACAGTCAATCCAAGGACTACGTTTTCGTTCTTATGTACATCCCAGACAGTCAATCCAGGGAAAACGTTTCTGTTCGGACGTAAATCCCACACAATTTTATGTGTAGGCTCGTGTGTGAAAGGTGTAACTATCACACACGGTCTTCCTTGGTTAACTATTTGCTTTCATCAACTATATCACACACGATTTGATGAAGAAAACTATGTGGCATTGGGCTATCCATCGCAACCGCTTTTACTGCTAGAACCGTTTGCAAAGGTCCATGACACATTTAGCAGGTTTATTAGTTTACAATTAATAATTCCAGTATTACGCAAATTCACATTTCATATCCAACAGATGTTTGCCAATTTCATATCAGGCACATAAATATATTATAACATCACAGTACGGTAGCTACATGAAAACAGCACAGTACAACATATAGCTAGTTCAACTTCATAAGAACAATATATTCATTTCCCTAATCGAGATCTTCCAGGCTCGTCTTATCCACCTCTGCTTTCAGTTCAGTAAGAACCCGTTTTGCACGGGCCAACTGGGAAAGTGCCTCCTCCTTCGCCAACACCATCTTAGGAAAGTCTTTTTTTAAATCTGAGCTCATACTCCACCTTCGACTTTTTATCCCGCATCTTGAAATATGCTTCAGCGTTGACAAGACTTTCTCTAAGCCTAGCTGTGTTCACTTCCTCATACATGCTCCAGAGCTTCGTTAGGCACATCTTCAAAGACTGTGGCCACTCTTTATCAACCCACTCCAAGTAAGAACACTTCCGTTCATCCTATAATATTTAAAACTCGATCAGTAACAATTGTAGGGGAAATGGGTTTATAGCAACATAGAAAATCACCAATGCTTATTTTGAAAAACTGAAGAAACATGTTAATTATGACATATCTTCTCAAAAAGATCAATGTGCAAATGAAATACTTGGTACTGAGACAACAACCAAATTCTGGAACATCAGAAGCTATAATTAACTACAGCGATGCTACAAGTTCTTACTCATTTACAATAAATAACAAATTGAACATTTTATGAGGAAGGTAAATATAACTGCAACAGCATAGCGACAGTGTTTGGATGACAGCAAATTGATACTAACAGGTGTGTACATGCACAAATTTAGTAACATAGAACTAATAGCACTAAGGACGTCCACTATGTATGCCAAAACTGGTGTAAAGACAACTGTTGCTACATCTCGCACCGGTGCCCTAAACTGGCGAGCCGATGCAGCGGAAAAAATGAGGGACTTGGACTCTGGGTGGGTGTTCGGATGTCTGGACCAAAGTTGGCTGCACAAACTGCTGAAGCGGTGCCAAATAATTTTCTAATGGCACCGCTGATGAGATGGCAACAATTTAAGATACTAGGTACAAACTGTAACACTGTCTTAGGATGCATTTGGTTGAAGGTGTGGTTTGAATGGGTTGGTACCGTGACAGTGTCTGAATCATATCTAACAAATGATTTGTAACAACGGAAGAGGGTCTAACCTTCTTTGCACATGCCAGAAACTTCCTCCCAGTGTCCACAGAATCAAATGCAAGTAGCTCCACGCATGGAGATTGATGGTGACAACGAGCAGATAGATCTTCAGCCACCCCGCTCCATTCGTTTCCACTGATTGTCTTAGGGAGCAACAAGAGGAAGAAACGACTCAAATCGACCTCCGGGTAAAAATCCTTCATTCCAAGTCATAGCCCGAGAGAGAGAAGAGAGGCATACCTGGGTGGTGAAGGAGTAGTCGCCGGAGGAGGAACCGCTGGAGATGTCTTTGAAGAAGACCATGGCGACCCCGGCGGTAGGGTGTAGGACATCGAGAGCGAGGAAGCGGCTATAGCTTAGCAAGGAAGGAAGGAGGAAACAGGGGAAATGTGACTTGTGGTCTGGGAGAAAAGGGGGTGGGGAAGGGGGGACGGGGGCGGGCGTAGATATTTTGGCAGTAGGCCAAAATTTTGGAAATGTGGAGGGAAACTTTGCGCGCGGTGCCGCCGGACCATTCACTTTGAACAATTGTGTGTATCGCAAACGATTCTTCTGCTTTATGCGCATGGGATGAGTTTGATAATTCAAATTTTGGTCTCAAGGCATGGGCACATTCACTTTGAATGCGCGCGGTGCCGCCGGACCATTCACTTTGAACGATTGTGTGCATCGCTAATGATTCTTCTGCTTTACGCGCATGGGATGAGTTTGATAATTCAAATTTTGGTGGAAATTTCCCCGGGTACGTCATTGCATAATTTAACATTGCTTGCTAATTTGGGCACACAAAAGAGCGTACAGCAGATAGACCGCACTTACTGAATCGAGCAATTTTAGTAATTACACATAGCCAGTTGACCTAAACATTGCTCTAACAAAACACAAGCATTAAAAACAAAGCCTAAGTACGCATAATTAAAAATCCGCTGCCGCGCCAGCCTATGCATTCCCGGTGTGAGATGAGACGTCGATGACTTGTCCTCGCGACATGCCGCTGTTGGTGGACTCCATGTCCCCCCTGCTGAAGTCGACCGTGTCCTCGTCGTCGTCCTCGGCGCCGCCCTCAAGGTTTTAGTACTCGTAGTAGTGGCTGCGCCAGAGCTCGCGCTGGTACTCCACCGCCGATTCCTCGACGGACAGACTCTTATCAACCTCGACCTCGGCCATGCGCAACTCCTCCTCCCGGCGCTCCTCGATCTCCGCCGCCTCCTGCATCTCCAGCTCCCGCTCGGCGACCTCATGAGGGAGCAGGTTCTCCATGGCCACCGCCGCCTTTTCAGACGTGGGTTGCATGCTGGAGTCTGAGGTGGCCTGTAATATCTTGGCGTGTGCATCCTCGATCTTGGCGTGGATGGCCTCGACCCGGGCCTGGGCGACATCAGTGGCACGGACGGTAGCTCGAGTGCTCTCGGCGTTTGCAGCCGCCGTCGCGGCAGCAGCTGCAGTCATCTTGGCTGCTGCAGCTGCCCTGTCGGCTGCCGCAGACGCCCTCTCGGCGAAAGCGGCCGCGCTCAATGCGGATGCGGCGGCACTCTCGGCGTAGACGGCCGCATTCTCGGCAGAGGCAGCGGTGCTCGGGGCGGACGCAGCCATCGTATGGGCCTTCACGAAGCGTTTCCACGGCGTCATCTTTGCAAGAAGGGGGGTGCGGGAATAGGGACCGAGATTCGTGGATTCGGGGGTTGCCGGCACTAGAGCAGACGAGCCGGCGAAGCATAAGGAGGGAGACTTAAATAGACCCAGATATTTTCATTGCAAACGGTTCCTAGAAAATAATTGTGTGTTATGTTGTAGATATTTTTTATTAGCATTGAAAGACGAATTTGGAATAAAGTGCCAACGGATGGTGTTTTAAATGAACGAGAAATTTTGTAGTACTAATACAATTGTCATGTCAAATTTTGGAAAATTTCAGGGGTCATTTGACCTTCTAAGACATTTAAGTGATTTTCTAGCCATTTAATGACCGTAATTCAAATTTGAACTACATGTACATGCAACAGCTAACCATAACGGTATGAAAACTCATATTTCGTGTACTTGTGTGCGATTTAATTACATGTGCAGTAAATTGGAAGGAATTTTCAAACATATTGGTCTAACGGCTATGACACAATTAAGCATGGAGTGACATGGCATTTTAATTCCAAAAAATTAAAAAAAATCAGAAACAAATAAAACCTTGGTTGATGTAATGTCATGCCACCAAGATGATGTGGTAAAGAAATTGGCATGTTTAACCAAAGTTTGGACACACACCCCTCACAAACCGGAGCAACTCCCTAGAAGGCTCGTGGTTCCGAGAGGGAACAATGCATGTTTGATGACGAACGAGAGATAGCTTCCTCTCACGGCCTTCAATTTTTTCTACATCTAACATGCACTACTACGACTGTAATGTGAAATTTTGAAAATTCTAGGGGTCATTTCACCTTTTAAAGACATTCAAGTAATTTTCAAGCCATTTAATCACTGTAATTCAAATTTGAACTACATCTACATGCAACGCCTAACCAAAACGGTTTGAAAAATCATATTTGTGTACTTGTGTGTGAGTTAATTCCATGTGCAGTAAACTAGAAGGAATTTTCAAACATATTTCTATCACGACATGGACACATATGCAAGAATACGTATGCATGGAGTGGCATGGCATTTTAATTCCAAAAAAATCAGAAACACATGAAACCTTGGTTGATGTAATGACATGCCACCAAGATGATGTGGTAAAGAAATTGGCATGTTTGACGAAAGTTTGGACACACACCCCTCACAAACCCGAGCAACTCGCTAGAAGGTTCGTGGTTCTTAGAGGGAACAATGCATGTTTGATGACGAACGGGAGATAGCATCCTCTTACGGCCTTCAACTTTTTTCTACGTCTAACGTCCACTACTACAACTGTAATATGAAATTTTGGAAAATTCTAGGGGTCATTTGACCTTTTAAAGACATGTGATTTTCTAACCATTTAATGACCATAATTCAAATTTGAACTACATCTACATGCAACGCCTAACCAAAACGTTTTGAAAAATCATATATGTGTACTTGTGTGCGAGTTAATTCCATGTGCAGTAAATTAGAAGGAATTTTCAAACATATTGGTCTCACGACATGGACACATGCATACGTATGAAATGGAGTGACATGGCATTTTGTCGGATCACGGGTTCCGGCAAAACCCTCGAGGTTCGAACAATGGGGTGCGCACGAAGATCTCTCATCTCCCAAGCTCTCGCACTCCACGATCTAGCGGACTAACTCGCCAAACCCAAAGAACACTAAGACACAAGATTTATACTGGTTCGAGCACCCATACGGTGTAATACCCTACTCCAGTGTGGAGTGGTGGATTGCCTCTTGGGCTGGGAATGAATAGTACAAGGGGAAGAACAGCCTCCTGAGGTGAGGTGTTCTTGTGCTGGTGAGCTAATTGGATGGAATGGATCCGATCCAACATGACTTGCCTCCTACGATGGTGGCTAGTCCTATTTATAGAGGCCCGGGTCCTCTTCCCAAATATTGAGCGGGAAGGGATCCCACAACGGCCAAGTTTGAAGGGGAACAACTAGTCAGCTTATCCCGACAAAAGCGGTCTTCGCCTGCCAAAGGCTCTGGTGGTGACGCCGTCTTGGGCTCCACGGTGAGCTCCGCCCTGCCGTCCTGCTGGTCTTGGTCTCGTTGCACCGATAAGGAAACCTTTGCCTGATGCCTCGGGACTCCGCGCCTGCGCTGGCCTCCTTTAGCACCAAAGAGGAAACAAGGACTCTACGCGCGCGGGCGCCCGCCTGGCGCCCGCCTGGGTGTGGTCATCATAGCTTGCGTCATTGGATCCTCGTGAGCTTCGCCTTGCCTCGGTCTCTGCGCCCATCGCGAGCCAGCCTGGTGAGGCCGCTCCTAAGGAGGTCTTGTGTCGTTCGCCTCGCAAGGCTCGGCCCGTCGCGAGGGTCTTGAATGCTTGCTGGTGAAGATGGGCTGTATGGGCCTGCTGGTGGAGCCACGCCGTGGGCCGCAGGCAGGCAAGTCTGGGGACCCTCGTTCCCAGGACGCCGACAGTAGCCCCCGGGCCCAAGGCGCGCTCGGGTTTGGCTTCGAGGCGAAGCCAAAGGGCAAGTATGGAGCGCCGCGGGCCCCAACACCTGCGGCCTTGGTCGACGCGTGGCGATTGATTAGACGTGGGCGTCCCCGCTTCCCCACGCTGCCTCGGCAACTGCCCGACTTGATGAGTCCCTTCTGCATGCAGAGGAAAATCATCATTACCCATGATCATGGGGGGCGCCGGTTAGCCTTCTCTTGCTATAAATGAGGAGGGGGCAGAGCCCCCGCCGCTCATTTCTTCTCATTCCGCTCGCTTCTTCTTCCTCGCTCCATTGCCAGCAGCGTCATCCATGGCGCCAATCCGGAGATTCTCGGCAGCGGAGAAGGGAAAAACTCCCCGCGACGAGCCCGGGCCGCTTCCGTCGAAGAAGAGGCCGGTCCACCACCGTGATGTAGTCGTAAGGCAGGAGGTGACAAGGCCTTGGTACGAGCGGCCACCTCCGGGGTATCCGCTGCCTTTATACGCGCAAGCCAAGGGCTGAGGAGGAAGAGGCGGCGATCGGCGCCGCTCACGCCGCGGCCGTGGTCGCCGCACCGCAGTGGCACATGCTGTTGCCCTAGGGGTCCACGCCATAGACTCCTCGCGCGAGCTCGTGCTGTGGGCGGCGATGCCTCCGCGCACCTGGATCCGCCTCCCCCAGTTCTTCTTCACCGAGATGCCACTGAGGGGGCCCCTTGAGCTATGGCGGCAGCACGCCGACTTCAATGCCGCGGCGACCAGAGCAGAGGTGGAACCGTCTCCCCGGGCAAGATCTTCATGACCCGCGGCTGGGGTGAGGTTGCCCGAGTTTGCCGCATAGAAGGCGCCCTCTCCATCCACTTTAGGTACGACGACGCCTCCATGATGTTCTTCAAGGTCTTCGACGCGGAAGGCCGCCGCTTGGAGTGCTGCCCCGGACAGGGCCACTAGGACTAGCAGCGACACCTGGGAGTCAGCGATTCTCCCGAACTCTACAAGACTCCGGAGACGAGTGACAACAGCTACATGCCCCCGAGTTCTCGTCGCGCCCGGAGCAAGGCCGCAGCGCCCGGCCGTTGCCATCGCTGATCTGGATGGGTTTGGCGCCGGCCTCCCAGAGCCCACTGTTGATGATGGCGTCGACGACACTGCCGTGCGTAGATAGGGCTTCTTGAACTTCCTTCCTTTGTTCCCTGCGAGGAATCGAAACGGACCCCACGGGGGGCGGGCGTGTAAAGGGCATGTATGCTTTTGTTGATATTATCTTTATTATGAAAATCTGGGAATGCACGTCCCTTTCCATCTCGCAACAGCTTGGTGCTCTACGCCGACGGGTCCCGGTCCCCAGGCAGGCTGTAGCCGTCGCTGGTATGCCAGGTCGCGATGCCGTGGTCAAGGCCAGGAGGTGAGTGGCCCGGGGTCCAATAAGAGCTCCTGAGGCGCGATGCTCAAGAGGTCTCCCTTAGCGCCCAAGCAGCTGCCGAAAGGTAGGAAAGGGAGGCGACGTTGCCGCAACAGGGCTGCGACAAGTGGGGATTTTATGATGAGGTGTTTGATTAACGCTGGCGCGAAACTTATCATGGCGGTCGAGAGACAATCCCTTGTGTTGTGCCAGGCTCGCGCGCCGTTGGCCATAGTGCAGCTAGGTCGGCCCGTGCAAATCTCCCCCTCTTCCCCACGCTCTTCTACGTTCTCTACGTCCACAGGTCCAGGCCCCCGAGCGAGCTCAGCCGCCACTGGTATGCTAGGTCGCGATGTCGTGGTCATGGCCAGGGGGTCAGTGCTGGAGAGCCAGTAAGAGCTCCTAAGTCGCGATGCTCAGGAGCCCCCTTTTAACGCGCGAGCGAATTGCATGGGAGAAGAGGGAGCCCGTGGTACCGCCTGCTGTCATCCTCCGGAGGCTCCTGCAGGTTAACGCAGAGAGGGGCACAAGTTGCTCTCGTGATTGCTGGTCCGCCGCTGGTTGCTTCGTGAGAAGGTGAAGGCACTGAGGGCCTGATGAGGTGACGTGTGCGGTCGTGCCGCGAGCCAGAGCTCAACCGCTCAGATTTGTCGACGTTGCAGGGACGGACCCGAGCAGAAGCGTCGTGCCGGTATGAGCAGCTCGAGTGGTGGGTAAAAATCAAGCAGGTGATAATCATAGATAAACCATGCATGTGAAGGCAGACTAGCTTAGGTAAATGCAAAAAACAACACATGCCACCGGGTAGGACCCGAGCGGCCTGGGGATGATGCAGCCCGAGGGGCGCTCCCAGCAAGGTAAGCTAAAGACATAGAAGGATACATGCCGCAGGGACGGACCCACGCAGCCTGGGAATGATGCAGCCCGAGGGACGCTCCCAGCTAAATGAACTTGGAAAATGTCACCTGGTTTAGTTGCTGACGGGATGTTGGTGTAGCTGAAGATGCGCAGTAACGAGGCGGTTCCTCACGAGCCACCCGGGCCCTGAGCCTCGGGAGGCTCTGGGGGCCCGGGCGGTTCCTTGAGGACCGTCTCCATCTCTGCCAGGACTGCGTGATGCCTAGCCTCCTGAGCTGCCAGGATGCACTGCAGGTTGCGCTGGAAGGCGGATGCCACGCTCGGCAGGCCAAAAGGCATGCGAACATAGTTGTGAGGTGGGCCCTCGCAGCGTCCCACGCACGAAGGCCAGAAGCGCTCCTGAGATGCGGCCCGGTTGAGCCCTGGGATGTCGACGCAGGCGCGTAGCCCACCATCCTCGCCTGGGTGGGGGCCCTGTGCGAGGTGGGCGGCGATCGCCGTGCATGGCCCTTGCATTTTCCAGCTCCTGAATGGTCTTGTCGACGAACTCCCGAGCGCCGAGCGTTCCTTGCCTGATGCCTTCCTGAGGAAAACGTGCCGCGAAGCACGCCTCCACGTGGTGCCCAAGCGCCTCCCTCGTGACGTTGGCGAGGTCAGAGGCCCTCCAGAAGAGAGCCCCCGAGCCCTGCCCGAGGATGGCACCGGGCGCGCTTTCCTATGCGCGAGAGGGTGGCGCCCCACCTGAGGGTGACGGCCTTGAGGTACTGCTGCTAGCGGTGTCGCCCTCCTGAGGACCTGCATGGAGCAGCTGCTTCTTCTTCTTGGGGGTGGCCTCAGGAGTGTACTGGATTCCTTCGTTGCCGGGGTCTTCGATTGCTGCGGCTTGGAAGGCACGCTCGAGGGAGCACACCGCATCTCTTTCTTCGCAGGGGACCATGATGATCCCGCCGCTTCTAGGCATCTTGAGGACGTTGTAGCCGTGATGAGTGACCGCCATGAACTTGGCCAGTGCTGGGTACCCAAGGATGGCATTGTACGGTAGGCGGATATGGGCGACGTCAAAGTCGATGAGCTCGGTGCGGTAGTTCTTGCGTTCTCCAAAGGTGACAGGAAGGCGGACCTGCCCTATAAGGGTGGTGGAGCCGCCAGTTACTCCTGAGAAGGGCTTGAGGCTGCAGCCTTCATATGGCACTTGGAGACTATCGAACGTCTCAACAGACAGGACATTGAGTCCTGCTCCGCCGTCGATGAGGGTCTTGGTGACTTGAACGTTGCTGATGACGGGCGAACAGAGCATCGGTAGGGCGCCGGCAGTTGCGGCACACTTGAGCTAGTCAGCTAAGCTGAAGGTGATGGCACACTTGGACCACCTGAGCGGGCGCGTGGCCTCGAGCCTGGGCAGAGCCGCGTTCACCTCGCGAGCAAACTGCTTGAAGATTCGCTGAGAGGCTGGGGCTTGAGCTCCGCCCAAGATGCAAGCGATGGCGCGAGGTTCCTGGAAGCCCACAGCCCCCTTGTCCTGATGGTGGTCGCCGTTCCTCCTTGGTGGTGGTGGCAGTGGAGGAAGGCCAGCGTTTCCCTGAGGGCGATCCTCGCGAGGCTGATCTCTCCAGTGGCCCTCACGAGGTTGGTCCAGCCAGCGGTCCTCACGAGGTCGGTCGCGCCACTCCTGGGGAGGGCCGCGGTCGTCCCAGCGTCCTCCGCCTCGTCTGCCTCCTCGGCCGTAGCCCTGGTCATTGCGCTCGGGGCGTCGACCGAAGCGTCCATCCCGAATGGCCATGAGCTCTTGACAATCATTGGTGTTGTGGTTGTGCACTTTGTGGAAGGCACAGAACAGTCGGCTGCTTTTGGACGACTCGGGAAGGTGCCGGCCGCGCTTCATATCCGGCTCTGCGGCGAGTACGGCTACTCCCTTGCGCTTCACGTCCTCGGCCTTGGCTTTCTTGTCTTCTAGATCTACCGTCGGGAGCTCGACAAGGGAGAGACGCCCCTCCTCGGCTCTCTCGCACTTGGTCGCCAGGTTGAACAACTCCAGAGCCATGCACAGGTCTTCATGGATAGCGAGCTCCTCCTTCATCTTGATGTCGCAGACGCCATCGGAGAACGCGGAGATGATGGCCTCGTCCGTCACCTTGGGGATTTTGAGGCGGGCGCAGTTGAAGCGCTGAATGTACTTCTGCAGAGTCTCTTCGGGATGCTGCTTGATGCGATGCAGGTCACCCGCGGCCGGCGAGCGGTCGCGAGTGCCCTGGAAGTTGGTGATGAAGCAATCGCGCATCTCACCCCAGGAGGAGATGGATCCCGCGGGCAGGTTCAGGAGCCAAGAGTGTGCGCCGTCCTTCAGAGCCATGGGAAACCAGTTCGCCATGACTTTTTCGTCACCGCTGGCCGCCTCGATGCTCAGCTCGTAGAGCTGCAAGAACTCTGCAGGGTTGGGGTGCTGTCATAGCGAGGAGGCAGGTCTGGCTTGAACTTGCCTGGCCAGATGACACTGCACAGCTCGGGAGTGAAGGCGCAGCAGCCTGCTATCGCCATCGGGGCCCGCCGTGGGCGTGGAGCCAGATATTGGTGACCTCGCGCCGCCACGGCAAGTGACGCGTGGCCCTGCAGCGGCAAGCAATCCTGACGTGGCGGTGCCGGGAGCAATGAGGCATTCTCTTGCGGTCGAGGAACTTCTTGGAAGCTTCTTTCTTCACGTGCGAGCGCCTGGCGCTGTGGGTCGCGCCGCGGAGCCGCGTGTCTTGGCGCCAGGACGCCGTCTTCGTACGGAGGTGGTGGAGGCGCTCCGTGAGCTACGCCGCCCGTAGCTAGCAGTGAACGAGGCAACGAGAGGGACGGTGCAGGGGAGCCCCCAGCGGCGCTGACGAGCTCTGCGATGCGGTCGAGCCAGTCCTCATAGAGGTCGTCGACCGGGCGGTAACGCAGGAGCTCGTGCGCTATGAGCAGTGCGGCCTGCGCGTCTATGGGAGCGTGACGAGTGTGAGACGACGAGCCAGCTGGAGTCAGTGACGGAGTGGCGGTACGGCCGTCCCGCCGCACCGAGGGGTGGAGCAAGGACGCCCGCTGCTCGTTTCTGGCTGGGTCGGTGGCAGCATTGGCGGCGGGTGACGGAGAACGACGGGGAGGCCCGCCGACAGGAGCCGTCTGAGCAACGCAGGCGGCGAGGGTGGCCCGACACTAAGCGCGGGCGTGACGAGCGTCCGACATGGTTGTGGTGGAGTGGCGAAACACGGATCAACGAGAGGGAAGCTTCGGCGCACCCCTACCTGGCGCGCCAAATGTCGGATGACGGGTTCCAGAAAAACCATCAAGGTTCGAACACTGGGGTGCGCACGAAGATCTCTCCTCTCCCAAGCTCTCGCACTCCACGATCTAGCGGACTAACTCACCAAACCCAAAGAACACTGAGACACAAGATTTATACTGGTTCGGGCCACCGATGTGGTGTAACACCCTACTCAAGTGTGTTGTGGTGGATGGCCTCTTGGGCTGGGGATGAATAGTACAAGGGGAAGAACAGTCTCCTGAGGTGAGGTGTTCTTGTGCTGGTGAGCTAATTTGATGGAATGGATCCGATCCAAGATGACTTGCCTCCTACGATGGTGGCTAGTCCTATTTATAGAGGCCCGGGTCCTCTTCCCAAATATTGAGCGGGAAGGGATCCCACAACGACCAAGTTTGAAGGGGAACAACTAGAACAACTTATCCTGACAAAAGCGGTCTTCGCCTGCCAAAAGCTCTGGTGGTGACGCCGTCTTGGGTTGCACGGTGAGCTCCGCCCTGCCGTCCTGCTGGTCTTGGTCTCGTTGCACCGATAAGGAAACCTTTGCCTGATGCCTCGGGACTCCGCGCCTGCACTGGCCTCCTTTAGAACCAAAGAGGAAACAAGGACTCTGCGGGCGGGGGCGCCCGCCTGGGTGTGGTCGCAATTGCTTGCGTCATTGGATCCTCGCGAGGTTTGTATTGCCTCGGTCTCTCCGCCCCTCGCGAGCCAGCCTGGTGAGGCCGCTCCTCAGAAGGTCTTGTGTCGTCCACCTCACGAGGCTCGGCCCCTCGCGAGGGTCTTGAATGCTTGCTGGTGAAGATGGGCTGTACGGGCCCGCTGGTGGAGCCACGCCGTGGTCTGCAGGCAGGCAAGTTTGGGGACCCCCGTTCCCAGAACGCCGACACATTTTAATTCAAAAAATAGAAAAATGATGAGAAACACATGAAACCTTGGTTGATGTAATGTCATGCCACCAAGATGATGTTCTAAAGAAATTGGCATGTTCGACGAACGTTTGGACACGCACCCCTCACAAACCGGAGCAACTCGCTAGAAGGTTCGTGGTTCCAAGAGGGAACAATGCATGTTTGATGACGATCGGGAGATAGCTTCCTCTTACGGCCTTCAAACTTTTTCCTACGTTTAATGTGCACTAATACAACTGTCATGTGAAAATTTGGAAATTTCAGGGGTCATTTGACCTTTTAAAGTCATTTAAGTGATTTTCTAACCATTTAATGACTGTAATTCAAATTTGAACTACATCTACATGCAACGACTAACCATAACGGTTTGAAAAATCATATTTTTGTGTACTTGTGTGCGAGTTAATTCCATGTGCAGTAAATTCGAAGGAATTTTCAAACATATTGGTGTCAAGGCATCGGCACATGCATGGAGTGCACGCCATGGCATTTTAATTCCAAAAAATTAAAAAATGATCAGAAAAACTGAAACCTTGCTTTATTTAATGTCATGCCACCAAGATGATGTGGTAATGAAATTGGCATGTTTGACAAAAGTTTGGACACACACCCCTCACAAACCGGAGCAACTCACTAGAAGGTTCGTGGTTCCGAGAGGGAACAATGCATGTTTGATGACGAACGGGAGATAGCTTCCTCTTACGGCCCTGAAATTTTTTCAACGTCTAACGTGCACTACTACAACTGTAATGTGAAATTTTGGAAAATTCTAGGGGTCATTTGACCTTTCAAAGACATTTAAGTGATTTTCTAACCATTTAATGACCGTAATTCAAATTTGAACTACATCTACATGCAACGCCTAACCAAACGGTTTGAAAAATCATATCTGTGTACTTGTGTGCGAGTTAATTCCATGTGCAGTAAATTAGAAGGAATTTTCAAACATATTGGCCTCATGACATGGACACATGCATACGTATGCATGGAGTGACATGACATTTTAATTCAAAAAAATAGAAAAATGATCAGAAACACATGAAACCTTGGTTGATGTAATGTCATGCCACCAAGATGATGTGGTAAAGATATTGGCATGTTTGACGAACATTTGGACACACGCCCCTCACAAACCGGAGCAACTCGCTAGAAGGTTCGTGGTTCCGAGAGGGAACAATGCATGTTTGATGACGAACGGGAGATAGCTTCCTCTTACGGCCTTCAAAATTTTTCCTACGTTTAACGTGCACTAATAAAACTGTCATGTGAAAATTTGGTAAATTTCAAGGGTCATTTGACCTTCTAAAGACATTTAAGTGATTTTCTAACCATTTAATGACCGTAATTCAAATTTGAACTACATCTACATGCAACGCCTAACCAAAACGGTTTGAAAAATCATATTTGTGTACTTGTGTGCGAGTTAATTCCATGTGCAGTAAATTCGAATGAATTTTCAAACATATTGGTGTCAAGGCATGGGCACATGCATGGAGTGCATGCCATGGCATTTTAATTCCAAAAAATTAAAAAATGGTCAGAAAAACATGAAACCTTGCTTGATTTAATGTCATGCCACCAAGATGATCTGGTAAAAAAATTGGCCTGTTTGACGAAAGTTTCGACACACACCCCTCACAAACCGGAGCAACTCACTAGAAGGTTCGTTGTTCCGAGAGGGAACAATGCATGTTTGCTGACAGACGGGAGATAGCTTCCTCTTATGTCCTTCAAATTTTTTCCTACATTTAACGTGCACTAATACAACTGTGTCATGTGAAAATTTGGAAACTTTCAGGGGTCATTTGACCTTTTAAAGACATTTAAGTGATTTTCTAACCATTTAAAGACCGTAATTCAAATTTGAACTACATCTACATGCAACGCCTAACCAAAACGGTTTGAAAAATCATATTTTTGTGTACTTGTGTGCGAGTTAAAAAATCATCAGACGATGTAAATATCTGGTGTTCAAAAAAGAAAATGTAAAGATCTGGCAAGACAACCGGCCCCCACATGATTGGCACTCTATCTCGCGGCTCGAGGTTTGGTAGGTGATTGGCGAGGATCATTAATCAGACACGGTTCTGTATTGGAAACCGTCAGCTATTATGTTCACACACGGATTTGCTGCGGGAATTGTGTGTAATTCAAACTACCGTACTCTTAAATTCCGGCGACCGGCGTGTGTACTGTTCCCGTCGATCTAGATTTCGGCCGCCTATAAATACTACCTTGCTCACGTCGTCCCGCCTGCATTCTCATCTACATCGTCCCCTCGCTCGCCCTCTCTCTCAAATCTCTGCCATGGCGCCGCCGGTCTGCCCACGCGCCGACGAGGAGTCGCCGCCCCCCCGAGGACGCTCACTCAATTAGCAGCGACGAGGACCCCTACGCGCCGCCTGATGAGGTTGCGCCGGACCCCCCAACTTTGGATTGGTTTTGGGGCCAGTACAATATTTGGCTGTGGAAGTCGCTGCCGCTGGCTGAGAAAGCCAGGCAAGTGGCGTTCAAGAAGGAGATGGCGGAGGAGGAAGCCAGGTACCAGCCCCGTGATGCCGCCTGGAAAAAGGAGGCGGCGGAGCTTTGGGGGCGGGCGCGTCGTCGTGCCGAGGAGGTGTATGAAGATGGGTACTTCGCGAGGAAGGTCATAGGCGCTGGGCACCTCATCGCTGCATGGAGGTGGGCCGATAAACTCCAGCGTGCCACCGACGAGGAGTTCCGGTGGGCGCCCAACGAAATGGCAAGATCGGCCGCGCGCGTCCGCCAGCAAGAGGTAGATCGGTACGTCAAGCACTGCGAGGCGGAGGAGTCGGAGAACTGCCTCTGCACTAGGAAGACGCCGCACACCAGGGAGCTGCTGGCGAGGGGTTGCCAGAATACTGTCCCCAGGACAGATTATTATATATATATATTCTATGATGATCTAATGAACAGTTAATATATATATATATATTATGAATTCCATTTTCTATTTGTTTTTGTATACTAATTTGAATCTAGCTATTATCATCCACATATACATAATGGAAAGCGTATATACACACATTGAAACAGAACATATAAGAATGGAAAACAGAGTACACACATTGAAACAGAGCAATAAGAGCAATACTATGATTGCTGTGAATACAAAGCTATCCACGTCGAAACTACTTTTCAACATAAAACGCGTCCATGAGACCATGACCAGCAGCCCTTGCCTAGGGTAGCTCTTGGCTCTGCCTGAACTCGTGCAGGCGTTCGTCCAAGCGGTCGACACGCTCGCGGTACATCTGGAGCGCGATCTCGAGCTCCAAGTTGGCTATTTCATCGGAGATCACCAGCTCAAGGATGCGACGGCCATGTTCCTCTACTGCGCCCAGGTGGACACCTGGGCCAAGGAGGTGGTCGAGCCTACGGACCAGCGCGTTGGCATCCAGCAGGCCGCGGACAAGGCGAACGGCGGCACCCATGCGAACGGCGCGGCAGGCGTCCAGTGCAAGTACGGCGTGGCCAACATCTGGTGCAAGTACGGCGCTGAGGGCCTCTGCCCACTCCTGGCGAGGAATGGGGATACTGACGGGACGTGTACCCAGCTGCGACGCCGTGTCGACAGCAGGCAAGCATCGATGGATCCACTCTTGCTGTGCGGCGCGCCGCGCCTCTAGCTCTATGGCACTCCAACGGTCTCGCCGTGCGGCGAGCTGCAGCCTATCGGCGCGGACGCGCCTAGCTTGCTCTGCGACGCGCCATCGATCATGTTGTGCGGGGAGCTGCAGCCTGTCGGCATTGACATGCCTATCTTGATCCGCGGCGCTCAAGCGCCATGCGCCAAAGGTCTGCTCAACCCTGGCGATGACGCGCATCACAGCATCGTCCATCACATTGCCGGGGAGCGCCTCGGCCTCGACGGGCCGTGGCGCCTGCTCGTTTTCCTCGTCGACGAGGTTGATGGCAGAGGCGGCGCTTTGGTGGGTTGGCATGCTTGGAAAAGGTGGATGTGCTACAGGCTGCGCTTGTCGCCTCCGTGCATCGCGCGCCCCCTATGCGCAATATAGCAGGGTGGCGGGAAACATGTGAGGAAATGGAGGGAAACAATGCCATGTTCATAAAACGCCATCAATTAATAGAAACTTAGCATCGAGCTAACACAAGAAGTAGATGATGATCAGATGAACACAAACCACACTAGGGATCCCGTCGGTGATGAATTCATCAATCCCAAACGGTTGAATACTAGCAAGCGTTTGCCCACAACACACACGGCCTATTCCATCACAAATAGGTCGGATGGATCAACTGTATGCCACGTATCTCACATTGTCAAAAAGTAATGCGCTAGACCTTCTTCAACATGTGTTAAAAAAACAAGGACCTCGAGGTTAAATTAGCTTAGGGAATGGGGCATTTCGGTCATTTGACCGAAATGACCCATCCCATCACCTAATTTAACATCGACACAACTTCCCATCTAGTCACCCATCCGATGGCTGCTCCAGCCTGAGCACACTTAACTTGATAGTTTTCTTACATGAGCTACTGGTGGACCAGCTAGTCCTTGCTGATAGGAATGCCTCTTCGCATCCTTATGGCGTATGCGGATGACCGTCCGTCCCACAATGGCCAATAGATGTTGTGTAGATAGAGCATATCACATACGTCTTATTAGAAGCAATCGTCTGCGTTATTATCGCTCTTCGCACACATTTCTGATTACAGACCTGTTTGCCGCGTATCACACACATCTTGTTATATTGAACCGTCTCTGTTCTCTTGCCCAATCACAAATAGTTCATCCGAGTGAACCGTATGCTATACATCGCACACACCTTGATCGGGCCGTCCGTTTCTTTTGTGTTGCCTAATCACAAACAGTTCATCCGAGTGAACCGTATGCAGTACATCACACACACCTTCATCTGGCTGCCCGTTTCTTTTGTTCCTCCTCATCGCAAACAGTTAATTGAACTAAACCGTATGCCCTTCATCGCGCACGCAACTAAAACCTAAACCGTGTTTGATGCATCCGTCATCGCAAACATTTTATACATTTCTGACGGTTTTCCTACACCACCATTTGCGATCATTGCATCGCACACAATTTCTCGAAGGGTCTCTGATCGTAGTGTCGCGTTAGCAGCATCCTGCAGTAGTGTAAGAAGATGGTGTAACAAAGTAGAAGTAATGCAAGAGGTCAGATGCAAAATATGTGCGACCAATACAACCTTGCCAAGTTAGAGCAAGCACCTTGATGGGTGAATAAGATAGGCCATCCTCCACCATGCCAAGTTTGTTAGCCAGTGGATTGTTCCGCAATATTCCTCTTGTGCACCCATTCTCATATTAATTTTGATAATGTTCAATACCTCACATGCATGAAAACATAAAAACAAGTGAGATTATCTTTGTAATGCAGAAGTGATTCTAATCCAATACTTCCTCCCTGTAAACCCCTTTGTGCTATCTCTGCAATTCTTCTAAGAGGTGCCATGCATGCTGTAATTTGGTGTGTGCATTAATATAATGTGGCCTACTACTCAAAATATGAGAGCTCCAGAAGTGATGATACTTCGCAGATGACAGCTTCAACATATAGTAAAGAAGAACAAGTCGACCTGACATGATAGATTCAAAATATACTAAGGGAGAATAACTTGACCTAACCAGTCCACCGCAAGAGAAGAGGATCATCTTAAAGAAGAGCAGAAGAGCAAGCAGATTAAAGACATTACAAGTCTTTCTATACAATGTCGGTTGGCCACCAGAGCGCACAGAGAAATACTATTCCTTCCGGTCTCTCCATATGTGGCTCACATGCATTTCAAAACTAAAGTAGGAACATTTAGCTGACCAATTAAACATCTCTCAGTTTTACTAATATCAGCATAATATCATATTTGAATTTGTACAACTAAGCTTGTTTAGCTCGATGGGTGGAGCAGTGCTATTATGACACGAACCACGTAGGCTGATCATGGTCATCATAAAATGGGGAAACCGTAAGCATGATGAGTATAGTGTTGACCGTGGCAGTGGGATGGCAGATCTAAAGCTGCAAACCACGCAAAGGGTAGTTAGCAACCGATGTTTGCTTTGAAATAAAAACTAAGATTTGGTATGGACAAGAAAGTACAGTCAACAAGTGACAAAGAAATGCAGTTCTGCTGTCTCTCTATATGTCGTGACATGCATTTGGAAACTCAAGTGGGACCTTTAGCTAACCAATTAAATGTGTCTGTTAACTAATATCAGTATCATATCACAATCATATTTGAACAACTAAGCTTTGGAATTTTGAGTGTTGTGTTGTTTAGCTTGAAGGGTGGAGTAATGCGAGTATGACAGAAAGCACCTACGCAGATCATAGTAGAGTAGATAAAAGGGGAAAACCATAAGCATCAAAAGTAAAATCAGGAAAGTGGAACTAGCTGGACCAGTGAGTGGCGCACATGCTTTTCGAAACGAATATAGGAACATTAGGTGACCAATTAAATGTTCTCTGTTTTAGTAATATGAGCATCATATCAGATTCGTATTTCAACATGTAAGCTTTGGAATTATGAGTGGCATGTTGTTTCGCTTGATGGGTTGAGGTCTTGAGGAGCAGTGCTAGGACGACATGAAGCAGTGAAGCACCTACGATTATGGTAGTGAATATAAAGGGGGGAAACCATAAGCTTTACGAGTATAGTGACCGTGCCATGGCGGATCTGAAGGGGCAAACCGGACAAAGCTACTTCGCAACAAATGTTTGCTTTCAACTAGCCACTACGATTTGGTACGGACAAGAAAAGTACAGTAAACAATTTACGATCTATTTTCCGGGTGAGATCAATAACTTAAGCACATATGGAAGAGTACCACCTCTCTTGCGATGCCGTGTAGGCCCCTGCTGATACGTTGAGGGTGCTACGGGTGCGATGGATGTCATCGGCGGGGAAGAAGACTTTAGACGGCAGACGGCCGGGTCGGGGGATAAATCCTGTTGCCGTGGACGAGAAGGTCGTAGGAGCGGCAACGGCAAGGTGGACGATGGCGCCGATGAAGCGAGACGACGCGATGAAAGGATCCTGGTCTAGCGTGGTGGATGAGAGACGTCCATCTCTTGGAGTGGATGATGGGGTAGGGGTAGCGGCTCCAGCAAGGTGGAGGATGGGGTGGCGGACGGAGGAGGCTGGCCGCAGTGGGGAGGTTGTTGTGGCGCCGACGGTGTATGAATGGGGAAATGGAGGGGGAGGGGGATCTCAAACTTTGGGATGTGCTTGTCTTAAATGTGGGAAAGTTACGAACTTATCCCCCGTTTAAAATTTTGGACATCACGTCGGTTGGGGTACGACGGTAATCTCGCATCTCCCAAATATTTGTCGCTAATGATTTCGGGTGAGGAGAGGGTGTTTTGCCGCCCACGGTTGGCGCCCACGATGTATGAACGGGGCTGACGGGTAGGGCGGTTGTGTCACGTCTGAGGGAACACTACTAGGGAAAAGCTTATAGGCAGACGCTTACTAGTAGCGAGGGTTTATAACCCTCGCTACTGCTACTTACTAGTAGCGCGGGTTTTTACCCCTCGCTACTGCTAAGTTGATACTAGTAGCGCGGGTTTTTAACCCACGCTACTACTAAGCGGTCTCTACCGTGCCCTCCCGGGACATGCCATAGGAATAGCGAGGGGGTACAAACCCGCGCTACTACTAAGTTGATAGTAGTAGCGCGGTTTTATACCCCTCGCTACTACTAAGTACGAGGTAGGTGAAATCCCCATATCCTCGGCCGAATCCCTCCTCTCTCCATCACTTTCCCCCTCTCTCACTTTCCTCCTCTCTCCCTCGTACTCCAACGGTGGCCGTCGCTGGTACACTCTGCTTTCTACCCCCTCCCTCTCCGAGATCCCTCCGGTGGGCGGTTGCCTGAGCTCCTCGCCGCCGCCAAGATGCGGAAGCTCGACCTCGGCATCCTCCTCCTCACCGCCTTCACCGTCTTCTTCTCGCTCCAGGTCAGCCCTCCTAATCCTCCCTCCCCTCTCCGATTCGATCCAGAACCCTAGCTGGCCCATCCCCCTCCTCCTCCGGCAGCACGAGGGCGACTTCTCGTTCCGGGAGGCGTGGTACCACCTGTCGGACGACGGGTTCCCGATCAAGCACGACGTGGACCTCCTCCCTTCGCCGATTTCAATGGCGACGGCTGCTGCGAGGTGCTGCTCGCCACGCACGATGCCAAGATCCAGGTCCTCCAGCTCCCGTCCCACGCCGGGCTGGCCTCCGCGGCCGCCCTCGACGGCTTCCACGAGGCGCGCATCATGGCCGAGATCTCCTTGCATGATTGACAGCACGCACGGGGTCGAGATTTTTTTTTGGTTTTTCAAATTAATAGTAGTAGCGCGGGTCACAGACACGCGCTACAGATAGTTAGTAGTAGCGCGTGTCGAACCCGTGCTACTACTAACACACACACTAGTAGCGCGGGATGCACCGCGCTACTACTACTAGTTAGCTGTAGCGTCGTAGTAGCAGCGTAGGCACCCGCGCTACTACTAGCTTTTAACCCGCGCTACTACTAGGCTTTTTCCTAGTAGTGGAAGTTACACATCTGCCCCTATTTAAAATATTAGCCTACATCGATTTCGGATGAGGAGAGTTTGTTTTGCCACCCACCGTGGATGAATGGGGAAATGGAGAGAGAGACACATGTCTTTTGGACGATCTTGAATCAAATGTGTTTTGCTGCCCACGTTTGGCGCCCACCGTGTCTGAATGGGCTCAGAGGCCGTCGTGTCACGTCTGATTGAAGTTACTAGTCAACCCCTATCAACAGCAGGGTAAATCCGGTTGATATGGATGTCAAGTGTCAGGGGTAGATTGTAATTTCCATCTCACAAACACTTGCTTCGGGTAGCCCACAAATGATAGTGGGTGTTTAGCCACTTCGTTCAAAACTTGGGAGAATTAGCATTCACGTTTTCCCTGGGCCCAGGCAACTAAATCCAAATCAAATTTTTATTCGATTCTGAATATCCACAGATAATTCTACGTTTTGTTATTTATTTCTTCAAAACCACAACAAAGATTTATTCCACCTTTATATATGATTATGATTTAGAAATGCCGTGATCTTCGAATTCAGTAGGTTGGATACACTTTGAGTCAAACAGTAATTTCATCCAATACAATATGCTCACACGAAAAACAGTTCACCTGATGTCAATCATACAAGTACTCAGGATTACCTCACCTAAAAAATTCGGATCATTACAACTCATGGTCAACATTGGGGGTCTTACAACATAATCCATTCTGAGACATGACACAACATGCAAGTACAATAATCTAATGACAATTTCAACTGGTATCTAAAGAAGAACTGCGATTACCCTAGGCTTCAGATAGCAGAAGCAGCAGGACCTCCTCCGTCTTCAAATGAAACATTCTTACTTCCTCCAATTCTTGGGTTGCTTGCATAATGCGTGCAGCTAATTGCATAATTTCTAGCTTCAAGATCGAGATTACCTCATTTATGGCAGCCACACCATCTCTTTCTGCCTCTAGTAGAGCCTCAAGAACTATAATATCTGTGCTCAGACTGCTCTCAGGCGGTGTTGCCTCTGAACTGCTACCATCGGGTAACATGGATGGCACACTGCTTCCACAAATAGATTCTGGGGTTGTACATTGTGTCCTAGTGTGAATGGCATCCTGAAAGGTTTCCACTGGACATAAGTAAGACATAGTTATCGCATGATCCAGGCAGTAAGCTTACATGGTAAACGACATACGAATTATTACCGAGCATGGCAAGCTATATTTAAATGGTTCGAAGCAGCATCAGCCAAAAAGTAATTAAAATGGTAAGATGAAAGTAGGGATGTAAGTGGCAAATAAACGACATCCGCCAGTTCCATCTAGTTAGTTTTTGCTAGCTCCCTAGTTCATTTTCTTCAAAAAACAAAAACTCTTTTGAACTATCATACCACTAGTGGACTTTAATCGGGATTAAACATGACCTAGTTGACATCCCTAGTTTAAAGGGAGTGTACCACCGCTATATTTAAGTTGCCAAGGCATCTAAGAAGTTGAAATAATCTGAGAAAGCACTTAACAGTGTGGCCTCATATAAACTACGAAGACAGTCTTGTGATGAAGTTCAGAGGAAAAGTTAAGGACTCAAATGAACTAGGCATGCATTTCTTTATGATAGTACAGCAAGCATTGCTGACATATTGGCCAACTCAGGTATAGCGTAACAAGTAACAAACAAGCATTCAAATCAAGCAATACAGCAAAGCAGACAACTAAACTATTTGTAATTCTGTAGGATTACAGGTTGAGGGCACAAGCCAAGAAAGCTGCCCACACGCATTACATTTCACATGTACTAAAACACATTGGCTTACCATATGTTGCTGTGAAGCCTCGCTGCTGTTGCAATGTTCTTTGAAGATATCGTCACCATCCCGTGGTTGCAAATCTAGTTGTTGTAGTTTATTCTGCACCCTCTATTTAGGTAAAGTTAATTTTAATCGCATGCACTGGTTCGAATTGATCATCAATGGTTCATCTAAACTAATGAAAGAAGGGTGTGTGCATACACGACAATATATCTGCTTCCCTCTATTTTTATGCTTGTTTGAGGTGCTAGCCCCAAAAGAACAAATATTTTGCTTGATGGGGTTGGCAGCTCCATAACTAATAGAAGCATCAAATTAGTCATGCAACTTGGGAAGATCAAGAACACACAAAAAAGTAATGAACAGAGGCTCGGAGTAGTGATGTAATAGCTAGCGTCAGAAAATGTAGGGTAAAACGAACAAAAAGCAGCGGAACCACATGCTAGTTTGCTGATGTGTAATTAAGCATAGAGAACATGAAGCAGTCTGATGGAACCAACAGGTGGCATCAGAACAACACCATTATCATAAATATAGCATGCAAGAAGTAAAATAGTAGGCAGTGATATCTAGGAAGTACAGTAATACTTAGGACATAACTAAAGCATATTAACTATATGTGCACTTGTATGTACTTTAGCACATGTAACATGTTCACTGCCAGAAGTATGGCCCTACAGGTGCAAGCAGAATAACGCGTCTCATGAAAAATTGAATGATGTCCCGAAGAAATTCAAAGGTGTGGTGCTTATGCTAAGAAAGTGAACGTAGGCGCCGGCCGTTGGATAATAGTACCTGATTCTCGGCGGCGTATGGGTATCGTTTTCATACTTGATAGCTAAGGATCCTCGATGGTGCTTGTGTTGCAGTTGAGTTTGGGCCGGCTGTCGTCGTCGCTCAAGCGGCTCCGGTGCTTCAGTTGCGGCACCTGTCGACATGCAAGAGAGCTCATCTGTGGTAAGTGAACAGTTGCACGATCAAGAAGAGAAAAACCTAAGGAGTACAAATCGAAATAACCTGATGAGGCTGCGGCGTTAGTAAAGCAGGGCCGCTGGAGTTGAATATGGCGTCCGTGGAGTGGGTCCAGTGCAGTGGAAGAAGGCTTCGGCGGGCGGGGTGTACAGTGCTTTCGGTGAGGCGCATCTGTTGCGGCGGACGAGGGCTTGTATGAAGGGCCAGCGATGGGGCGGACGAGGGAGTCAGTGAAGGGCTTACACTGTGGTGGACGAGGGCGCCGGTTAAGCTGATCCGGTGCGGCGGACCATGATGGCGGTCAAGGAGATCTGGAGCGGTGGACAAGCCAGTCGCTGAAGCGGCTCCGGTGAAGTGGTGAGTTGGCAGTTGGGGGTTCCAAGGTGCGGAAGGTAGATCCGGCGGGGTGTGAGGTCCACCACTGCGGCGGAGGACTAGATTAGGCGGCTTGCCGTGGTTGGGGGGTCGGGGAGGGGCTCTAGGGAAGAATGTTGGGGGCAAAGTGGGGAAAACAATGGAGTTACCAAAGCAGCCCTTTTCCGTTCATGTGGCAGGGGTAAAACAGGAATATCGCAAGGCTGAAATTTCGGGCGCGAGATATTTCGATGTGAGCGAGAAGTTTGAAAGCTTTTGGCGCCTGAAATTATAAGTGTTCTGCTCCTGTAGGGCCTACTATGATATCATGGCTGAGAATTTATTTGTTTTGCACGCAAAAAAAATTGCAAGTTTTGAAAGTCAATGTCTCCAACTCGAAACTTAGATTGTCTATTCAATTCAAATATGGATTATTGAGCTAGTACAAGCAAATACCATCATACGGTCCAATTCAAATGAAATTCCAAATGTGTTTATCCTAAATATGATGACAAAAGCAAAAAATGTGTATGTGTATGAATAAAGTGGATGATTAAAAAGTTTGAACATGCCCGTATGTGTATATCTCTAGGTTTGATATATGAATTTGAAATCGCGAAATCCCGCCTTAAAAAATGTACCTCCGTTTAAATGAATTACAAAAGCTAATGATGGAGTCGAATTTCAAAATTCCAATCTTAGGTTTGTATTTCTGGTACATCAAGGTCTGTCACGCATGTTCAAAAGTATCGTTATCTCAATGTCCAGACTGTGAAACAAATTGATCAACCATGAGTGCACACACTATCGACCATATATATCTCAATTACGCTAAAGTCCCTCAAATATAGACACCTCACTCTTTATCTGAAGCCAACCCCCCCCCCACACACACACACACAAGTCCGGACCCCAATATAGATCTCTATCACTTTGTCTCTCGAGCATGCACACATCTCTTCCCCCACTCTCTAGGTCTCCCGGCATCTCTCTTTCCCAAGCACGCGCACTATGTAGAGTGTATATTTCCCATACACACAAAATGTCGCCCCAAACGTCTATGTCCCTAGTTATGTGGTTCTCGCACACTCACCTCACACACCACCCCCACCGAAAACAAGCACACTTTGTATCCTTGTGCACCACTCTCCTCTTTCTATCTCTCCCACATGCGGACCCACCCCAGCTCCTTCCCTGTATACATATATGCCGTGACTCTTTCCATAGCTCCCTAATGTATCATCGTTCTCAATCTCACACATTGTTCTCTACATTGTCTATTCTAGATCTCTCATGAAGTCCCTATCACACACACAATGACTCGCTTCCCTTGCGTCTCCGTACATAGGCCAATTTCGAACAACATCAACATTGTCTCCCTATCTATACGCCATTATGGACACAAATGACCCCTCTCCCCCCTCTCTTCCTCTCTCTCTCTCTCTCTCCGTCGCTCTCTCTCTCTCTCTCTCTCTCTCGCTCTCACACCCCTCTCCCACAAACACTCGATGTCTCTTCCAAATAGTCTACTCCCCGCCCACCCATGCTATCCCGCTCCTACACATGCCTTTGTCTGTCTGTGACACACATGTCACACCATTCCCCTTCCCTTATACTAGTTTTACATCATTAATTAGTGGTCTCTCTACTCCACATACACACACTCCCTCTCACACAAAAACGCGCACACAAACACACACAGACACGCACAAACACCCATTTATCTGGATCCTCATCTCTCCCCATGTCCGCATGTGTATCTCACACACTCACTCTCTGATTATGTCTGTGTGTCTCCACGTTACACAACACAAAGCCCCATGTACATGTATCTCTATCGTCCACACACATAGACACAAAGAATCTATTATCATTGCCTCAGTCTCTAGACATATCACACACGCACACTGTCTCTCTCTCGCAAACACGCCCAACAAGGGTTTCCCCGTGAATAACTTACTGTCTATTCATCAATAGTCATGGCAGTACGGCAAACACGAGACGTGAAAAAGAATAAATCTACACGTGCGTACACCACCTAGTATGACTACTAGGACTAGAGCAAGCCGAAAACGCGCCACCGTCACCCCCTCCTTATCGGCGACGGGAAAACCTTTGTTTTACATAGTCGAGAAGTCATTGCGCTAAGGCCCCACATGCTGAGGCATTGAATAGAATGTAGATCCTAGTTTACGGAAACAGGTATCGATAATACGTTTGTATCTCCATACTTATATTTCTTCTCTTATAAAAAATCGAGTTGGTGATGATGGTACGCGTGCCATCTTACAATATAGACCATCCGATCTATATCTGACGGATGGAAATTAAACTGAAAGATACCCGCACCTCTCTCCACACTTGCAGACAAGGCCTTCCCTCGTTCATCCTTATCTCCAACAACCTCATTGTTGAGCAATTAAAAAAGGAAGCCTTTGGAACAAACTGGCCTAGTGGCCGCTGCCGGCATTGTCCATCCCCATGGCTCCACTCAGTCCGACCACCAATCACCACCACGCCCCACTCCTCTTCGCCTTATCTCCTATTTCTCGAGATATCATTAACTTTTACACATGGGATTACTCCCGCATGGGTCAAGCACAACAAGTGTTTTATAAAAAATGCATCTTGATGTTCCATGCAATGCACGGACATCTTGCTGCTACTCCTACAGAAGACTAAGTTGGTGATGATGGTGTGTCTGCCATCCATCATTTCTGACCATTAGATCTACATCTAACGACTGTGAGGTAAGTTGTTGCCTTTTCTCACCAACATCCCACTTCTCTACCAATTTGCAGAAAAACCCATAATTAGTATCTTAAAACCAACCACATCCCTCCCTCACCTCACCAAAACAGCCCAAGGAATATATTCTGATTGAAACATAATATATCTCTAGTGATATATGTATATCAAAATTAGAGCATTTTGTATCAAGTTAATAAGTATTATTCTAATTATGATCCGTTGCAACACACGTGAACATTGCTAGTATTTCCAACCATGCAAAAAAATGCTAGTATTTTCATAGTTTCGAGTTTTCCATCAAGATATTAGTCACTCATGGTTGATATTTACTTTCAATCACGTACACATATGCACTATGTAACTAGCCTTGCTTATTGGCTTCCAAAGCTTAACTTTCACTCCTACTTACAATATGTAGAGTATTTAACAAAAAACTACCACTTTCAACCAGCCCTAGGAAGAAACTATTGTAAAAAAATAGCAAAATCGTACCCAAAATTTCTTAATCCGCGCCAAAAACTACTACCTAGTGCCGATTAGGCTCGTTTAAACCCGTTTATGACAGGGTTAGCCCACACGTCCGTGCTGACGAGGCAGCTTAAACCAACACATTTTGTTTGACCGTTGACACGAGGGACCCAAATTTGACCTTCTATCATGTTATTCCCCCTCAAATCATTATTTTTCCTGAACATTACATCAAACAGTACTGATGTGTGTTCGTCGGTGGCGCCGGTGATGAGCGAGTTGGCCGCTGCTCCGCCGGGCGGGCCGGACGCCGCGCTGGCCTCCGCATGGGTTGGCAGGCTGGCCCGAGCGTGACTCACGAGCGAGCAAGCCGCCGCGCTGGCCTTCACTCGAGCCAGATGGCTGGCCTTAGAGCGGCGCGCGCGAGCAAGCCGCCGCGCCGCCGTGCCAATCTAGCTAGCAAACCTTCCAGACAAGCAGCTAGACGGAGCTATCTTGGCTAGCTAGCGGCCGAGAGCGCCGGACGGAGCTGGCATTCGGGCTTCCACAAGATGGGCTCTGCACCGCCGACGGTTTTGACCTCACCTTGTGCCGACGACGGTAGCTGCGTCCCATGGCCGAGGATAACTAGGTGGACGGGCCGGAGGTAGGAGGTCACTCGGGGATTTTTGTGCAGACTGACATCTAGGTCCCACAAGTCATAATGCCAAACTTGTCGGTCGAATAGAAGGCGTTGACTTAAGGGGGCGACATCGGTTGAAACATGCCTATAACGACACTTTTAGAGTAGTCGTTTCTTAGTAGGGCTGGTTGGTAAGGGCATGTACAATGGTTGATAAGGTAGTCTTATGTTAAGTCTGCCACGTATGCAAGTGGTAGTAGTTTCTTGGCATTATTAGTGGTTTCTTGTAAGGAACAATGTACTACTAGCGACAAAAGGTGATTCTAGGTTGTGTTGTACTCCAACGAGTACAACTAGTGGTCACGGGATTGTATACCTCGTTTTGTGGGTTCGATCCCGGCCGAACGCGCGGTGGCCTTTTTTAAAATAGTAACTTCGCTGCGCGCTAATATTGTACACGGGTAGTTTGAGTTTTTAAGTCGAACGAACGTGCCGCACCACAATCTGGGTGCACTGGATAGCCTAGCCGCGTGAATGGGTTTTCCTTCGCATCATCTCATGGCTCGCATGCTCGCCCTAGCCGCACCTCGCTTGCAGCTTCCTCATCAGCTAGTAGCATATTTAAACTAGCGCCTCCCAATTAAGCCCGAGGAGTCGGAAAAGCCTGGCGCGGCACTGGGAACTGTGCAATATGGCTCTGTACGTAAAGTGCTACTAGTACTGTACTACTCTGTAGCTTGTGGTGTTGCACGCATGGACTTCACTCCATTATCGGCTCTATAAAAGAAATTCCTCTTGACGTGTTTTTTTGAAACGGAGGCAAAAGCTTTGCCTCATCTCATTCATAAAGAAGGAACTACTAACAAAGTTCAACGAGATCCATTACACCTCCACAAATGGAAGCGAAAAGCCTAGTCTCGCTGTATCAAATAACTCAAATGTTCTGCCCCCGCAGTAACCGTCGCTGATAACAGGCTGCTAGTGTGTGTGTGAGAGGAGCGGCTGAGTAGGCCAGCTACGCGCTTGAATAGAGCACCGAGAGTACCCACTACGCAGGTGTACTTTCCCTACATTGATAGTATAGTGATGGTACTAGAGAACAGTAGTACCCTCCACTTCCAACTGTAGATCCTTGGCCCTGAGATTCAAGAGTTCAAAACTGGTGCACTATACTAGAAGTATAGTACATCGCACTACTAGTTGAGAAAGTAGTACTAGTACTGCTACAGTACGAGTACGTAGTAAATAATAGCCTCATCCCTTCACTACAGTTGGAAGGGATGAGGCCCTGCGGTTACTACGCTCTTATCTCCTCGCCAGTTCCCCTCCCCCCGAAGAGAAGGCAGTTCGTTGCTGCTCCCATGGATTTGGCAGGCGGTTCTCCTCCTCGTCGGGGCTGGGAGACCTTGGACGGCGATCCTCTGGGAGAAATTGCACGCCGCTCTGACGTCCTCACCGCCGCAAGACTCGGTGCTTCCTGCACCAACTTTTTCAAGACGGTGCTTAAATAGGCTTGGGAAAAGGCCATGCTTGTTGGTCTTCCATGCGTCCTCGAGGAGAAGGTTCTTCTATGGGACAATCCTTCGAACAGTCCACCGCTCCTTGGCCATGGTTTCCAGTTGACTCCGCTAGAGTTGCCGACGTTGAGAGGTAGTCGGATTTTGTCCGATGAGCACGTCAGTCATGGAGTTTGATCATGTAGTACTTAGTTATTCCATTTCCATCCCATAATTTCTCCGCTGCCCAACGTCTTATATATAGGTCTGGGTCGGTGCCAAGGAAGATTGGCTTGCATACCTCCGGCCGGACACCACCATCATTTTGCACAACATCCACAACAGTGCGGCCGTTCCTGTAGACCCCTTCTCCACCATTGGGATCGGCCTTCTAGACTTGCTAGGCTTGAATACGTATGATGATGCCTACATGAGATTGAAGAAGATAGCAATTGCGGACCCGTCGACAAAGCGACGCGGCTACGACGATTACTATCTCATCGCCGTGTTCGACATAAGGATTGCCATCAATGCAAGAGGCAGTAACGGCAGAGGCTGGCGCATGTTGGCCGCGGTAGATTTGTACCCCTACACGTTCGAAGATGTCGTGCCCCATCTAGGCCGCATCTTCGCGGTGACAAGTCAGGGGACTTGTTTCATCTAGTTTCCATCCTATGGTACGGGAGATTACAAATGGAATGCACAAAGCCACAAACCATCATTTGCATCCCTAACGGTACTCCATTATTTTGCAGGGACCAGTCATCCCCCGATCAAAATAAGATCGCCGATCCTGGATGTGCATTTGCATCCACGATTCGGTCTAACCTGGAACCTTGTAGCTGACTTTGGCATATTGGGATCAACTATATTAGCAGTCGTTATCCATGGTACCACTGATGTGCAACATGGTCACACTATCTACCACGATCGGACCGTCACCATCTACCCAGGTATTCCATTTAGTATTATATGTTTTAACCCTCTCGCCTTCTCTTTCATTGTTGTACTACTTACTAGTACTATTAGGAGTACTTTTTACCTTGGGGTAGCTAGCTAGGCCCTTTGAAGACTTGAACCCACTAGCTGCCACCATTTTTGTTTTTCCATGTCTTACTATCTCATCCATGTAGCCAAGAGTGGCTATATATAATAAGCCGGTTATTTTACTTCCTCTGTACCGGAGTAGTACTATTTGCTGCACAGTATTACTGACCGCCATATTTGAGCACAACATTATTATGCATGGACCTTGACTATGTACGTCACCATGTGTCCAGATCTGAGATGCCGCGTGTACTAGATGAACGGCGCCGAGTTCGACCCCCGTAATGCTACGTGGGTGCCGAGGAACACTCTTGGAGAGTACTCGCTTTTCATTGGGCCCATTGTGAAGCGGATGCCACCTTCCATGCACGACACCGAAGGTCTACCGTTCATGAAGCATGGTTGTGTCTTCAGTGCGCACCACCGGATGAACGACATGCTGGGACACGCTATCCCTGATTTATGCCGCTTCAGCTTGGATGAGTCTCCATTGTGTGGAACCGGACTAGAAAGCTGCGACAATGATTCCCGTTGCCCACCGCTATGGATTGTGCCATCCATGAAGAACACCTAGGACTGGAACCTGGAGGAGGACATGTAGCCCATCTATAACATGTAAGTGGAGTATGGTAAATTGTGAACGGTAGCACTGTGAATATATGTAGACTAGTCGTGCACAAATTTATCACATGAATTGGAGATGAACTTGTGTGGCATACTGCCATTTGTCCTTTAGAATTTATGACTAGTAAATGTGTTATGTGTACATGCAACTTGTGTGGTTGTTGCACGGGCTCCAACACGCTCTTTGAGAAAAAAAGGGGGCACAACTTTGGATACACGTGACGTGGCGGCATCATACAGTAGCATCGTTCGCTATAGTTGTACGTAGTATACTCCTACTAGGACGACGACTCCTATAAAACCTTGCGCTTGGCTCTTTGCCTCTTAGGGAGGTTCAACAGTTCGTACTCGTGTGAACCTTGCACTTGGCTCTTCGCCTCTTCGGAAGGTCCAACAATGATGATACTACAGTACAATATGCTTCTAGCAATCTGACACCGATTGAACTGCTGCACGTCCACCGCGAGGGCGAGGGAGAGGGAGAAGGAGAGGGCGCTGTAGTCTAAACCCTCTCCTCGTCCTGCAAGCCACCGCGCGCGTGGGTGAGGGAGAGGCGTAGTAAGCAAGCTTCTCCTCGTTCGGTGAGTTGACGGGACACATCAAAGCAGTACTAGTACTAGTCCATACTGCGTCCTTTCTGGTTAATATGGCTTAATTTGAAATGAGAAAAAGACACTCGTGGTCAACGTATGTAACAATACGCTCTTTACGGTCACTATATATAGTTTTGCGGTGATTTTACGATCACTAGCTCATCGTAGAGCACCGTATTGCACCCTACTGACCGGCCACATAGTCGATGTGGCACTTTGTTGACTGGTTAAATTGTCACCTGGTTTCTGGGTCCAACCTGTCAGTTGGTAGAGCAAAGAAATCAGTTAAACAAAACTTGACACAGGCGCGACAAGAGTCCAACCCTTGCGCGCGAACCACCTTGGCTGTGTATGTGAGTGCATGCACGTGTACTCCCTCGGTCTTCCAACAAAGAGTGTACATCGGCTAAAAAACAAAGAGTGTACATCTACACTTACAATGCATTTAGCCTTTATAATCTAAATCGATATTGATTGACTAACGCACCAACTCGTGCTCTAGGTATAGGCTACATGTCTATCCTTAATTACAACATGCAACAACCTTCATTTAATCTTCTTCTCTCAATGGTCGCATGCACACATAAGTCTGCTACTTTTGGCCGTTAATTATGCCCTAGTCAATGTGTAAATCTCTAAATGTACAGTCTTTCACGGGCATAGGGAGCAGGTTGAGCACTTGAGCGTGAGCGTTTGTGTTGCGTCGTGTGTTGTGTGCCGCATGGGTGCGTGAGTGTTGCGTGCGTCCATGTGTACGTGTGAGTGTTGCATGTTGCATGCATGCATGAGGCTTTTACTCCCTCCCATTGATATGTTCATATTTCAAGCTTCCTTTGTTCCATCCATATGGTGATACTCCCTCTGTTCCCAAATACGGAGTAAAAGCCTCCCTCTGTTCCCAAATACGGAGTATTTGTCTTTCTAGAGATTTCAACAAGTGACTACGTACGGAGCAAAATGAGTGAAGTGAGCGTAGAAGCATAGGGATACTGTAGATAGGAAGTCTTCGCGATCCATTATTCCCCATCTCGGTTAGAGAGAACTATTCAACTAGTCTTCGCAGTGAAGTGATAATACATGCTGCAGCAGATGGGACACACGCGTGTTGGTGTTACTAAATCAGCCTTACCCAGTACTGCCATCATGTTTTCCAGTAGAGCATGCTTCGTCAAATACGCCTACGCACCTCTCTCCTCCATTAACTGACATATGGGCCCTGTTGAGGTAGACCCACATGTCATCGGCATAACTATTTACACTCCGAAGGACGGTATATCCTGGTAGTAGTACTAGTAGAATTGAGATTTAATGCACTTTCTTCCCCGTCTTTCACTCTTCTTCCTCCTCTCTTCCCCATCGTAGGCCGCACACCATTTCCCCCCTCTCACTGATTGCCCGCCCGCGCCATCTTCCTTGGTAGCTCGCGCGTACCATATACCCCCGCTCACTGCTCGACCACACACGCCATCTTCTTCGCTAGCCCGCCCGAATCCACTTTCCCGCTGGCTCGCAGGCACCGAAAACCCCAATCACTTAGCACCCTAAAAAAAACTATGGCAGAACCGACTGAGACGCAGAGCCGCGATTGGAATTCCCTCCCCGATGTTCTCTTGGAGCAGATCTGTAATTGTATGGACCTACTCAACACCGTTCGTCTGGTCGCATGCTCGGTGTCTTTGTACCGTCTACTCGTATGCAACCGGCCGGCTCTTTTCAAGACACCCTACTTGCTGATGCTCGATCCTCGTAGTTGGCCCAGACACCGACTTGACGATCCTATGGAGGTTGTCGTGGTGCCCCTCGACATGCTACCACTACCCGTCCACATGTCCTTCATGCGCGGCCACTACTGGGCGGGCATGAAGGCCAACTAGATCGTCCTCATCCACCAATCCGGTAGTCTGTGGCGTCTCGTGGATATCTACACCCAGCGAGAGATCACCCTTCCATCGTTGGATACCGCCGCCATCGAGCCTCGCGGCCTGCCGGACACTCCTGCCTACTATGCACGAGACGCGTCAAGCTTTTGGCTCGACCTCTGTTTGCTGAAAGTTGTAATCTGCGAAGTGCCCACACCATCAGAAGACTACATGGATTACAAGCTCATTGCCTTGTTCAACATGGGATTAGTCTTTTCGGAATCCGGTCGCCATACATGGTTATGGCTCATCGTCAATCCTGTTGAGGCAACATTTCTGTCTGATGCTATAGTGCATGATGGCACCATGTACGCGGTCGACGCATAGATTGGCTGCCTATACTGGTGGAATCTATCGTCGTGTAATTGTTCTATCTCATCTCATCTTTGCCTTATGAATACGACTGTCGGTTCATTGTTACAAATTTAGAATAGACAGTATGTCTATAACCACATCATTCCTATATGTTCCTCTCATTTCCTAGATTTTTATGACCACACATGTTATTGTTAGAGTTGATATGGGAACAATTGGCATCTAATGATTGTTAGAATATATATTATGAGCATAACCTCATGATTGCTATATGTTACTCTCATTTCCAAGATTTTTATAACAACGCAAGTTATTGCTTAGAGTTGATATGAGAACAGTAGTAAGTGCTATGGTAGAATATGAGTAGGCCCTGTCATAGCTGTTTTCCTCTCATTGTTACATGATGTTTGAACCATGAATATTGCTAGAATATGAAAGCCATTGGCTTATTTTTTTTACTTGGGGTATGATTATGACCACGACATTGCAATTCTCTATCTATGATATGTCTCACTGTTATAATAATCTTAATTCCACAGATACTCTGAACATGATTGTTTATTTTTGTCCTTTTGGTCTCCAATTTGAATTGCTGCAGCAAACACAAATGTGTTGGCCTTCATGATTTCCAGGACCTGGAATCATACCAGTCGATGGGTGGTGGTTTATCGCTCGTTCAGCTAACGGCGGTCATTTGATGCTCATACGCACGTACCAAATTGACAAAACCATTACATCAAACCACATGCAGTACAATGCCTGGGGCGTTCGTGACATTGATGGCTATGGCTGCTTCGTGTTTCAGAAAGATCCCAGCTCCGTTGGGCCAGGCGTATTCAACTGGAGGCGGGTTTACAGCCTCGGCAACCACTCCATGTTCCTCGGGCTCAATTATCCGATCATCCAACCAATCATCGATCATATCACTGGCGATGATTACCGTGCTATGCAACTTCCATTCGCCAGGGGGACTATGTTTACACATCATACCATGGGTTTCATGAATCACCATATCCAGAGATTCGTCGACACAGCTTGTTGCCACATAATCTTCAGTATGTGAAAGGCGTTAAGCTTCCATGCGATGGATGGCTTTTGCAAACCCGACATGCGGCGATGTGGTTCATGCCAACAGCAAATATGCACAACTTGATTCGTACTGATATCTAGACTGAGCCATGTATTCTGGTGCTGTAGCATGACCCTCTTTTGTTGGATATTATGTACTGTTGTTAGTTTGAAGCACTCCTCTGGTTTGAAGGATAGATACCTTTCTGGGATCAAGTGCATCCTAACTCACCTGCGTATGATGTACTGATAATGATGATGGAGATGCTGTGCAGAAGCCATATATATATATATATATCAATTAGGCTTCAAGTACGTACTTGTTAGTTAAACCTATGTTTAAAATGTGACACTAAATATGACTAGTAAGTAGTACAGTAGTAGTACTAGTATACGTCGGTCAAATTATTCATCATGTCCACACATTGAATTAACGTGACAACACCCTGCGCATGAGGTGACACAAGAATCCTGGCGGCGTGTTCGGGTATTGTGGACTTCAGATTTGGAATACCACTTATCTGTCGAAATATTTCGTCATTCACTTAAAACAGTCGATTGATCATATGTTGAGTACCATATAACTGGAATTAACCGGTGCAAGTCCACGAAGGATTGGCCGGTGCTGCCGGCTGGCGTCAAGTTCGATCCCACGGATCAGGAGCTGATCGGGCACCTTGAGGGCAAAGTGAGTGCTTAGAGCGCGAGATCTCACCCTCTCATCGATTTGTTCATACCAACCATCGACAGCGAGCACGGCATATGCTACACCCATCCTGAGAAACTTCCAGGTAAGACACCGATTGGCCGTCTACTTGCACAAACATATCCCTTTGTTTATAGCTCTATTTTTCTTATTAGACGCAGACCTAGTGAAGCAATTACAATTTGACAGTTAATAAAAAGTGAAACGAGTGACTGCATGCCAAAGATGTTATGAAAATGCCAACCACGTACACTAAAACTTGTATTCAACAATACTGCAGGTATCACACTGAGTGGCCTAAGCAAGCATTTCTTCCAGCGCAATTCCAGGGCGTTCAAAAGGTGCATGTGGACGCATCGCAAGATACAGTCGGATTGCGGCATGCACGCGATGTAGCACAAGACCGGCAATACCTTGCCGGTGGTGGTCAACGGCCGGCAAACAGGCAGCAAAAGGTTCTGGTGCGGCACACCAACAAGAACTTCGACCAACAGAGGACCAACTGGGTGATGCACCAGTACCACCTCAGGGACCTGAAGCAAGAGAAGGAGCGGGAGCTGGTCCTCTGCAAGATTTTCTACCAGACGAACACTAGGGCCAGTAGTAAAAAGATTATAAGTTAGATTGGTATAGGTACTTGTACTAGCTTGTCGTCCGCAAGTTGGTATTGTTGTTAACGATCTTTCGGTATGAACTTGGCATTTGCTTCCAACCATCATGCCGAGGGTCGACGTGGATATAAAGCTAAATCATTTGTTTCGAAACGACTTTTCAGGCACCTGATTTTATTTGATGGGTAGCATAAGCACCTGCAGTTCCAATTCCCAGTTCTCCAAATTTTTCGAAACAAGTGCATGCACTTATTATCACGATGAAAAAACAATATACCTGCTGCATCCCAGTTATCAGTCTGTACTTGCAGAACTCTCTCGTTTGTTGAGCAGGTATATTGTTTTTTCAGGTCAAGCAAGTTTCAACTGGGATGTAGACTGCCCAGGCTTGGTTTTGTTTTTAACATGCCCAGCCCATAACGACAATGGGGCACAAAGATCCAGGAGGTATCTACTGGCCACTGGCCCACCAGCGTTAGTTATATTTTGTCTTACAACATCCGCAGGCAGTTTTTTTACTGAATCAAACACACAGCCCAGTTCTATTTTCTCTTGAAACGCCATGTCCTACATCCGTTTTCTAATCTCTACCTATAGTTTTACTAGTTCATATACACGTATCATTATATTGAAAATACATAAAGTTCCCTTTTCATATTTATATCCTTATTTTTGTTGTTGTTTTCCCTCCCAGCGCTGATTTTTTTACCGCTGGTTTTCCCTTAAACCAACTCAATTGTCCCATGTCTTATTTGCTTACAAAAACAAAACGATTTTTTTGGCAAATCAATAAGTTCTTAAAAAACTGTTTATCATTTCAGGATTACAACAGTTCGGACTCCACCGAAATATGCAAAATAAGGTTGAACTTTTTTACCGTGGTCCTCGGTAGAAAATGGGTTGTAATAAATTACTTAAGAATTAGCAAATGGGCTGCAAATTATAATTTTTTAGCAAATGGGCTCTATGTTGTCTGTCACAGATTTGGAGGCTGACTTGTGCGCCTACTAAGTTCATGCGTACACAAGGTTTCTCAAGAAAAGAAACTTAGTCGATAATCGACTCTACCAGCGTCAGACCGTTAGATGTCAATCTAACGGCAATCGTGCTTCTTCAGTCTCTGATCTTCCTGCTCCAGCCTCCCAAACCAGCGCCGGCGGAACCGCCTGCTCCCGCCTCCCATGGTCGGCTGTGCTGCCGGGCAGGCCTCACGGCCCCACCATACTCGCATCTCTGGCCTGTCTAACCCTCTACTCACCCACACCTCCTGTTATTTTCCGGCGACGGCAGACGAACCAGTCAACCCTCGTACTCCCCACCGCATGGGAAGCCACTGCCGTGTCTTCTCCAGCTCCGTGTCGTTCCCTTTGTAGGCCTCGCCATCGTCCACAGCCCTGGTGCTCTCGGCGTGGTCAACATGGTCAACGAACGACATCCATCCGAAGTGGACTGTACGTGGAGAGGCTGATAGCTGGGTCCACGGCCGCACACAAGGAAATGCCTCCTTATTACGCGCAAAATAATGATTCCTCCATGTTGGGGATATTACCACTGGGCATAAACCGGCCAGGAGAAGCCGGGTTAACCCCATAGTAATTCATTATATCTGAAGCCCATGAAGACAGACAGTGACGCTTTATGAAGGCCCAGGGCCCAGAGCCGGTTTAAGGCCTATAGACATAAACCGGTGTTGATATGTAAACTTGTGTTGTAAGATAGAAAGAGCAGAGACCGGGCCGGACACGTTTATGAGCCGGCCTCGGGAGTCTGTAAACCGAGGGGCGTCAACCCATGTATATAAGGGGACGACCCGGCGGCGGTTCAAAAACAACAGACAACAACTCGAGACTCAGGCAAAGCGTATTCGCTCCCTGGTCATCGAAACCCCAGTAATTCCATCACAACTAGACGTAGGCTTTTACTTTCATCATAAGGGGCCGAACTAGTAAACTCTCTTGCGTCCCTTGTCCGCTTTAACCCCTTTAAGCTAACCCGTAGCGATGGCTCCACGACTAAGTCCTTTCTCTAGGACATCTGCCGTGACAAAACCACGACAGTTGGCGCCCACCGTGGGGCTATCGCACGATGGTTTCAAGTTCTTGGAGGGCAACTTCGAAGGCCTCAAGGGTTATGCTGTGGGCCGGATGACCAAGAGTCGTCGCGGCAAGCTCTACATCGACGATGCGGGCTGGGGCCCCAAGGCCGGCTCAATCGAGTACGGGTACTGGGTCCCCTTTGGTGGCATACACGTTTTCATTGGCAAGATCAGCAAACCGGGCCCCGAGCCGGACATCTGCACCGATCTCATCGAAACGGCTCAGCGTGAGAGATCTGCCCGGGTCAAGCCTGTCATGAAGCGTGCCTTTGTGGGAGTCATCCATGGAGGGGAATCTGAGGATAGATCGGAATCTGGTGGTGAAACCGTCGTTTATTCTGGCAACGAGTCATCGACCGGAGAGACCGAGTCGTTATATTAGTTACAAGATGGCCGGATTGGGGGCTGTTCCGATGGCGACAGTATTCCGGACCCCTTTGATTTGCCAAACCGGGTTGCGATCTTCATGGACGGTACGCAACCGGCGCTCCACTCTTTGACCGCAGCAGCGATGATTTCCGGATCGGCAGCAGCAACAGCGGCCAAGGGCAGGAGGCCCTGTGCGACCGCCAGCTCAGGTTCTATCTGATTTGTTCGACGCGTTGGCAACGCTGATGGCGGAGGTTAACCCGCCGGATCAGGAGGCACACAATGCGGAAATCACGAAAGTGAAAGATCAGATCACCCAGGCCAAAGCCGACTTGGCAGCTGAGGATACCAAGATGGCCGCGGAACGGGCCGCTTTGGATGCACAGGCTTACCGGCTTATGCTGGATCAGAGTGCGTCGAACGAAGCCCTGAAGAGGAGGTACTGATCTCGCCTGCCGCCGGATTATGATGCTAGAAACCTCTTTAACACCCCAGGAGCAGGGACCAGTAATCCGCCGGTGGTAAACCGGGCGGAGGCACCTGGAGCAGGGGCGCCGGTTCAGCCACGTTTGGTGGATCCGCCTCGTCAGAACAACATTGTAACACCGCATGTCCCCACGCCACTGGGTCATTACTCTAACCCGATGGACAACATTGTCGCTGCCGTTTCACGGCTGGCAGCCATCCCGATCCAAGGCGATTCTCCGGCGGCGGTCGAGACGCGTCGGGTTAAGGAGCTTCTTCAGACAGCCTTGGTTCAACAGGAGGCTTATTCATATAGTCGCGATCGGATTCATTCCACTCCCCGTCCAAGCCAGAGTTACACCAGGCGTATGGATGAACCGGCTGTGTCAAGCAACGCGCGGAACCGTGATCCGCCCCGTGGCAATAACCCGGCGGGTGGTGCTGGTGATGCTCAGGAAGTGGTGGACCGGGCTCGGGCACGCAGAGAGGCCGAGTTAGCGGCGCAGCATGAAGCCCGTCAGCTTACTTCGGTTCGTCCAACCACATCGGTGGAACCAGGAGTTACTTCTAGTTCTTCAGGAGTGCCGTGTCTCGTCACAGCATTGCGCAATGTACGCCTGCCCAAGGATTTCAAGGGCCCACGCAAGGTGCCGAATTACACCGCCGATTTATCCCCTAAGACATGGGTCAAAAGCTATGAGATGGCCATGGAGATGTTGGATGTGGATGATGGGGCATGTGCGAAATACTTCACCATGATGCTAGAAGGGACGACCCGTACTTGGCTAAAGAGCTTACCGGCTAATTCTATCAGGTCATGGGCCAAGTTGAGAGCTCGGTTTATCCAGAATTTCAAGGATACATGCAAGCAGCCCATGTCAATTGTGGACTTAGCTGCCTGTGTCCAGGAGGAAGGAGAATCAACAACCCATTGGGTGCGCCGGGTTTCGAAGATTTTGCATTCATCGGACCGCATCAACGCGGATACCGCAGTATTAACATTGGAAGGGAATTGCCGGTTTGAACCCCTGAAGTTGATACACATGACAAGGGCCAGCGGCGTAAGGGTAAACCGCCCCAACGCGGTGGAGGGCCAAGCCCTAACCCGGACCGTTTGTCTTATCTGTTGAACCAGCCATGTCCAAAACATGGGACGAAGGAGAACCCGTCCACGCACCTCTGGAAAGATTGTTACATCATGCAAGAGTTCAAAAATTCTGCTTCTTTCCGGTATGATCATGGACTAGGAGGCGGTTCAGGCCCCGGGTCTCATGGGCCGGGTTATGGTGGAGGAAATTTCGGTTTCAGGCTTCCACGTTAATCAGGGCGGACATAACAATCAAAGTAATCAGGGCAACCAAGGTGGCTATAATCATCAGGGCAATCAGCAGCAGCAGCAGTCGGGTTACCAGAGCAACCCGAAGCAGTTGAATAGCGGACAGTATCATGTCTTCACCACTAGCTTGGACAAGCGCGATCAGAAGCTTCATAAAAGGGCGGTGAATGCCGTTGAACCGGCGGTGCCCCGTTATTTGCGCTGGTCGAGCAGCCGATTGTGTGGAGTAGAGAAGATCATCCACCCTGGGTTGACAATCCGGGTCATCTGGCTCTGGTGGTGGCACCTCAGGTGGGAGGTTATAAGTTCACTAAGGTACTCATGGATGGAGGGAGTAGTATCAATATCCTTTATTATGAAACTTTCCGTCACATGGGGTTAATAGATAAAAATCTTAAACCGTCCAATACGGTGTTCCATGGTGTGGTGCCTGGTAAGTCGGCATATCCTGTTGGTAAGATAGCTCTGGAAGTGGCTTTTGGAGATGAGCATGACTCAAGATCAGAAACTTTGACCTTTGAAGTGGTGAAAATCAAAAGCCCGTATCATGCCCTGTTTGGACGGCCAGCTTATGCTAAGTTTATGGCACGGCCTTGTTATGTCTATCTGCAGCTCAAGATGCTGGGTCACAAGGGAACTATAACCGTGCATGGGAGCCACAAGATCGCTCTGGAGTGTGAAGAAGGTGATGCGGCTTATGCTGAGTCAGTTTGTGCAACAGAAGAGTTGAAGTTTTACAAAGACAATGTTGGTCCAGCAGATATGACTTCATTGAAGAAACCAACTACAGAGCATGATCCGGCCCTGAAGTTTAAATCGGCTGATGAGACTAAGCTTGTTGACTTGGTGCCTGGCGATTCGTCCAAGCAGTTTAGCATCAGCGCTAACTTGGATCTGAAATAGGAAAGCGCGCTCATCGAGTTCATCCGTGAGAATCGAGACATCTTTGCGTGGAAGCCTTCTGACATGCCTCACAGGTTGAAATACATACCCCGAACGGCGATCAAATCTCAGGCACTTGTGGATTTCATCAATGATTGGACAGAACTACAAGCGCCAGAAAAGAAGCCGGATCATACTTATTGTCGTGGGTTTGTCACGGCAGATGTCCTAGCGAAAGGACTTAGTCGTGGAGCCATCGCAACGGGTTAGCTTAAAGGGGTTAAACGGACAAAGGACACGAGGGTTTATACTGGTTCGGCCCCTTACGGTGAAGGTAAAAGCCTACGTCCAGTTGTGGTGGAATTGCTGTGGTCTCGAGGATCAAGGAGCGGAATCGCTTTACCTAGATCTCGAGTTGTTGTTTCTTGTCCTTGAACCGCCGCCGGGTCATGCCTTTATATACATAGGTCGACGCTCGCCGGCTTACAGAGTCCCGATGCCGGTTTATACACATATCGGCTCGGTCTCTACTTTGTCATACCTTACAGTACAAGTCATGTATTACATGGCAGTTTATAGCTACAGGCCTTAATCTACCTTTGGGCCTTGGGCCTTCGAGTCTCTGTAGTAAACCGATTTATTCCTTGTCTTCATGGGCTTTAAGCATAAACAATCCATTATGGGGATAACCCGGCTTCCTTGGCCGGTTTACACCTAGTAGTAATATCCCCAACATTAGGCCCCAGATTTATTTGACCTGGTTCATGTCAATCTCCAAAACCTTAAGAAAATCTCTTCTTCCATATCTTCGCATAAATCTTGTAAACCGCCATGACGTCATCATCCAGAATCACAATAAACCGCCATGACGTCACCTGTTATTTTAAATGGTATACTCCTCATCTTCATTAATGAGCCTCCGACAATCCAGGTAACAAATCTGTCACATATCCATTTGTTAGGCTCCTCGATTCTTGCGCCTGACCCTTATCCTTTTGTCTTTATAAATACAGCCGAGGGTCCTTTCCATTTCCCCCCTTCTCTTTGTCTCCTTCTTCTTCCTCACGACGTCTCCGAACCCGAGCTCTGTCGCCGCCGTCGACCTTCATATCCGCATCAACCAAGGCCGCTGCATCAACCTGATCGAACCAGAGCAACGCGGCGCTCCTCCGCTGTTCTGCAGCACTGGTGAGTTCATTTCCTTTTCAACCTCATATCTGCATTAGGGTTCCGCCGTTCGTTGGTGTTCTTCCCTGTTCGTCTAATTTCTGTGCTTAGATCTCATAGCTTGATTTGCAAGTGATAGTAGAAGTAGGCGATGATAGTCCAGCATCCTTTGCCAACCTTAGAAAATACCTTTTACTGCCTGAGATCCAATCAAACAAATGTGTTCTTCCACTGCCACCATTTTAGGTTAAATTTATTTCCTCTTTTTAGAACTGTGGCAGATCCAAATTTATACCACCGATTTGTGAAATCTGTTTGCGCCATACTTAGAAATTTTTGAAAATTTGTAGCCTCCATACCATTGTGGGCGGTTTATCCTTTAAACTTTGATAACCCATCATATACCATTAGCCCTCTGTTAAACCGCCAACCTGCTTTGAATGCTGAAATCCGGTTTAATACACCCAAATGCTTGAAATATCATCATCTTCCATCATTGCACCGGTTTGTAAGTTGTAACCATGAACTTTAAACCGGATACCGTGCTTTTTTCCAGCTTGTCACCAGAAATGGCCAAACAATTCAGTTCTTGTAATTGGGTTCCTTCCAGAGTTACGGAAGCACAGCTGGCTGGTTGTGTTGCAACGGGCGCTTTAGCAAATAAGGACACTATCCATTGGTGAGTCCCCAGTCCAGAATTTCCTCCTGAACCCGAAGATGGAGAAGTTATTGTATTTGCTGACCACCTGAGCCGAGGCTTCACTCCTCCCGGATCAAAATTCTTCCGTGACGTGCTCGCCGCCTTTCAAATCCATCCCCAAGATATCGGTCAAAACTCCATATCCAATATTTGTGACTGGCAAGTATTCTGTGAAGTGTACCTACAAGAGGAACCTACTGTTGATCTGTTCCGGGATTTCTTTTATCTAAACCGTTGTACTGAGTTTACGGATGGCCCCAATACTGAACTAGGCGGGGTTTCAATTCAAAAGAGGAGAGATGTTGATTTCCCTCATGCCAAGCTTCATAGTCATCCTAAGGACTGGAATCAGACTTGGTTCTACTGCCGCAACACAGCCCCAGCCAATGAAAATCCTTTGCCGGGTTACCGTCCACACCGGCTTACCAAGCTCATCCCTTTCCTCAACGGTTGACCGCCCAAGAGCGAGCAAAATATGCCCCTCAACTGGCAAACCTCAGAGCCTTTGTTGCAAATGGGCTGACAGGCGTGGATTTTGTCCGATGCTGGGTTTCATGGAGCGTTTTACCTTTAAGCCGGCGGCCCGGTTTAATGTGTGAATACACAGGGGATCTGAAAGACCCACAATGCCATATTGACATCCAGCTGACTGATGATGAAGTCACTGAAGCTGTTAAAAAGATGCTTAATGAGCCAATAGATGTATGCAGCAAAATCGGGCTGCCAATAAACCGCCAAAGGTATAATCCACCGTATTTCTGCCCTTATCCATCCTTTGTTAAATTTATCCTTTGATGACTTACTATTTATCTATGCAGGCCGATGATCCATTCTGGAAGAAAAAATCACAAGATAAACCGGTAAAGAATCCTCGGCTTAAGACCAAGGCTTCAAAAAAGCCTATGAAAAGAAAGAACGTTGAACCAACCGAGCCCATTACTGATGATGATCCGGATTCAGAGGTAGAACTTGACTCTCTCGGTTCATTTTTTATACACCTTATTGACAATGATCATTATCAAGATGAAGCGGAAGCCAGCCATGCTGATGAGGTAACTATTCTTTCTTCTTATTCTGATCCTGTGCCAGTACCAAGAATCCGTCGAGCCATTCGGAAAGTAAAATTTTCATGCCCTCTTTCTTATTTGGATCCACACTTTCTTTTAAAGACGCAGCATCATGAAGCTTGCCGCACAACTCGACATAGCGGCCAAGTGGTGACCTCCTCCGGTTTACCAAGTTCGCCGGTTTGCAAAACGCCGCCAAGAGGTTGCTCATACTCCTGACACCCTTTACCCTAAGGCGGGTTACATCCGATATCCTCTTAATCCGTCTGACTCAAATTATCAGGGAACTTCCCATTCATCTTCCGGTGAGTCGTCAGCAACACAACTTCCTGCTCTGAAATCATCCCTGGGTAAGCATACTTTTAACTTTTCGGTCTTGTATTATATTGTCATATTGATCTTCGTGTCTACTCTTTTTCAGTGCTAAAGCCAGACCAAGCAAGAAGGCTAGATTGAATAGGCCAACCGACCATGAACCGGCTACTGAGCCGGAGAAAACCCCAGAGGCTATCGACCCGGAGGCTAACACTGTTATTGATAATCCGGAACTTCAAGCAACCGACACGCTTGTTGAACCGGTAGAAAATAATCCAACAAGCCAGTCCGCTGATCTACCAAGTCCAACTATTGATCCGCCGAGTCTGGCTACAGCATCCGATAAACCGCCAAGCCCTGCCAAGACTACAGATGATGATGTTGTCGTAACTGGCCTTGGTTTTAGCTCCCCTGGTCGTCCTGTCGCTTTATCAAAGCATAGCGCCAAAGAAGAAATTTCTGCTATGGACAAAGGGAAATGGAAATCCGAGTTATCCAACTATACCAACCTCAACGCTCAAGACCTTCATTCTGGTTTTTTAAACCGCTTGTATACAAGCCGCGACTTTGAAGCCTGTTTAGTAGGCCTGATGAAGGAGCGGTATGAGGTAAATGTCACTTTCCCTTTGCATAAATATTCCAATAGTCCTTTTGTTAGAACTGGTCTAACGTATCAACTCCAGTAGCCCCCAAGGGCCGGTTCATAACATTGGTTTGAACCAGGTCTTGAATCGATATTTGCATTTTTCTGGTGTAGCCCCCATGAACCGGCTTATATCTTATTAGAATGAACCGGTACATCCTATTAATCTCACCACTTATAATGATGACAATCCATCTGAATCTGAACGAATACGCATTAACCCCCAAGTGTCAAGTAGATAACTTGTTATGTGCTTGAGACTTTAAATTGAGAGCTGATAAGAAGCAATCCGCATTAGCCCCCAAGTGTCAAGTAGATAACTTGTTATGTGGTTGAGACTTCAATGTTGTAATGCTAACTTATCATCTGTATTTTCCAGGCTGAGTTGTCCAAAAAAGACTCCCAAATCACTAATCTCCAAGGAAACATCAAGTCTCAGATTGACGAAACTTGCAAAGTTAAGAGTGAGCTGACCACCGCTTTAACAACCATGGAGCAGCTGAAAGAATTCTTCAAAGGCGAATGGGCAGATTGGAAACTGAAAAAGCCACCTTGTTAATGCGGGCAGATAATGCGGAAAACGCCCTTAAACCGACAACAGAAGAGCTGAGCAGCCTGAAGCGACAGATTGATGCCATGACCTCTGCCATCTTTGGTAACAATCTCTTCACCAATATGTAACAACACCAGTTATAAAAACTTCCGGTTTAACAATAATTCGATCCTTTTGCAGGTAGCCGTGTTACTCATCTTGGCGCAGATATGCGCAAAAAATTGAAGGTCGTCTATACTTTGGTAGAGCAGCTTTATACCGGCGCGCAACGAGCCATCTGCACAGCTTCCAATAACCATCCGCCCCCGTCGCTAATCAAGGAAACATTGGAAAAATTGTCTATGATGCCTGCCCGGATTGTGGAATTGAACAAATCCACTGCTAGGTCCGGTGCCCTTACTGCACTGACGCGCGCTAAGGCCTGGATCTCTGACCTTGATCCGGAAGATGTTGGAAATGGTTACCCAATCCAAAAAGAGGACGGTTCAGAATTTAACAATGACGATCTCCGGGCTATCACAAGAGAGATGCGACCACTGGCAAGTAAGTTGGCTGAAGATACTAACTGGTCAATTTACCAGAATGTATATGACGCCAGCGGCAAGCGAATAAGTGCTCCAACTTATGACGTGGAAAATCTGATCCCGCCGAACCGTAAGCACACTTACGATCCTGATGTTGAACCGTCTGGTCTTATACACGGCGAAGCTGTCTTTCAAGCCTTAACAGGAATTGATTGGACAACTATTGACTTCCAGCCACTGGGTGGAGAGAAGGAGGATGAACCGGCGCAGGAAGATCCGCAACCTTCACCTCAACCTGAGGCAAAATCATAATTCGGAAGCCGGTTTAACTTGTGCCTATTGTCATCCTTGTGAAAAACAATCATTCTTTTGGGCAGTCGAAACGCCTTGTAATAGGCTAGCTTGAACAGCTGATCTGATATGCCATCGTGCATACTTGTTGCACACAATATTGTTAATCCGTCATGCTATATTTGCTTATGATCTTTATCGGTTTTATACAGCCCTGTTTCTGCATAAAACAAAGTGAAAACTGTCCTGGCGGTTTACCGCCGGACGGGTCATAATGCCCAATATATAGCCAAGGTTGATAACCATAGATTTAAATAATGAAATATGGAACATATCATACCTGTGATATTGAATCACTTTGTTGGTTTACCAACATTCTTGTAATAAGGGTGACGACCCAAATACTGAGTATTGATAACTCAAACCATGTTATACTGGTATATAATAAGTGATGCCGGGTTATGATAAGCACCGGATGATCATCCTGGCAACTTATAGTTAACTCCAGGCCGGGTTAAATAAACACCGGTTTATACGGATGACTTATAATCAGGCCGGACCACTGGACGCCGGTTTAGCTCAAAACTTTAATAAGGGAGAAAAAACTGACCAATAAAAACCAGAGAAAAACTTGTAGTCAAGGCTTTTCAAGGGCTGCCAGGCCCAAATGCGAGGCTTTTCATGGGCTGCCAGGCCACTGAGTTAAACCGTTTTACAAAGCCTTTTAAGATGGTCCTCAGTCTTTAACCAATCGCCGGTCTATCATTGACAAGTTCAGGGTCATATGCGATTGACTTGTCAAGTTGGCGGGCCATACCAGGCTTACCTGGGTTGAGTGACTTACTTAATGAAGGCAGGTTAACCCGGGGTTTTAGGTGTATACACCACGCTTCCAAGCCACGGCTTGATAGCCTATTGCAAGTGTAGATTTCTTTGTTCATTGCGATAGCAAAGAATCCCCAAGCAACATTTTGAGCTGTGCTCAACGGGTGCCTATGTTTGAGTTGTTCTTGACAACACTCTTTGGCCCCTAAGTAATGGCGTTGCCCCAGCCAAAAGGTGTAGCTATGGTTGAACACAACCAAGCCCCCAAGTGACTTACTGTCGTGGATTTTGAGCCAGCCAAGAGGTGTAGCTATGGTTCCAATACGACCAAGCCCCCAAGTGACTTTCTGTCGTGGCTTTTGAGCCAGCCAAGAGGTGTAGCTATGGTTCGAATACGACCAAGCCCACAAGTGACTTTCTTTTGTGGCCTTGAGCCAGCCAAGAGGTGTAGCTATGGTTCAAATACGACCAAGCCCCCAAGTGACTTATATTGATAGACAGCTGTAGAAGCTGAATCAAAGGGTAAACCGGATGTCGCTTTACAAACAGAAACCTCCGTGTAACCACTCATGATATGAGAAGAACAGCAGATACCCCGCTTTAGCTGGGGCTCCGGTTTCTTATATTGATCATATATACATCATCAAAATATGTACATGATAGGAGCCCATGGCTCAGGTGTAGTAAGGTCGTAGATGAGCTATGTTCCACGACCGGATCGTCTCCTCCTCTGACTTGCGTGAGTCTTTATTGTCTCGAACATCAATGAGGTAATATGATCCGTTGTTCAGGTTCTTGCTGACCACAAAGGGCCCTTCCCAAGGCGGGGATAACTTGTGCATATCGGTCTGATCTTGGATAAGCCGGAGCACTAGGTCACCTTCTTGAAAAGCTCTAGTTTTAACCCGGCGACTGTGATAACGCCGCAGGTCTTGCTGATAAATCGCCGAGCGAGCCGCCGCTCCGTCCCGTTTCTCATCCAATAGGTCCAACGCATCCTGGCGTGCTATTTCATTATCTGCTTCAACATAAGCTGCCACTCGTGGTGAGTCATGACGAATATCACTTGGAAGGACAGCTTCCGCTCCATAAACCATGAAGAAGGGTGTATAACCCGTAGATCTATTGGGGGTAGTGTTAATGCTCCATAAAACGGAAGGCAACTCTTCAACCCAACAATCCGGTGTCCTCTGCAAAGAACCATAAGCCGGGGCTTGATCCCCTTCAAGATTTCCTGATTAGCTCTCTCCGCTTGACCATTAGACTGGGGGTGGGCCACTGAAGACACATCAAGACGGATGTGCTCTCTTTGACAGAACTCCTCCATAGCACCCTTGGAAAGATTCGTGCCATTGTCTGTTTTAATGCTGTGTGGAAAACCAAAACGGAATATCACCTTCTTCATAAATTGAACCGTCGTGGCTGCATCACACTTGCTAACTGGCTCTGCCTCCACCCACTTGGTAAATTTATCAACCGCCACCAAGAGGTGGGTCTTCTTATCCTTAGACCTCTTAAAGGGTCCAACCATATCAAGCCCCCAGGTTGCAAACGGCCAGGTAATTGGAATCATCCTCAGCTCCTGAGCCGGAACATGAGCCCGACGTGCAAACTTCTGACAGCCATCGCACCTTTTGACCAAGTCCTTAGCATCAGCATGAGCCGTCAGCCAATAGAAACCGTGACGAAAGGCCTCAGCCACCAGGGACTTTGAACCGGCATGATGACCACAATCACCTTCGTGAATTTCGCGTAAAATTTCACGACCTTCTTCAGGAGAAACACAACGTTGAAAAGCCCCTGAGACACTGCAATGATGTAGCTCGCCATTGACAATAGTCATGGACTTGGAACGCCGGATTATCTGCCTGGCCAGAACTTCATCCTCTGGTAACTCACCCTGGTTCATATACGCCAAATATGGGATCGTCCAATCCAGGGTGACATGAAGCGCCGCCACCAACTGAGCCTCCGGATCAGGAATAGCTAAGTCCTCCTCCATGGGTAGCTTGACCGACGGGTTATGCAAAACATCAAGAAAAACATTGGGCGGCACCGGTTTACGCTGGGAGCCCAACCGTCTTAAAGCATCTGCCGCTTCATTCTTTCGCCGGTCCACATGATCAACTTGATAACCCTTGAAATGACCTGCAACAATATCCACCTCCCGACGATACGCTGCCATGAGGGGGTCCTTGGAATCCCAAGTACTAGAAACTTGTTGAGCCACTAAGTCCGAGTCACCAAAATATTTGACCCGGCTCAGATTCATCTCCTTAGCCATCCGAAGACCATGGAGCAGGTCCTCGTACTCAACTGCATTATTAGTACAAGGAAACATCAAGCGGAGAACATAACAAAATTTGTCACCTCGAGGGGAAGTAAGAACCACTCTAGCCCCTGAGCCCTCCAATTGCCTGGATCCGTCGAAATGAATCGTCCAGTATGTGTTATCCGGTCTATCCTCTGGCGCCTGCAACTCTGTCCAGTCATTGATGAAATCCACAAGTGCTTGAGACTTGATAGCCGTGCGAGGCATATATTTTAATCCGTGAGGCCCAAGCTCAATAGCCCACTTAGCAACCCGCCCAGTCGCTTCTCTGTTCTGGATGATATCTCCCAAAGGAGCAGAACTGACCACAGTAATGGGATGGCCCTGAAAGTATTGCTTCAGCTTCCGGCTCGCCATGAAAACCCCATATACAAGCTTCTGCCAATGTTGATATCTCTGTTTTGACTCAATGAGCACCTCACTGATATAATAAACCGGACGTTGAACCGGATACTCCTTTCCTGCCTCCTTGCGCTCCACCACAATAGCCACGCTGACAGCCCGAGCATTAGCAGCCACATATAACAACAATGGTTCCTTGTCAATGGGAGCAGCAAGAATAGGTGGTTTGGCAAGCTGCCGCTTTAGAGCCTCACACGCTTCATTAGCCGCATCACTCCAAACAATGTTGTCCGTTTTCTTCAGCATTTGATATAAAGGGATGGCCTTCTCCCCGAGACAACTTATAAACCAGCTCAATGCTGCAATCCGGCCTGCCAGTCGCTGAACATCATTGATGCACTTCGGTTTAGACAGCGAAGTAATAGCCTTGATCTTCTTCGGATTAGCTTCAATGCCCCTGTTAGACACCAGGAAACCCAAAAGCTTGCCTGCTGGCACACCAAAAACACACTTGGCCGGGTTGAGCATCATCTTATAAACCCGGAGGTTATCAAAGGTCTCCTTTAAGTCATCTATTAATGTTTCCTCCTTCCTGGACTTCACCACAATATCATCCACATAAGCATGAACGTTGCGCCCAATCTGGTTATGAAGACAATTCTGAACACAACGTTGATAAGTTGCCTGGGCACTCTTGAGCCCAAAGGGCATAGACACATAGCAGAAGGCTCCAAAGGGAGTTATAAAAGTTGTCTTCTCTTTGTCCTTAACTGCCATCTTAATCTGATGATAACCTGAATAAGCATCCAGAAAACTCAAACGCTCACAACCCGCCGTAGCATCAATGATTTGATCGATACGGGGGAGGGCAAAAGGATGAGCCGGACACACTTTGTTCAAATCCGTGTAATCCACACACATACGCCAGGTGCCATTCTTCTTAAGCACCAGCACCGGATTAGCCAACCACTCCGGATGAAAAACTTCAACAATGAACCCTGCCGCCAAGAGCCGGGCTACCTCCTCACCAATAGCCTTGCGCCTCACTTCATTGAACCGGCGAAGGAATTGTCGGACCGGTTTAAACTTAGGATCAATATTAAGGGTGTGCTCAGCGAGTTCCCTCGGTACACCTGGCATGTCAGAAGGCTTCCATGCAAAGATATCCCGATTCTCACGGATGAACTCGATGAGCACGCCTTCCTATTTCGGATCCAGATTTGCACTGATGATGAACTGTTTGGATGAATCGTCGGGCACAAAATCAACCATCTTAGTCTCATCAGCCGATTTAAACTTCAAGGCCGGATCATGCTCCGTGGTTGGTTTCTTCAAAGAAGTCATGTCCGCCGGATCAACATTGTCCTTATAGAACATCAACTCCTTTGCTGCACAAACTGACTCAACATAGGCCGCATCGCCTTCCTCACACTCCAAAGCGATCTTGCGGCTTCCATGTACCGTGATAGTCCCTTTATGACCCAGCATCTTGAGCTGCAGATAAACATAACAGGGTCGTGCCATGAACTTAGCATAAGCCGGCCGTCCAAACAGGGCATGATACGGGCTTTGGATTTTCACCACTTCGAAAGTCATTGTCTCTGATCTTGAGTCGTACGCATCTCCAAAAGCAACTTCCAGAGCTATTTTACCAACCGGATAAGCTGATTTTCCAGGCACCACACCATGGAAAACAGTGTTTGACGGTTTAAGATTCTTATATGTCAACCCCATACGACGGAAGGTGTCATAATATAAGATGTTGATACTGCTGCCTCCATCCATGAGCACCTTAGTGAACTTATAACCTCCAACCTGAGGCGCCACCACCAACGCCAAATGACCTGGATTGTAAACCCGGGGCGGGTGATCCTCTCGGCTCCAAATGATAGTCTGCTCAGACCATCGCAAATAGCAAGGCACTGCCAGTTCAACCGAGTTCACCGCTCGTTTATGAAGCTTTTGATCACGTTTGCATAAGCTGGTGGTGAAAACGTGGTACTGTCCACTATTCAACTGATTTGGGTGACTTTGGTATCCTGACTGTTGCTGCTGCGATCCCTACTGGTTATAACCTCCCTTGTTGCTCTGATTGCCTTGATTGCCATGTCCACCCTGATTGCATTGGAATCCTGAACCGGAGTTGCCTCCTCCATAACCCGGCCCATAGGACCCGGATCCTGAACCGTCGGATGGTCCATGATCATTCCAGAAGAAATCTAAAATTTTGAATTCTCGCATGATATAACAATCTTTCCAGAGGTGTGTGGCCGGTTTGTCCTGTGTTCCATGCTTCGGGCAGGGCTGGTTCAACAGGTAATTCAGGCGCTCCGGATTAGGACTGGGCTCTGCCCTTCTTGGGAGCGGCTTTCCTTTACGACGCTGACCGTTACCCTGTGTATTGGTGTTAGCCACAAAATCTGAATTATGATCTGCTTTCCGCTTACCATTGTTATTGTGGCCCGTCGGGTTATGCTGCTACCCCTTGGCGTTGCCGTTCTTCTTTCCCTTCCCCGGTTTGTCATCGTCAGACTCGGGGTCCTTGGTACTATCAGAATCAGCATACTTAACCAGGGCAGCCATAAGTGTTCCCATGTCATTGCAGTGACGCTTGAGCCGTCCCAACTTCAACTTTAAAGGCTGAAACCGACAATTACCCTCCAATGTTTATAACCGCCGAGTCGGCATTGATGCGATCCGAAGAATGTAAGATCTCCGAAACCTGGCGCACCCAATGGGTTGTTGACTCGCCTTCTCCCTGGATGCAGGCGGCTAAGTCCACAATTGACATAGGTTGCTTGCACGTGTCTTTGAAGTTTGCTATAAACCGGGCTTTTAACTCAGCCCATGACCCAATGGAATTAACTGGTAAGCTTTTCAACCACGTGCGAGCTGTTCCGTCCAACATCATAGCGAAATATTTCGCGCAGGCCGCTTCATCCACATCTAACATCTCCATAGCCATCTCATAACTCTCAATCCATGACTCGGGAGGCACATCAGCGGTGTAATTAGGCACCTTACAGGGGCCCTTGAAATCCTTGGGCAGCCGTACATTGCGCAAAGCCGGGACGAGGCAGGGCACCCCCCCCCCAAGAGCTGAAAGTAAGGCCTTGCTCTACGGAAGCCACCGGACGAACCGGAGTGAGCTGACGGTCCTGTGCTGCTAACTCGGTTTCTCGACATGCTCCGTTGTTCACCACATCCTCAGCATTTGCCCCCCCCCACGCGCCGGATTAGGTCCTCGAGGAGCGTCTCGGTCCCGCGCACTGCTTGACACAGCCGGTTCATCGCTGTGCCTGCTATAACTCCGGCTCAGGCGTGGGGTTGAATGAATTCTGTCTCGGCTATATGAATAAGCCTGCTGCTGCACCATAGCCGTCTGAAGAAGATCCCTAGCACGTCGCGTCTCAACCGCCGCGGGGGATTCACCCTCCATTGGAATAGCGGCTAGTCGTGATGCGGCAGCGATCATATTATCCAAAGGGGTGGAGAAGTGACCTGGCGGCGCCGGTACATACGGCAGCGGGTTATGGGTCCATTGAGGGGGATCCGTCACCCGTGGCTGATCCGGTGCTCCGGTCCTTGGCGTCTCAATCCGGTTCAACGCTGCCGGATTACTGGTTCCTACTCCTGGCATGCCAAAGAGATTCATTGCCTCATAAACCGGTGGTAGTCGTGACCGATGCCTTCTCCTTAACACATCGTTTGAAGCATTCTGATCCAACAGGAGTCGATAATTTTCCGCCTGAATCCGCTGTGCTTGTGCCTCTAAAGCGGCCCGCTCCGCGGCTATCCTGGTATCCTCAGCTGCTAAGTCGGCTTTTGCCTGGGTGATCTGATCTTTCACTTTCGCAACTTCCGCATTGTGTGCATCCTGATCCGCCGGGTTAACCTCTGCCATCAGCGTTGCCAGCACATCAAACAAATCAGATAGAATCTGAGCTAGTGGTCGCACAGGGCCTCCTGCCCCGGCTGCTGCCGCTGCTGCTGATCCGGAAATTATCGCCGCTGCGGTTGAAGAGTGGAGTGCTGGTTGCGTGCCGGCCATGAAGATCGCCACCCGGTTTGGCAGATCGAAGGGGTCCGGAATACTGTCGCCATCGGAATAGCCCCCATACTGGCCATCTTGCAGTTGGTACAGTGACTCGGTCTCTCCGGTGGATGACTCGCCGTCTGAGTAGATGACGGTCCCGCCATCGGACGCCGGTTCAAGTTCCGCACCATTGAAGAATCCTACGAACGCACGCTTCACGGCGGGGTGAACCCGGGCAGGGCTTGCACAATGAGCCGTCTCGACGAGGTCGGTGCAGATGTCCGGCTCAGGGCCCGGTTCGCCGATCTTGCCGATGAAGACGTGAATTCCAGCAAAGGGGACCCGGTACCCATACTCGATTGAACCAGCCTCGGGGCCCCAGCCTACGTCATCGATGTAGAGCTTCCCACGACGACTCTTGGTCATCCGGCCCACGGCGTATCCCTTGAGCCCTTCAAAATTGCCTTTAAAGAATTCGAAACCATCGTGCGATAGCCCCACGATGGGCGCCAACTGTCGTGGGTTTGTCATGGCAGATGTCCTAGCAAAAGGACTTAGTCATGGAGCCATCGCAACGGGTTAGCTTAAAGGGGTTAAACGGACAAAGGACACGAGGGTTTATACTGGTTCGGCCCCTTACGGTGAAGGTAAAAGCCTATGTCCAGTTGTGGTGGAATTGCTATGGTCTCGAGGATCAAGGAGCGGAATCGCTTTACCTAGATCTCGAGTTGTTGTTTCTTGTCCTTGAACCGCCGCCGGGTCATGCCTTTATATACACAGGTCGACGCCCGCCGGCTTACAGAGTCCCGATGCCGGTTTATACACATACCGGCTCGGTCTCTACTTTGTCATACCTTACAGTACAAGTCATGTATTACATGGCGGTTTATAGCTACAGGCCTTAATCTACCTTTGGGCCTTGGGCCTTCGAGTCTCTGTAGTAAACCGCTTTATTCCTTGTCTTCATGGGCTTTAGGTATAAACAATCCATTATGGGGATAACCCGGCTTCCTTGGCCGGTTTACACCTAGTAGTAATATCCCCAACACTTATTGGACTATTCATTTTGATGGGTCCAGGCAATTGGAGGGCTCGGGGGCTGGAGTCGTACTAACTTCCCCACGAGGTGATAAGTTTTGTTATGTTCTCCGTTTAATGTTCCCTTGCACTAACAATGCAGCTGAATATGAGGCCTTACTCCATGGTCTTCGCATGGCTAAGGAGATGAACCTAAGCCGAGTTAAGTGCTTCGGTGACTCGGACCTGGTGGCTCAACAAGTGTCCGGCACTTGGGACTCCAAAGACCCACTCATGGTAGCATATCGTCGTGAGGTGGATATTGTTGCAGGTCACTTTAAAGGTTATCAGGTGGATCATGTGGACCGGCGGAAGAATGAAGCGGCGGATGCTTTAAGCCGCCTGGGTTCCCAACGTAAACCGGTTCCACCTAATGTCTTCCTGGATGTTCTACATAATCCGTCCATCAAGCTCCCTAGTGAAGAGGATTTGGCTGTTCCTGATCCGGAAGCTCAGTTGGTGGCGGCTCTTCATGTTATCCCGGATTGGACGGTTCCATATCTGGCCTATATGAACCGGGGCGAGTTACCAGAGGATGAAACTTTGGCCAGGCAGATAATCCGGCGGTCCAAGTCCATGACTATTATCAATGGAGAGTTACATCATTGCAGTGTGACAGGGGCGTTTCAACGATGTGTGTCTCCTGAGGAGGGCCGTGAAATTTTGCGTGAGATCCACGAAGGAGATTGTGGTCACCACGCCGGTTCAAAATCTTTGGTGGCCAAGGTGTTTCGTCACGGTTTTTATTGGTTGACAGCTCATGCTGATGCCGAGGACTTAGTCAAAAGATGTGATGGATGTCAAAAATTCTCAAGGCGCGCTCATGTACCGGCTCAAGAATTGAGGATGATTCCAATCACCTGGCCATTTGCAACTTGGGGGCTGGATATGGTTGGGCCTTTCAAGAGGTCCAAGGACAAGAAGACCCACCTTTTGGTGGCGGTTGATAAGTTCACGAAGTGGGCGGAGGCAGAGCCAGTTAGTAAGTGTGACGCAGCCACGGCGGTTCAATTCATCAAAAAGGTGATCTTCCGGTTTGTCTTTCCACACAGCATTATAACAGACAATGGTACCAATCTATCAAAAGGTGCCATGAAGGAATTTTGTCAACGTGAGCACATCCGGCTTGATGTGTCATTAGTGGCTCACCCCCAATCCAATGGTCAAGCGGAGAGGGCCAATCAAGAGATCTTGAGAGGAATCAAACCCCGACTTATGGTTCCTTTGCAACGGACGCCGGGTTGTTGGGTTGAGGAGTTACCTTCTGTGTTGTGGAGCATCAATACCACACCCAACAGATCGACTGGATACACACCGTTCTTCATGGTTTATGGAGCGGAAGCAGTTCTTCCTAGTGACATCCGTCATGACTCACCTCGTGTAGCGGCATATGTTGAAGCTGACAACGAGAAGGCACGACAGGAAGCTCTTGACCTGTTAGATGAGGAACGTGACATGGCGGCAGCCCGTTCGGTGATTTATCAGCAAGATCTGCGTCGTTATCATAGCCGCCGGGTTAGAACCAGAACCTTTCAAGAAGGTGATTTGGTGCTTCGACTCATCCAGGATCACACGGATATGCATAAACTATCCCCCCCTTGGGAAGGACCCTTTGTGGTCAGCAAGAATCTGCACAATGGGTCATACTACCTAATCGATGTTCGAGAGCGCAAAGACTCATGTAAATCGGAGGAGGAGACCAACCGGCCGTGGAATATTGCTCATCTTCGGTCCTACTATACTTGAGCCATAGGCTCTGCTTATGTACATATTATGACATTGTATATATTATGATCAATATAATAAACCGGAACCTCAGCTAAAGCGGGGTATCCGTTGTTTTTCTTACATCATGTGTGGTTACATGGAGCTTACAAAGCGGCGTCCGGTTTACCCCTTGATTCAGCTTCTCAAAGCTTTATATTACGTCACTTGCGGGCTTGGTCGTATCCGAACCATAGCTACACCTCTTGATCGGCGCAATGCCACAGCATCACTTGGGGGCTGGGTCGTATCCGAACCACAGTCACACCTCTTGATCGGCTAAAAGCCACAATCAATCCGGGGCCAAAGAGAGTGTTGTAAAAGAACAACTCAAACATAGGCACCCACTGAGCACAGCTCACAATGTTACTTGGGGATTCTTTGCTGTCGAAATGAACTAAGAATCTACACTTGTAACAGGCTATCAATCCATCGCTTGGAAGCCTGGTGTATACACCTAAAACCCCGGGTTAACCTGCCTATTTAAGTAAGTCACTCCGCCCAGGTAAACCTGGTATGACCCTTCAAACTTTGACAAGTTAATCTTAAATAAAGACCCTGAACTTGTCAAGTTAAAACGACGATTGGTTAAGGATTGAGGACCATCTTAAAAGGCTTTGCAAAAAATGGTTTAACTCAGTGGCCTGGCAGCCCATGAAAAGCCTCGAATTTGGGGCCTGGCAGCCCGTGAAAAGCCTCGACTACAACGGTTTTCATTTGCCTTTTGCTAAGTTTTCTTTGTTTTCATAAGATTTGTGATGTCTTTTAAACCGGTGTTTATCAACCTGGTTAGGCTGTCAACTACAAGTTGTCAGTACACGATCAAGTTATAATCCGGACACTATCAGCCCGGTCTGGTTTTGACTCAAAGTCACCAGTATGGAATAAACCGGTGTTTATCACAACCCAGAACGGTTTTATTGTAAACCGGCATCATATAACAGGAGTTACTTATCCTCCAGAGTAGGGTTATGGCCCTCACTACAAAGTTGGTCAGCCAACATCATGCCTAAAAGTCGCAGGTATTATATATTAACATATTTGGTTATCTTTTACAACCTTGGTCATATATATATTTGGGTATCATGACCCGCCCGGGGGAAAACCGCCAGGGCGCTTTAAGCTTCTTATCTGCAGGAACAACTTGAATAAATGGCTATGGATTATGAATATCATATCTTAAGCATGTCGGATTAAGCAAGCATCAGTCGCAGATAAATATGCACGAAGGCATACCAGACCAAGTATTTTAACTAGCCTATTACAAGGCGTTTCAGTGCCCAAAAGCATAATTGTTTTCTCAAATCATGTTGCAGCATGTAGAAGACTAAACCAGCCTCCGGTTCATGGTTGGTCGCCAGCTTAGCCTGACGACTGCGGATCATCTCGCACCGGTTCAACTCCCTCCTCTCTACCTAGTGGCTGGAAATCAACAGTTGCCCAGTCGATCCCAGTTAGGGCTTGGAATACAGCTTCATCGCTTATCAGCGTGGACAGTTCAATGTCAAGGGCATAAGTGTGCTTACGGATTGGTGGGATAAGATTTTGCGCTTCTGGAATTGGTGCCGCAACCCGTCTGTTCTTATCATCATAACTCGCCTGATAGTACAAAAGATCTGCCTCTTCAACCAGTTGACAAGCCAATGGGCGTACTTCCCGGTTTATGATTCGGAGATCATCATTGCCAAATTCTGTTCCGTCTTCCTTCAAACTGGGATATCCTTGGGCCGCCTCCACTGGATCAAAGTCAGGTACCCACGCTTTTGCCCGAGTTAGTGCGGCCAAAGCGCCCGTTCTAGCGGCAGACTTTTTTAGCTCGTCTACCCGGGCAGGAAGCATAGATAACCTTTCTAAGGTATCCTTGATCAGAGTGGGAGGAGGATTATTGTGTGAAGCAGTATAGATGATCCGCTGTGCACCGGTATACAGCTGCTCTATCAGAGTGTAGGCAGCTTTCAACTTCTTCTGTACATCAAAACCCAGATGGCTAATGTGAGTTCCTGCACCATTGTACACATCAGTAAACCGACAACACATGGGAAAGATATGTTGAAAGTATTAAGGAAAAGATGTTTACCGAACACAGCAGCAGTCATGGCATGAATCTGCCGCTTTACGCCGGTCAGTTCATCAACCACCGGTTTAAGAGCGGCTTCTGCGTTTTCAGCCCTTTTTATCAAAGCGGATTTTTCAGTCTCCCAATCCGCCCGCTCTTTGTTGAAGCCCTCTTTCAGTTTCTCCATAGCGCCTAGAGCGCTGGTCAATTCTTCCTTCGCTTTGGAGGTTTCAGCTTGCTGGGATTTGAGGTTCTCTTGCAGATCAGCGGTTTGGCTTTCCTTCTTGCTCAGTTCAGCCTATAAAGAGACAGATATATAATGAGTTGACAATACATATTTGAAGTACCAAGCACATAACAAGTTATGCCCTTAGTACTTGGGGGCTAATGCATATTTGCTCTTTATCCGAAGTTTTTACAAGTCCCAAGCACAATACAAGTATTAAGCTTGGCACTTGGGGGCTAATGTGTATTTGCTCATAAAATGCTGATATGGGAATTCTTCTACAAAGTCCCGGTTCATCTTTATAAAGTTAAACCGGCCCTTGGGGGCTACATCAGTGAAGTTAAGATGCATTGTTGCAAACATGAAATTGTTACTAAGTCCCGGTTTAAATTGGTATCTTAAACCGTCACTTGGGGGCTACTGGAGTTGATAGGCTGCAATTAAATATAAGAGAGAAACACTTATGAAGTTACCTCATATCGCTCCTTCATCATATTTACCAAACCGGCTTCATAGTCACGGCTGGTGTACAGACGGTTCAGGAAGCCAGAGTGAAGGTCTTGAGCATTCAGATGGGCATAATTTGACAAATCGGCGTTCCATTTGCCTTTGCCAATTGCAGAGAGCTCATCTTTGGCAGTATGCTTTGACAAAGCGACAGGATTGCCAGGAGTGGTATGGCCAGTGCCAGTAATCATAATGTCATCATCTTTGTCATCAGCAGCCGTTACTGGGGTTGGCAGTTTGTCAGTATTTTTAACCGGACTTGCCGGTTTGTTGTCAGTTCGGACGGGGCTGGTTGGCTGGTCAGCATGGCTCGTGGTGTCAACTTCTACCTGCTCAGCAACGAAGTCATGATCTTGAGGCGGTGGGTCATTCAGTATGGCATCAATGTTGGTCTCTTCGGGATCTGGAGTTTTCTCCGGTTCAATAGCCACGTCCTCATCAGCCGGTTTATTCAACTGAGCCTTCTTGCTGGGTCTAGGCTTGGCGCTGAGAACAATAAACATGAGGATCAGTATTAAAATAACATATCAAGGATAAAAATAAGTGTATGACTCACCCAAGAACTGTTTTGAGGGGTGGAAGTTTTGTGGCCGACGACTCGGTAGAAGATGAGTGAGAAGTGCCCTGATAATTTGAATCAGACGGGTTAAGAGGCTGGCGGAAACAACCTGCTTTGTGGCATGAAGTGTCAAGGGGATAAGAGACCTCTGATCGGCGTTTCCGAACCGGGCTGTTCGGTAAACCGACGGAGGTAACTACCTGGCCGCTGTGCCGGGTTGTGCGGCGAGCCTCGTGCTGCTGTGTCTTCAAAAGAAAGTTTGGGTCCAAGTAAGCAAGGGGGTGAGAAAATTTTACTTTTTGGTTTGCTCGACGGATTTTTGATGTTGGCAGAGGATCTGAATCGGAGGAAAGAATGATTACCTCTACATCATCAGCGTGACTGCCTTCAGCGTCGTCCTGATAATAATCATTGTCAATGAGGTGTACGAAAAATGAACCAAGAGAGTCAAGTTCTACCTCTGATTCTGGATTACCCACATCGTCATCAGCTCGAAGCTCGGAGGATGCAGTGGTCCTTTTCTTGGCAGGTTTTTTAACAACCTTGGTCTTTGGACGAACCGGCTTGACCGGTTTATCTTGCGGCTTGACCGGTTTATCTTGCGGCTTGACCGGTTTGTCTTGCGGTTTTGCCGGCTTGTCTTGTGGTGGTTTCTTGTTCCAGAATGGATCATCACCCTGTCAGAAAATAATCACACTTTCAGAGAATATTTGGACAGAAGCAACTTCAGATAAAAAGATTATATGATTCTTACAGCTGGCGGTTTGTTGAAGGTGTAAAAAGCGAGTAGTCTGGTTTGGGCACAAATAGCCTCCGGTTCGTTCAGCATTTTCTTTACAGCCTCAGTGACTTCTGCATCTGTAAGCTGAATGTCAATGTGCCGCTGAGCATCCTTCAAACTCCCCGTATATTCACACATCAAACCGGAGCGCCGGCTTAAAGGCAGAATACTCCAGCTTATCCAACAACGAGCAAGATCAACTCCTGTCAAACCATTCGCTATGAAGGCTCTAAGCTTTGATAATTGAGGAGCATAGTTGGCCCTTTCTTTTGCAGTCAACCTTTGAGGAAAAGGATGTGTGTTGCTAAGACGTTCAGGGCGGTAACCCGGCAGGGGGTTTTCATCAGGTGGAGATGTATCCTTGCAGTAAAACCAGGTCTGGTTCCACTCTTTGGGTGACTGTGGAGTTTGGGATGAGGGAAAGTGGCTTCTTTCCTTTTCTGAACCGCCATTCTGCCCAGTTCCATATTGGGTCCATCTGTGAACTCTGTATGACGGTTTAAGTGAAAGAAATCTCTAAACAGTTCGACTGTAGGTTCCTCTTGCAGATAAGCCTCACAGAAGACTTGGAAGTGGCAGATTTTGGTCACAGAATTGGGACCGATGTCTTAAGGGCGCAGCTGAAAATTGGCTTGTACATCTCGGAAAAATTTCGAACCAGGAGGGCTAAAACCTCGACCCAGATTGTCAGCAAACACGACTACCTCTCCGTCCTTGGGTGTAGGAGGATTTTCCGGGCCAGGGACCCTCTAGTGGATGACATCTTTCTTGGCTAAAGCGCCCGTTTTAACAAGATTGTTTAACATCTCTTCTGTTACTCGAGAAGGAGCCCAATTGCACTCATAGACTTGCTTGGCCATGGCAATGGAAATATGAAACATGATTATTGCCGGTTTAAGATTTACAGTGGACAGCCGTATAGTGGTATAAGGATATAAGCATATTATTAAACCGGAGTTGGTTATTCATAAACCTGAGTCTGACAATGGAAACAATACAGTGGTGAATGCATTGGCGGTTCAACAGGGGACTAATGATATCTACCGGGTCATCATTTTTTCTGTGAAGTTAAACCGCCTAATCTGGTATTAAAGGTATAAAGATGTATAAGTGAAGGAAAAAACAAGTTTCATAGTTTGGCATGGGAATTTCAGATCTGTCGTGTGTTGGATAATCAAAATATATTCTGGTCTAATATCAAGCGCTCAAAAATTTCAGTAAGTTCAGATGAGTTGGATATCAAGCAGGTGCCTTAACAAGAAGAAAGGAGTCTAAACTACAAAAGGCACTGAAAATAGTCAGATCTAACCGGCCATTTATGCTACCGAAGGAAGAACAGCTTCAAGCTATGAAGAACACCGAACCCTAATGGCGGATCTAGGGCGCGAAGAAGAGGGACTTACTGGTGCGGGAGGAAGCAGCAGAGGATCACCGCTTTTCTCTGATACGATCAGGTTGACGCAGCGGCCTTTGTCGAAGCAGTGGCGCAGGACGACGGCGGCGGCAGAGCTTGAGGGTCGGTCGGCACGAGGAAGACGACGACGCGAAGAGGCACGAGGGGGAAAAGTGAAAGTGACCCCTCGGCCCTATTTATAAGATGAATGGATAAAGGGCAGGTGCGAGAATCGAGGAGCCCGAAAAATGGGGTGTGTGACACCTCTGTTGCCTCGATCATCGGAGGCCCATTAATGAAGGTGGGTTATACACAGTTTTAAATAACAGATGGCGTCACGATGGTTTACCATGGTCTTGGAAGATGACGTCATGGCGGTTTACAAGATTACGTGAAGATGTTGAAGAAGAAATTTTCTTAAGTGTTGATGATTGACATGAACCAGTTCAAATCAATCTGGGGCCTAATGTTGGGGATATTACCACTGGGCATAGACCGGCCAGGAGAAGCCGGGTTAACCCCATAGTAATTCATTATATCTGAAGCCCATGAAGACAGACAGTGACGCTTTATGAAGGCCCAGGGCCCAGAGCCGGTTTAAGGCCTATAGACATAAACTGGTGTTGATATGTAAACTTGTGTTGTAAGATAGAAAGAGCAGAGACTGGGCCGGACACGTTTGTGAGCCGGCCTCGGGAGTCTGCAAACCGACGAGCGTCAACCCATGTATATAAGGGGACGACCCGGTGGCGGTTCAAAAACAACAGACAACAACTCGAGACTCAGGCAAAGCGTATTTGCTCCCTGGTCATCGAAACCCTAGTAATTCCATCACAACTAGACGTAGGCTTTTACCTTCATCGTAAGGGGCCGAACTAGTATAAAACTCTCTTACGTCCCTTGTCCGCTTTAACCCCTTTAAGCTAACCTGTAGCGATGGCTCCGCGACTAAGTCCTTTCTCTAGGAGATTTGCCGTGACAAAACCACGACACTCCACCTGAAATCTGGGACCCACTGGAAGGGCCTCTGTATTTCGCGAAAAAACGTTCCACCCGCTAACAGCTCGGACCCACTAGCTATATCTTCGCACGCAAGGAAGTGCCTCCTTATTACGCACAAAAAAATGAATACCCCCTGCGTGGGAGGCTGACTTGTGGGCCTACTAAGTTGACGGGGACGGAGGGCTTTGTCAACTTAGTCAATATGAACAATTCTAGCTCCAGTGATCGTACGATGTCCATCCAACAGCCGTAGTGCTTCTTCAACCTCTGTCCTCTTGCTCCAGCCGCCCAAACCAGCGCCGGTCGTGCCGCGTGCTCCTGCCTCCCGTGGCCGGCTGTGATGCCGCGGAGGCCTCACCGCCCCTACCACTCCCACCGCTGGCCAGGCCATCCGCCTTTACTCACCCACACCCCTGTTATTCTGCGGCGACGGCGGCCTCACACCGCAGCTGAACCAGAGAACCCTCGTACTCCTCTCCGCATGGGCTTCCACTACCGCGTCTTCCCTGGCTCCACGTCGTCCCCTTCCTAGGCCTCGCCGCCGTCCACCGCCGTGATGCTCTCGGCGCGGCGTGGTCAACATGGTCAAGGAACCACTTCCATTGGAAGAGTACTGTACGTGGAGAGGCTGACAGCTAGGTCCACGGCCGCAGCAAGGAAGTGCCTCCTTATTACGCGCAAAATAATTATTCCTCCACCTGATAGCAGGGACCCACCGGACGGGCCACCATATTTCATGAAAAAACGTTTCCCCTTGACTGATGGGACCCACCAGCTACATCTTTGCACGAAAGGAAGTGCCTGACAGTCGGGACCCACCTAGTCGAAGCGTACGTAGCGTTGTCATTCTGGTCGCGAACGTGTACATACATACTGGTCGATCGGTCTACCTGCAGGCTGCAGCGATGAACCAGGGTCGTGCAAGGAAGGGCACGTGTCATAGTAGAGGCGCGCACATAGCATGTACACGTACGTACAGCGGTCAGGGTGCATGAAAGAAAAGACGGCCACGTACGTACATATGGGCGAGGTCTCGAACGCCTACTCGCGCATACGTACGGCCAGGGCTCGTGTACATGGCTGGGTCGGAACGGAGAAACTGCATCGTCGTCATGTTCGTGGGGAGGCAACGGAAAGCGTCGTGTTCATCGGGAGGCACCGGAACGTGTGCTGTTCATCGGGAGCCAACCGGCTTGGACGGAACAGCCAATGGAAACGAGGCCTGGCATATCGTAGAACGGAGGAAACGGCCTTGTGTTCGACCGGCCACGGTCGAAACGGGATCCTGTTCATCGGGAGGGGTCTGGCGTACCGCAAAACGGAGGAAACGGACTTCTGTTGGACCTCCTACGGTCGAAACGGGGTCCTATTGACCGGGAGGGGTGTGGCGTACCGCAAAACAGAGTAAACGGACTTGTGTTGGAGCGCTATGGTCGAAACGGGGGTCCTGTTCATCGGGAGGGTGTGGTGTACCACAAAGCGGGACTCCACGAGATACTGTTCATCTCCACCGTCGACCTCCTCCAGCCTCCAAGGGCTACCGTTCATCCACCGTCGACCTCCTCCAGCCTCCACCTGCGACTGTTCATCCACGGGCTCCTGTTCATCCAGCCTCCACCACTCCTCCACCGGCTACTGTTCAACCAGCCCTCTCCACGGGGTCCTGTTCAACCACCCCTCCACGGGCTACTGTTCATCCAGCCCTCCACCGGCTACTGTTCAACTAGCCCTCCACGGGGTCGTCCTATTCATCCAGCCCTCCATCGGCTACTGTTCAACTAGCCCTCCACGGGGTCGTCCTATTCATCCAGCCCTCCACGGGGTCATGTTCATCCACCCCTCCACCGGCTCGATTAATTGGGGTCCTGTTCATCCAGCGGCAACGGCCTCTACTACCACGGGGTCCTGTTCATCCAACCCCCCACTGGGAACTGTTCATCCAAACCCCCCAAAACGCTCATTGTTCATCAAGGGAAGGAGGCAGCAGTGTTCGATCGGCTTCTGTTAGCAACAGTAGCGAACGTAGGAATCGCTCGATCGGGTTCAGTTAACAACCATTGATTGATCGCTCGGGTTCAATAATGTGTAGCCTGCAGTGCAATCGCTCAGGTTAAGTAAAACGCCTCGCTCGGGTCCAGTTAGAGCCCAACGCCTCGCACCCACGCGCGTACGTGTACGAGAGAAACACGCATCGCTCGGCCCCCGACCACCCACCGTAACCGGGAACTCCCTGATATTTTCCGCGCCCTCGCTTCTACCATGGTTTTTTCCGTCATGGACGGCCCAAAGAATGTCATGCAGCTGCGTCTCCGGCCCGCCCAGGACGAAAAGCCCATTTTCTGTCATGATTTTTTGTCATACAAGTAGGACCCCACCACATCTATGATGATACCGGGTTTTGTCACAATTATCGTCATAGAAGTGTCATAAGTATGACAGGAAAAAAATTGTTCGGCCCAAAATTTCATGGATGTGTCTTTTTTTGCAGTGCATGCAATCATCATAACAAATTTGCACATTATAACTTGGGGGACTAAAAATATCATCTTCATCAAACATAGCATGCCCAAGCATATGGCCTTGCATATCATTAGCATCATGGATATACAAAGAATTTATACTAACAACATTGCAATCATTCTCATCATTCAAAGATTTTATGCCAAACATTTTATTGAATTCTTCTTCTATCAATTGAGCACAATTTTCTGATCCATCATTTTCAAGAAAGACATTATAAAGATGAATAATATGAGGCAACGTCAATTCCATTTTTTGTAGTTTTCTTTTTATAAACCAAACTAGTGAATAAACAAGAAACTAAAAGATTCAATTGCAAGATCTAAATGCATGCCTTCAAGCACTCACCTCCCCGACAACAGCGCAAGAAAAGAGCTTGATGTCTACTACACAACTTATTCTTGTAGAGTCGTGTTGGGCCTCCAAGCGCAGAGTTTTGTAGGACAATAGCAATTTTCCTTCAAGTAGATGACCTAAGGTTTATCAATCCATGGGAGGCGTTGGATGAAGATGGTCTCTCTCAAAAAACCCTTCAACCAAATACAAGAAATCTCTTGTGTCCCCAACACACCCAATACAATGGCAAATTGTATAGGTGCACTAGTTCGGCGAAGAGATGATGATGCAACTGTAGTATGGATAGTAGATATAGGCTTTTGTAATCTAAAAATATAAAAATAGCAAGGTAGCAAGTAATAAAATGGTGCACAAACGGTATTGCAATGCTTGGAATCAAGTCCTAGGGTTCATACTTTCACTAGTGCAATCTCTCAATAGTGCTAACATAATTGAATCATATAACAATCCCTCAACGTGCGATAAAGAATCACTCCAAAGTTCTTATCAAGCGGAGAACATAAGAAGAAATTGTTGTAGGGTATGAAACCACCTCAAAGTTATCTTTTCCGATCTATTTATTGAGCCATACTATAAGTGTCACAAACTGCCCTAGAGTTTGTACTAAAATAACACCACATGATACATATCAACCTATCAGCGTTCTGGGAACCAGGGTTCCCAGACTTGCCTGCTTGCGGCCCATGGCATGGCTCCGTCGACTGCCTGGTACGGCCAATCTTCAGCACCTACAAGACAAGACCCTCGCGAGGGGCCAAGCCTCTTGAAGCGGACGACACCAAGACCTCCGGAGGAAGCGGCCTCCCCAGGCTGGCTCCCGAGGAGCGTAGATTTCTATGCAGGCACCCACCTCATGAGGTTGAGCTGACGCTAGCCATGAAGACCAAGGCCAGGCGGGCACCAGCGGGTGCAGAGCAGCAGGTTTCCTCTTTGGTGCTAAGGAGGCAAGCGCAGGTGCGGGGTCCCTAGGAATCAGCCAAAGGTTTCCATTCCCGTGCAACAAGACCAAGACCACCAGGACGGCAGGATGGATGTCATCACTGAGCCCACCGCGGCGTCACGACGAGAATCGTTGCAGGAGAAGACCACCTTTCGTTAGGAGAGGATGTACTACTTGTCCCCGTTCAAAATTGGCCTCTGTGGGATCCCTTCCTGCCTTCGTTTGGAGGAAGAGGGCCAAGGCCACTATAAATATAGCTTAGCCACCGTTGTAGGAAGAGGTCGGTCAATCCAGGAGAGACCTCACTAGCTCATACCCACACTAGAGTAGACCTCGTGAGGTTGTTCTTCCCTTGTACTAGTTCATCCTCAGCCCCCCACAGGCTAATCCACCACAAAGCGGGACTAGGGTCTTACACCACAAGGTGGCCCGAACATGGGTAAACTGCCATGTCCCTTTCCTTTCTTGTTCATCGAGCTAGGCCGTGGGGGTGACGAACTGGTTGGCTGGAGAGGTTGAGTTCTTCGCACATGCCCCAGAGTTCGAACCTTTCTTGGGTCTGCGGAGCCCTGAATCCAACATTTGGCGCGCCAGATAGGGGAGTGTCGAAGCCTCTCTTCCGCCGTCCGTTCCACCGACGTCCCGTCGTTCCCATGGCTGACGCTCTCTATGCCCATGCTAAGCGCCAGGCCACTCGTGTTGCTCAGACGGCGCTTGTGGGCAATGGCGCGCCTTGATACGTCACCAACGTATTTATAATTTTTTATTGTTCCATGTTGTTATATTACATTCTTGGATGTTTGACAATCATTTTTTAGTCATTTTTGTTGGAAATATGCCCAAGAGGCAATAATAAAATGGTTATTATTATATTTCCTTGTTCATGATAATTATCTATTGTTCATGCTATAATTGTGTTATCCAAAAATCGTAATACATGTGTGAACACATAGACCATAACATGTCCCTAGTGAGCCTCTAGTTGACTAGCTCGTTGATCAATAGATGGTTACGGTTTCCTGACCATGGACATTGGATGTCATTGATAACGGGATCACATCATTAGGAGAATGATGTGATGGACAAGACCCAATCCTAAGCATAGCTCTAGATCGTGCAGTTCGTTTGCTAAAGCTTTTCTAATGTCAAGTATCATCCCCTTAGACCATCAGATCGTGCAACTCCCGGATACCGTAGGAATGCTTTGGGTGTACCAAACATCACAACGTAACTGGGTGGCTATAAAGGTGCACTACAGGTATCTCCGAAAGAGTCTTTTGGTTGGCACGGATCGAGACTGGGATTTGTCACTCCGTATGACGGAGAGGTATCTCTGGGCCCACTCGGTATTGCATCATCATAATGAGCTCAATGTGACTAAGTAGTTAGTCACAGGATCATGCATTACGGAACGAGTAAAGTGACTTGCTAGTAACGAGACTGAACGAGGTATTGGGATACCGACGATCGAATCTCGGGCAAGTAATGTACCGATTGACAAAGGGAATTGTATACGAGATTGATTGAATCCTCGACATCGTGGTTCATCCGATGAGATTATCGTGGAGCATGTGGGAGCCAACATGGGTATCCAGATCCCGCTGTTGGTTATTGACCGGAGAGTTGTCTCAGTCATGTCTACGTGTCTCCCGAACCCGTAGGGTCTACACACTTAAGGTTCGGTGACGCTAGAGTTGTAGAGATATTAGTATGCGGTTAACCGAAAGTTGTTCGGAGTCCCGGATGAGATCCCGGATGTCACGAGGAGTTCCGGAATGGTCTGGAGGTAAAGATTTATATATAGGAAGTCCAGTTTCGGCCACCGGGAGAGTTTCGGGGGTCACCGGTATTGTACCGGGACCACCGGAAGGGTCCCGGGGATCCACCGGGTGGGGCCACCTATCCCGGAGGGCCCCATGGGCTGAAGTGGCATGGGAAACAGCCCCTGGTGGGCTGGTGCGCCCCACCCAAGGGCCCAAGGCGCCTAGGGTTGGAAACCCTAGGGGGCCGTTGCCCCCCGAGGGGGCATGCGCCCCCCTGGTTGGAAACCCTAAGGGGGTCATTGCCCCCTGAGGGGCCGCCGCCCCGGGGGCTCCCCCCCCCCCCCTCTAGATGGGATCTCCAAGGGGAACATGCGCCCCCCCTAGCCCCTATATATAGTGGAGGGGAGGGAGGGCAGCCGAATCCTAAGCCCTGGCGCCTCCCTCTCCCTCCCGTGACACCTCTTCCTCCTCGAGTAGTGCTTGGCGAAGCCCTGCTAGAATCCCGCTGCTTCCACCACCACGCCGTCATGCTGCTGGATCTCCATCAACTTCTCCTTCCCCCTTGCTGGATCAAGAAGGAGGAGACGTCTCCGCTCCGTACGTGTGTTGAACGCGGAGGTGCCGTCCGTTCGGCGCTAGGATCATCGGTGATTTGGATCACGACGAGTACGACTCCATCAACCCCGTTCTCTTGAACGCTTCCGCTAGCGATCTACAAGGGTATGTAGATGCACTCCTCTCTCTCTCATTGCTAGATGACTCCATAGATTGATCTTGGTGATGCGTAGAATTTTTTTAATTTCTGCTACGATCCCCAACAGTGGCATCATGAGCTAGGTCTATGCGTAGTTTCTATGCACGAGTAGAACACAAGTTGTTGTGGGCGTCGATTTTGTCAATTTACTTGCCGTTACTAGTCTTATCTTGATTCGGCGGCATCGTGGGATGAAGCGGCCCGGACCGACCTTTCACATACGCTTACGTGAGACAGGTTCCACCGACTGACATGCACTAGTTGCATAAGGTGGCTAGCGGGTGTCTGTCTCTCCCACTTTAGTCGGATCAGATTCGATGAAATGGGTCCTTATGAAGGGTAAATAGAAATTCGCATATCACGTTGTGGTTTTGGCGTAGGTAAGAAACGTTCTTGCTAGAAACCAATAGCAGCCACGTAAAAAAATTGCAACAACAGTTAGAGGACGTCTAACTTGTTTTTGCAGCAAGTGTCATGTGATGTGATATGGCTAGAAGGATGTGATGAATGATATATGTGATGTATGAGATTGATCATGTTCTTGTAATAGGAATCACGACTTGCATGTCGATGAGTATGACAACCGGCAGGAGCCATAGGAGTTGTCTTAATTTATTTATGACCTGCGTGTCAACTGGAACGTCATGTAATTACTTTACTTTATTGCTAACCGTTAGCAACAATAGTAGAAGTAATAGTTGGCGAGACAACTTCATGAAGACACGATGATGGAGATCATGATGATGGAGATCATGGTGTTATGCCGGTAAAGATGATGATCATGGCGCCCCAAAGATGGAGATCAAAAGGAGCAAAATGATATTGGCCATATCATGTCACTATTTGATTGCATGTGATGTTTATCATGTTTTACATCTTATTTGCTTAGAACGACGGTAGCCTAAATAAGATGATCTCTCACTAAAATTTCAAGAATTGTGTTCCCCCTAACTGTGCACCGTTGCTAAAGTCCGTTGTTCCGAAGCACCACGTGATGATCGGGTGTGATAGGTCCTAACGTTCGCATATAGCGGGTGTAAGCCAGATTTACACATGCAATACACTTAGGTTGACTTGATGAGCCTAGCATGTACAGACATGGCCTCGGAACACGGAAGATCAAAAGGTCGAACATGAGTCGTATAGAAGATACGATCAACATGAAGATGTTCACCGATGATGACTAGTCTGTCTCACGTGATGATCGGACACGGCCTAGTTGAGTCGGATCATGTATCACTTAGATGACTAGAGGGATGTCTGTCTGAGTGGGAGTTCATTAATAATTTGATTAGATGAACTTAATTATCATCAACTTAGTCTAAAATCTTTACAATATGTCTTGTAGATCAAATGGCCCACGCTAATGTCAACCTCAACTTCAACGCGTTCCTAGAGAAAACCAAGCTGAAAGACGATGGTAGCAACTATACGGACTGGGTCCGGAACTCGAGGATCATCCTCATAGATGCCAAGAAAGCATATGTCCTTGAAGCACCGCTAGGTGAAGCACCCGTCCCAGCAAACCAAGACGTTATGAACGCTTGGCAAACACGTGTTGATGATTACTCCCTGGTTCAATGCGGCATGCTTTACAGCTTAGAACCGGGGCTCCAAAAGCGTTTCGAGCAGCACGAAGCATATGAGATGTTCCAAGAGCTGAAAATGGTTTTCCAAGCTCATGCCCGGGTCGAGAGATATGAAGTCTTCGACAAGTTCTACAGTTGTAAGATGGAGGAGAATAGTTCCGTCAGCGAACACATACTCAAAATGTCTGGGTTGCACAACCGCTTGTCTCAGCTGGGAGTTAATCTCCCGGATGACACGGTCGTTGACAGAATCCTTCAGTCGCTCCCACCTAGCTACAAGAGCTTTGTTATGAACTTCAATATGCAGGGGATGGAAAAGACCATTCCTGAGGTATATTCAATGCTGAAATCAGCGGAGGTGGAGATCAAAAAGGAACATCAAGTGTTGATGGTGAATAAAACCACTAAGTTCAAGAAAGGCAAGGGTAAGAAGAACTTCAAGAAAGACGGCAAGGGAGTTGCCGCGCCCGGTAAGCAAGCTGCCGGGAAGAAGACAAAGAATGGACCCAAGCCTGAGACTGAGTGCTTTTATTGCAAGGGAAACGATCACTAGAAGCAGAACTGCCCCAAGTACTTAGCGGATAAGAAGGACAGCAATACCAAAGGTATATGTGATATACATGTTATTGATGTGTACCTAACCAGCGCTCGTAGTAGCTCCTGGGGATTTGATACCGGTGCGGTTGCTCATATTTGTAACTCAAAGCAGGAGCTGCGGAATAAGCGGAGACTGGTGAAGGACGAGGTGACAATGCGCGTCGGGAATGGTTCCAAGGTCGATGTGATCGTCGTCGGCACGCTACCTCTACATTTACCTACGGGATTAGTTTTGAACCTCAATAATTGTTATTTAGTGCCAGCTTTGAGCATGAACATTGTATCTGGATCTCGTTTGATGCGAGATGGCTACTCATTTAAATCCGAGAATAATGGTTGTTCTATTTATATGAGAGATATGTTTTATGGTCATGCCCCGCTGGTCAATGGTTTATTCTTAATGAATCTCGAACGTGATGTTACACATATTCATAGTGTGAATGCCAAGAAATGTAAGGTTGATAATGATAGTCCCACATACTTGTGGCACTACCGCCTTGGTCACATTGGTGTCAAACGCATGAAGAAACTCCATGCAGATGGACTTTTGGAGTCTCTTGATTATGAATCATTTGACACGTGTGAACCATGCCTCATGGGCAAAATGACCAAGACTCCGTTCTCCGAAACAATGGAGCGAGCAACCAACTTATTGGAAATCATACATACTGTTGTGTGCGGTCCAATGAGCGTTGAGGCTCGCGGTGGCTATCGTTATGTTCTCACCCTCACTAATGACTTGAGTAGATATGGGTATGTCTACTTAATGAAACACAAGTCTGAGACCTTTGAAAAGTTAACGAATTTCAGAGTGAGGTTGAGAATCAACGTGACAGGAAAATAAAGTTCTTACGATCAGATCGTGGAGGGGAATATTTGAGTCACGAATTTGGCACACACGTAAGGAAATGTGGAATTGTTTCACAACTCACGCCGCTTGGAACAACTCAGCGTAATGGTGTGTCCGAACGTCGTAATCGCACTCTATTGGATATGGTGCGATCTATGATGTCTCTTACCGATCTACCGCTATCATTTTGGGGTTATGCTCTAGAGACTGCCGCATTCACTTTAAATAGGGCTCCGTCCAAATCCATTGAGACGACACCGTATGAATTATAGTTTGGAAAGAAACCTAAGCTGTCGTTTCTTAAAGTTTGGGGATGCGATGCTTATGTCAAGAAACTTCAACCTGAAAAGCTCGAACCCAAGTTGGAAAAATGTGTCTTCATAGGATACCCTAAGGAAACCATTGGGTATACCTTCTACCTCAGATCCGAAGGCAAGATCTTCGTTGCCAAGAACGGGTCCTTTCTGGAGAAAGAGTTTCTCTCGAAAGAAGTAAGTGGGAGGAAAGTGGAACTTGATGAGATGACCCCTCTCGAACCAGAAAGTAGCGCAGCACAAGAAAATGTTTCTGTGGTGCCTGCACCGACTAGAGAGGAAGTTAATGATGACGATCATGATCAAGTTACCACTGAACTTCGTAGGTCCACAAGGACACGTTCCGCACCAGAGTGGTACGGTAACCCTGTCCTGGAAATCATGTTGTTGGACAACGGTGAACCTTTGAACTATGAAGAAGCAATGGTGGGACCAGATTCCAACAAATGGCTTGAAGCCATGCACTCCAAGATAGGATCCATAGATGAAAACAAAGTATGGACTTTGACAGACTTGCCCGATGATCGGTGAGCGATAGAAAATAAATGGATCTTTAAGAAGAAGACGCACGCGGATGGAAATGTTACCATCTATAAAGCTCGACTTGTCGCTAAGGGTTATCGACAAGTTCAAGGAGTTGACTACGATGAGACCTTCTCACCCGTAGCGAAGCTGAAGTCCGTCTGAATCATGTTAGCAATTGCCGCATTCTACGATTATGAAATATGGCAAATGGACGTCAAAACGGCATTCCTTAACGGCTTCCTTAAGGAAGAATTGTATATGATGCAGCCGGAAGGTTTTGTCGATCCTAAGAATGTTTACAAGGTATGCAAGCTCCAGCGCTCAACCTATGGGCTGGTGCAGGCATCTCGGAGTTGGAACATTCGCTTTGATGAGATGATCAAAGCGTTTGGGTTTACACAGACTTATGGAGAAGCCTGTGTTTACAAGAAAGTGAGTGGGAAATCTGTAGCATTTCTCATATTATATGTGGATGACATACTATTGATGGGAAATGATATAGAATTCTAGGAAAGCATAATGGCCTACTTGAATACGTGTTTTTCACTGAAGGACCTTGGAGAAGCTGCTTACATATTAGGCATCAAGATCTATAGAGATAGATCGAGACGCCTCATAGGTCTTTCACAAAGCACATACCTTGACAAGATATTGAAGAAGTTCAATATGGATCAGTCCAAGAATGGGTTCTTGCCTGTATTGCAAGGTGTGAGATTGAGCACGGCTCAATGCCCGACCACGGCAGAAGATAGAGAAAAGATGAGTGTCACTCCCTATGCCTCGGCCATAGGGTCTATTATGTATGCTATGCTGTGTACCGGACCTGATGTAAACCTTGCCGTAAGTTTGGTAGGAAGGTACCAAAGTAATCCCGGCATGGAACACTGGACAGCGGTCAAGAACATCCTGAAGTACCTGAAAAGGACTAAGGATATGTTTCTCGTTTATGGAGGTGACGAAGAGCTCGTCGTAAAGGGTTATGTCGATGCTAGCTTCGACACAGATCTGGATGACTCTAAGTCACAAACCGGATACGTGTATATTTTGAATGGTGGGGCAGTCAGCTGGTGCAGTTGCAAGCAAAGCGTCGTGGCGGGATCTACATGTGAAGCGGAGTACATGGCAGCCTCGGAGGCAGCACATGAAGCAATCTGGATGAAGGAGTTCATTGCCGACCTAGGAGTTATTCCCATTGCATCGGGGCGGATAACTCTCTTCTGCGAAAACACTAGAGCTATTGCCCTTGCCAAGGAGCCCGGGTTTCACAAGAAGACCAGGCACATCAAGCGTCGCTTCAACTCCATTCATGAAAATGTTCAAAATGGAGACATAGATATTTGTAAAGTGCATACGGATTTGAATGTCGCAGATCCGTTGACTAAACCTCTTCCACGGGCGAAACATGATCAACACCAGAACTCTATGGGTGTACGCTTTATCACAATGTAACTAGATTATTGACTCTAGTGCAAGTGGGAGACTGTTGGAAATATGCCCTAGAGGCAATAATAAAATGGTTATTATTATATTTCCTTGTTCCTGATAATTATCTATTGTTCATGCTATAATTGTATTATCCGGAAATCGTAATACATGTGTGAACACATAGACCATAACATGTCCCTAGTGAGCCTCTAGTTGACTAGCTCGTTGATCAATAGATGGTTACGGTTTCCTGACCATGGACATTGGATGACATGGATAACGGGATCACATCATTAGGAGAATGATGTGATGGACAAGACCCAATCCTAAGCATAGCTCCAGATCGTGTAATTCATTTGCTAAAGCTTTTCTAATGTCAAGTATCATCTCCTTAGACCATGAGATCGTGAAACTCCCGGATACCGTAGGAATGCTTTGGGTGTACCAAATGTCACAACGTAACTGTGTGGCTATAAAGGTGCACTACAGGAATCTCAGAAAGTGTCTATTGGGTTGGCACGGATTTGAGACTGGGATTTGTCACTCTGTATGACGGAGAGGTATCTTTGGGCCCACTCGGTATTGCATCATCATAATGAGCTCAATGTGACTAAGTAGTTAGTCACGGGATCATGCATTACGGAACGTGTAAAGTGACTTGCTGGTAACGAGATTGAACGAGGTATTGGGATACCGACGATCGAATCTCGGGCAAGTAACGTACCGATTGACAAAGGGAATTGTATACGGGATTGATTGAATCCTCGACATCGTGGTTCATCCGATGAGATTATCGTGGAGCATGTGGGAGCCAACATGGGTATCCAGATCCTGCTGTTGGTTACTGACCGGAGAGTTGTCTCGGTCATGTCTACGTGTCTCCCGAACCCGTAGGGTCTACACACTTAAGGTTCGGTGACGCTAGAGTTGTAGAGATATTAGTATGCGGTTAACCGAAAGTTGTTCGGAGTCCCGGATGAGATCCCGGAAGTCACGAGGAGTTCCGGAATGGTCCGGAGGTAAAGATTTATATATAGGAAGTCCAGTTTCGGCCACCGGGAGAGTTTCGGGGGTCACCGGTATTGTACCGGGACCACCGGAAGGGTCCCGGGGGTCCACCGGGTGGGGCCACCTATCCCGGAGGGCCCCATGGGCTGAAGTGGCGTGGGAACCAGCCCCTAGTGGGCTGGTGCGCCCCACCCAAGGGCCCAAGGCGCCTAGGGTTGGAAACACTAGGGGGTCGTTGCCCCCCGAAGGGCCGCCGCCCCCGCCCCCCCCCCCCCCTCTAGATGGGATCTCCAAGGGGGGCATGCGCCCCCCTAGCCCCTATATATAGTGGAGGGGAGGGAGGGCAGCCAAACCCTAAGCCCTGGCGCCTCCCTCTCCCTCCCGTGACACCTCTTCCTCCTCAAGTAGCGCTTGGCGAAGCCCTCCTGGAATCCCGCTGCTTCCACAACCACGCCGTCGTGCTGCTGGATCTCCATCAACTTCTCCTTCCCCCTTGCTGGATCAAGAAGGAGGAGACGTCTCCGCTCCGTACATGTGTTGAACACGGAGGTGCCGTCCGTTCGGCGCTAGGATCATCGGTGATTTGGATCACGACGAGTACGACTCCATCAACCCCGTTCTCTTGAACGCTTCCGCTCGCGATCTACAAGGGTATGTAGATGCACTCCTCTCTCTCTCTCTCTCTCTCTCTCTCTCTCTCTCTCTCTCTCTCGTTGCTAGATGACTCCATAGATTGATCTTGGTGATGCGTAGAAAAATTTTAATTTCTGCTACGATCCCCAACAATTTTATATCATTTTTTGGTACTAACCTATTGACATAGTGCCAAGTGCAAGTTGTTGTTTTCTGCATGTTTTTTACATCGCGGGAAATCAATACCAAATGCAGTCCAAACGCAGCGAAACTTTTTGTGGATTTTTTGGACCAGAAGACATCCAGTGGGCCGGAGAAGCGCCTAGGGGTTGCTCCAAGGGGAGCACAACCTACCAGCACGCGCCTCGAGGCCCAGACGTGCCCTGGTGGGTCGTGCCAACCTCGGGTGCCCCCCGGACCGCCTCTTTGCTCTATAAATACCCCAATATTCCATAAACCCTAGGGGAGTCGACGAAAATCAATTCCAGCCACCGCAAGTTGCAGAACCACCAGATCCAATCTAGATACCATCACGAAGGGGTTCATCATGTCCATTGGTGCCTCTCTAATGATGTGTGAGTAGTTCTTTGTAGACCTAGAGGTCTGTAGTTAGTAGCTAGATGGCTTCCTCTCTCTCGTCTGATTCTCAATACAATGGTCTCTTGGAGATCCATATGATGTAACTCCTTTTGCGATGTGTTTGTTGGATCCGATGAACTTTAAGTTTATGATCAGATCTATCTTTTTATCCATGATAGTTATTTGAGTCTTCTTTGATCTCTTATATGCATGATTGCTTATAGCCTCGTATTTCTTCTCCGATATTTTGGTTTTGTTTGGCCAACTTGATCTATTTATCTTGCAATAGGAAGAGGTGCTTTGTAGTGGGTTTGATCTTACGGTGCTTGATCCAAGTGACAGAAGGGGAACCGACACATATGTATCGTTGCTACTAAGGATAAAATGATGGGGTCTATTTAAACATAAATAGATCTTGTCTACATCATGTCATCATTCTTATTGCATTACTCTGTTTCTCCATGAACTTAATACACTAGATGCACGCTGGATAGCGGTCGATGTGTGGAGTAATAGTAGTAGATACAGGCAGGAGTCGGTCTACTAATCTTTGACGTGATGCCTATATAATGATCATTGCCTGGATATCGTCGTGATTATTTGAAGTTCTATCAATTGCCCAATAGTAATTTGTTCACCCACCGTTTGCTATTTTTCTTGAGAGAAGCCACTAGTGAAATCTACGGCCCCGGGTCTCTTCTTTATCATATTTGCCTTTGCAATATACTTTTATTTGCTTTTATTTTCAGATCTATCAAACCAAAAACACAAAAATACCTTGCTGCACTTTATTTTATTTAGCGTTCGATCTATCAATATTTACAACTTTCTCCCATCCACGTGCCAATTTCTAGCGCCGTTACCCGAACGGGATTGACAGCCCCTTTAACACGTCGGGTTGTGAGTATTTGTTATTTATGTGCAGGTGCTGTTTACGTAGTATTGCTTGGTTCTCCTACTGGTTCGATAACCTTGGTCTCATCACTGAGGGAAATACCTACCGTTGTTGTGCTGCATCATCCCTTCCTCTTTGGGTAAATATCAACGTAGCTTCAAGCCGCATCACTTCTCGCCGCTCTGCCTCCCCGGTGGCCAACGCCGCCACCGACCCTGCTGCCCGCGAGCAGCAGGACTCGTTGCTGCCACCATCCGTGCGGCGCGATGGCTGCACCATGACTCCATCACCCACTCCAGTCATGGCATCGTCCTCGCACACTCGTCGTGGGCCGGAGAACGCGCAGGCTGCGTTGCTCATGGCGCGCGATCTCCTGCGCTATCACCCGGCCAACGACTTCTACGATGACTGGCTCACCCGCATCGCCGAGCTCGTCTGCGCCGCTGGTGAGGCACTTGCACCGTCCCGCTCGCTTTGTCCCCCGACGTCCCTCACGGGCGACGTGGCTCACGGCGCACCTCATCCTCCTCCTCTGCACGGCGTGGACCATAAGCCAAGGCGTGAGGTTCCGCAGTGTGACCCGCCATGCAGGGCGCCGACGCGCGATGAAGAAAGCTGCCAGGTGGTCCAGTGGCCCCAAGGAGAAGTGCATGCGCTCCTAGCACCGCCACGTCAAGACCGTGTGCCGCCAGAGGTGGCGGCACTCGGGCATCAAGACCAGGCTCCTCCCAGCGGCTGGCCCCTGTGAGTGTGGCAGTATGTCGTGCATTCACCCCGGAGCTGCGTCGCCTTGTTTGGACTTGCAAGTTCAAGCTGGATCTGCCTCCGTGCTAATTGGTCTCTTCTGCTACTTATCAGAGATGGGGGGAGGCTGCCACTGCAGGCTGCGCTCTGCCACACCGGAGTACGACTTGGAAGGTTTTGAGTTCCTCACGATCATACTCGAGAATTCCTCCAAGAGGCAGGTATATAAAAGGAGAGATCTCCACTTCAACCATCTCTTTATCATAACTCTATTGTTTGCTACATCACTGCTTGACCCACGCTGCAGAGGCTGCCTGACACTTTTATGAAGATGTTGGACGACCATCGGCCAAAGAATGTGAAGCTGCGACAGGCCGGCAGCGGGCTTCGCAGGCTGTGGGATGTGGAGGTGGTGTTCAGGTATGACCACATGTACCTGTGTCGTGGCTGGGAGCAGTTCGTCCGTGCCTACGACCCGCGGCACGGGTACTTCCATGTCCTCAGGTACGACGGCAACGCCACACTCACCGTTAAGGTGTTCAACATGACTATGTGCCGCATGCGCTACCAGGACGACGATGATGCCAGTACGCTCTGCCTCTTCTTCTTCTCCATTTGGCTTTGTCTCACACTGATTGTTAAAAAAATTGTTGCATTTGGTCAGGCAATGGGAGCAGGAGCAGCGACTCTGGCTATAGCAAAAGCAGCAGTGAGTCTGGCTACAGCGAAAGCAGCAGCGAGGATGATCCGGAATGGAGTGGGGAAGAAGAGGAGCAGAGTGGGATGAGGAGGTGCAGCCTATTCTGTCTGACGATGACCTCGCGATGGTGGTGGCTGACGATGGCCAAGCGATGGTGGTGGCTGACGATGGCCAAGCGATGGTGGTGGCTGACGATGGGCGAGAGATGGTACTGCCTGAAGATGGCCTCGTGATAGTGGTGGTGCCTGACAATGACCCCGCGATGGTGGTGGCGCCGGCGATCCCATAGCCGGGCGACATGACCATGCCAATTGTGGTAGAAGACTACATCCCACTGCCTCGCTGCTCTAAGCGCATCAGGATGATGAAGGAGAAGGAGAAGAAGGAGGAGTGAAGTATGTCAGGTATGTCAGATCTCCAAAATGATCCATACTTAGCTTTGTTTCCTCCAAAATGACCTAAGTTAGCTCTAGTATGATAAGTTATCTCTAATATGCTCAGTTGCCTAGGTTCGAAATGGCATAACAATCTTGGTAACCTCATATATGTCATATAGTTAGCTTATTTTCCTTGAAAATGACATAATAAGCCTAATTAGCTCCAAAATGATCAATTTTACGTAAGTTAGCTCCAAATTGACCTAAGTTAGCTCTAAAATGCTAAATTAGCTCTAATATGCTTAGTTACCTGGGTTAGCTCAAGAAAGACCTATACTTAGCTTACTTATGTCAAAAATGGCATAATATGCTTAGTTAACTCAAAAATGGCATAATTAGCTAGGTTAGCTCCAAAATGACCAATTTTACCTACGTTAGCTCCAATATGATCCATTTTACCTAGGTTAGCTCCAAAATGACCAATTTTACCTAGGTTAGGTCCAATATGATCCATTTTACCTAGGTTAGCTCCCAAATGACCAAGTTTACCTAGGTTAGCTCCAATATGATCCATTTTACCTAGGTTAGCTCCCAAATGACCAAGTTTACCTAGGTTAGCTCCAATATGATCCATTTTACCTAGGTTAGCTCCAAAATGACCTATTTACCTAGCTTAGCTCTAAAATGACCTACACACTTAGCATTTTTACCTAGCTTAGTTAGAAGAAGAAGATAAAGAAGAGGAGAGGAGAAAAAGAAAGAGAAGATAAATTCTTCTTCTTCTTTTTCTTCTTTTTCTTCTAGCTAGTCTTCTTCTTCTTCTAACTTTCATCTTTCCCAATTTGCAGATTTGCTTTAGATGAGGAAGCTTGCATTGATGGAGTGTACTCTTCTCCTTGTGCTTCCTTTTTGTTTATGGAAACTTGTTGGAAACTTCTTTTGGATATGTATGTATATATGGATATGTTGTTGGAAACTTGTTTTGGATATGTATGTATATATGGATATGTTGTTGGAAACTTCTTGTTCGAAATCATTGTATGTTGGATATGTTGTTGGAAACTTGTATGTTTCTTATGTTGTTGGAAACTTATTGTTGGTATTCTTGTTGAAATTATTTTTAAATGTGTGTGTGTGTCTGTGAAAATCTGTCAAAATGAATGAATTTAAGAAAAAACATGGGCTATATAGGCACTTTGCCGTCCGCTGGCAGACGGCAAAGAGCTTTGCCATCAGCCAGCAGACGGCAAAGCTGCCACGTGGCAGCTACCTATGCAACCTAGGGGGGCACTTGGCTGGCCTATATGGTTTCTTTGTCGTCTGCTGGCAAATGGAAAAGAACTTTGCATCTTTGTCGTCTGTCAGCAGACGGCAAAGCGCATCATTAACCCCTTAACAGCCCTAAGCTGCCACGTGTGCCGTCCAAGCTCTTTGCTGTCAGCTAGCTGACGGCAAAGGCCTTTGCATCTTTGCCGCCTGCCAGCAGACGGCAAAGAGGCCTTTGCCGTAGCCTATTCAGCTAGACCTGTTGCCGTCCACTGGCTAGCGGCAAAGGCCTTTGCCGTCCGCCAGGCATGCCTTTGCGTCAGCCATGGCAGACGGCAAAGTGCCTGATTCCTGTAGTGTGTAGTCACTTTCATATACTACTGGGAATTTTTCATTATCGAACTTGGCTTGTATATTCCGATGATGGGCTTCCTCAAATGCTCGAGGTCTTCTAGAGCAAGCAAGTTGGATGCACACCCACTTAGTTTTAGTTTGAGCTTTCATACACTTATAGCTCTTAGTGCATCTGTTGCATGGCAATCCCTACTAATCGTATTGATATCAATTGATGGGCATCTCCATAGCCTACTGATTAGCCTCGTTGATGTGAGACTTTCTCCTTTTTTGTCTTCTTCGTACTAATCTCTACCACCGTATTCTATTCCACCAATAGTGCTATATCCATGGCTTGCGCTCATGTATTGTGTGGGGGTTAAAAAGCTGAAGCGTGTTAAAAAGTACGAACCAATTGCTTGGCTGACACCGGGGTAGTGCGGGATTTATACTTTGTGTTAAGAAGAGGGAGCATGGCAAGGCTATATGATTTTGTAGGGATAGCGTTCTTTAGCATTTTTATTTTGAAATACATGATTGTTTGTTGGTATGCCTGGGTATTGATGTCTTTATGTCAAATTATAGACTATTGCTTTGAATCATTTGGATATAAGTATTCATACCATAAAATAAACATTACATGATGACCATGTTAGGTAGCATTCCACATAAAAAATTCTATTTTTATCATTTACCTACTCGAGGAGGACCAGGAATTAAGCTTGGGGATGCTTGATACGTGTCCAACTTATCTATAATTTTTTATTGTTCCATGCTATTATAGTATCAATCTTGGATGTTATATATGCAATTATATATCATTTTTTGGGACTAAACTATTAACCTAGTGCCAAGTGTCAGTTGCTATTTTTTTGCCTGTTTTTGGTTTTCTAGGAAATCAGTACCAAACAAAATCTAAACGCTCAGGAAACTTTTTGATAATTTTTTCTAGACAAGAGAGACCCTAGAAGCTTCGGGAGGAGACCAGAAGGCAAATGAGGAGAACCCAAGGCAACAGGGCGTGCCCTGATGCCTTGTGGGCCCCTGATACGTCCGTTTTGCATCATGTTTTCCTATTGTTATTTATGATGTTTTTATGCATAATAATGCTTTTTGAAGTAATTCTAATGCATTTTCTCTCATAATATGCAAGGTACACACAAAGAGGGAGAATTCCGGCAGCTGGAAATCTGGACCTGAAAAGCTACGTCAGGCTACCTATTCTGCACAACTCCAAACAAGCTGAAACTTCACGGAGAATTTTTATGGAATATGATGAATATTGGAGCAAATAAGTACCAAAGGGGGCCCACCAGGTGGGCACAACCCACTTGGGCGCGCCAAGGAGCCCTGGCGCGCCCTGGTGGGTTGTGCTCACCCAGGCCCACCTCCGGTGCCCATCTTCTGGTATATAAGTCATTTTGACCTAGAAAAAATAAGGAGAGGAATTTCGGAATGGAGCACCGCCGTCTCGAGGAGGAACTTGGGCATGAGCACTTTTTCCCTCCGGTGGAGCGATTCCACCAGGGGAACTTCCCTCCGGAGGGGGAAATCATCGTCATCATCATCACCAACAACTCTCCCATCTTGGGGAGGGCAATCTCCATCAACATCTTCAACAGCACCATCTCATCTCAAACCCTAGTTCATCTCTTGTGTTCAATCTTGTTACCGGAACTATAGATTGGTGCTTGTGAGTGACTAGTAGTGTTGATTACATCTTGTAGTTGATTACTATATGGTTTATTTGGTGGAAGATTATATGTTCAGATCCAATATGCTATTTAATACCCCTCTGATCTTGAGCATGATTATCATTTGTGAGTAGTTACTTTTGTTCTAGAGGTCATGGTTGAAATCATGTTGCAAGTAATCATGTGAACTTGATATGTGTTCGATATTTTGATAGTATGTATGTTGTGATTCCCTTAGTGGTGTCATGTGAACGTCGACTACATGACACTTCACGATATTTGGGCCTAAGGGAATGCATTGTGGAGTAGTAAGTAGATGATGGGTTGTGAGAGTGACAGAAGCTTAAACCCCAGTTTATGCGCTATTCCGTAAGGGACCGATTGGATCCAAAAGTTTAATGTTATGGTTAGAATGTATTCTTAATACTTTTCTCGTAGTTGCGGATGCTTGCGAGAGGGTTAATCATAAGTAGGGGGCTTGTTCAAGTAAGAACAACAGCTAAGAACCGGTCCACCCACATATCAAAGTATCAAAGTAGCGAACACAAATCGAATCAACATGGTGAAAGTGACTAGATGAAATTCCCGTGTACCCTCAAGAACGCTTTGCTTATCATAAGAGACCATTTTGGCCTGTCCTTTGCCTCAAAGGGATTGGGCTACCTTGCTGCACTTTGTTACTACTATCGTTACTTGCTCGTTAAAAATTATCTTGCTATCAAACTACTCTGCTATTTACAATTTCAGCACTTACAGACATTACCTTCCTGAAAACCACTTGTCATTTCCTTCTGCTCCTCGTTGGGTTTGACACTCTTACTTATCGAAAAGAGCTAAAATTGATCCCATATACTTTTGGGTCATCAAGGCTATTTTCTGGCGCCGTTGCCGGGGAGTGAAGCGCCTTTGGTAAGTGGAATTTGGTCAGGAAACATTTATATAGTGTGCTGAAATTTATTGTCACTTGTTACTATGGAAAACAATCCTTTGAGGGATTTGTTCGGGGTATCTTCACCTCAACCGGAACCATAATTAGCTACCCCTCAACCTACTGCACCTACTAAAAATATTGAATATGAAATTCCCTTGGGTATGATAGAACAACTGCTAGCTAATCCTTATGCAGGAGATGGAACCGAACATCCTGATATGCACTTGATATATGTGGACAAATTTGTGGATTGTTAAGCTTGCAGGTTTACCCGGAGATGAAGTTATGAAAAAGGTTTTCCCTTTATCTTTCAAGGGAAAAGCATTGCCATGGTATAGGCTATGTGATGATATTGGATCTTGGAATTGGAATCAATTGAAATTGGGGTTTCACCAAAAAAATTATCCTATGCATCTAGTTCATCGTGATCGAAATTATATATATTTTTTTTGGCCTCGTGAAGGAAAAAGTATCGCTCTAGCTTGGGGGAGGCTTAAGTCAATGTTATATCCATGCCCCAACCATGAGCTCTCAAGAGAAATTACTATCCAGAACTTTTATGCTCGGCTTTCTCATGATGATCAATCCATGCTTGATACTTCTTGTACTGGTTAAGAAAACTATTGAATTCCCGTGGGTTCTTTTGGAAAGAATTAAACGCAACTCCAAAGATTGGTAACTCGACAAAGGTAAAGAGTTAGGTATTAAGCTTAAGTATGATTGTGTTAAATATTTTATGAATACCAAAGCTTTTCAAAAGTTTAGCACTAAATATGGACTTGACTCTGAGATAGTAGCCTCCTTTTGTGAATCTTTTGCTACTCATGTTGATCTACCTAAGGAGAAGTGGTTCAAATATCACCCACCTATTAAAGAAGAAGTTAAAGAATTTGTACCAATTAAAGAAGAAACCATAATTTACAATGTTGATCCAGTTGTTCCTACTGCTTATATTGAGAAACCACCTTTCCCTGTTAGGATAAAGGAACATGCTAAAGTTTCAACTGTGGTTAACAAAAGTTATATCAGAACACCTAAACCTGATGAACAAATTAAAGTAGAACCTAGTGTTGCTATGATTAAGGATCTCCTGGAAGAAAACTTAGATGGGCATGTTATTTACTTCTGTGAGGAAGCTGCTAGAATTGCCAAACCTGATAAAAAGGATAATCATAGACATGTTGTTGGCATGCCTGTTGTCCCAGTTAAAATAGGAGATCACTGTTATCATGGTCTATGTGACATAGGTGCTAGTGTGAGTGCTATTCCTTATTCCTTATATCAAGAAATTATGAATGACATAGCACCCGCAGAGATAGAAGACATATATGTTACTATTAAACTTGCTAATAGAGACACTGTATCACCGATTGGGATTGTTAGAGATGTTGAAGTTTTGTGTGGGAAAATAAAATACCCTACTGATTTCCTTATTCTTGGTTCCCCACAAGATGACTTTTGTCCCATTATCTTTGGTAGACCTTTCTTGAACACCATTAATGCTAAAATAGATTGTGAGAAAAAAACTGTCGGTGTTAGCTTTGGTGATGAGTCTCATGAGTTTAATTTTTCCAAGTTTAGTAGAAAGCTTCATGAAAAAGAATTGCCTAGTAATTGGTCTTGCTTCTATTGTTGTGCCCCCTACTGATCCTTTAGAACAATATTTGCTAGACCATGAAAATGATTTACATATGCATGAGAGAAATGAAATAGATAAGACTTTCTTTGAACAACGACCTCTGCTTAAACACAATTTGCCTATTGAAACTCTAGGAGGTCCTCCTCCACGTAAAGGTTGATCCTGTGTTTGAATTAAAACAATTGCCAGACACTTTGAAATATGCTTATCTTGATGAAAAGAAGATATATCCTGTTATTATTAGTGCTAACCTTTCAGAACATGAAGAAGAAAGATTATTGAAAGTTCTAAGGAAGCACCGAGCTGCCATTGGGTATACTCTTGATGATTTAAAGGGCATTAGTCCCACTCTATGTCAGCGCAAGATTAATATGGAACCTGATGCTAAACCTGTCACAGCCCTAGAATACCTGACTGAAATTTGCAACTGCACTCATGCATCATGTCTAAAATTCCTGAAAATTGAATTGAGGTTTGTTGAAACCCTCAGAAATCAGTTCAAAAATAACCAACTTTAAAAACTTCTCAAATGAGTCCAAGAAAATGTTCCTGTTATTATATAAAGATATTGGCAAGAGGTAAAATTCAAACCAATATTTTTAGGAGCTCAGAAACATTTATTTTGGCCATTTGAATTAATCCAATAATTATTTGATTTGGATTTATATTTAATTTATATTAAATATAACTCCAATAATTCTGGGAGTTGTGAGTGGCTTTGTGTATATTTTAGCAAGCCATATAATAACCCACAGAATTTATAAAAATGATTTAGTGGCTAAACTAAATCAGAACAGAGGAAATGAAATAGTAAAAGAAATATAGGAAAAGAGAGAGAGAGTTAGTATCTGGCCTCACCTGTGCAGCCCACCTGGCCGGCCCAGCTGGCAGCCCAGCCAACTGGCCCAGTCCATCACCGCAGCCCCCTCTGTCGCCTTCCTCCTCCCGCCAGTAGGCACGGGCGTGTGCCCGCGGAGCGCTAGCACGCGAGCGGCCACCAACGGCCACCTCCTGCTTCTGCAGACGCCCTGGACAACTCCAGACGACACCATGCACCCCCTGGAATCTCCTCTCTCTCCCCCGAACGCTCTCCCCCTCCTCTGTTCTTCCCGCCCGAACGCCTCCGTCGCCGCCGCTCGCCACCACGGCGGACACCGCCATCCCGGCGACGCCCTAAGATGCCCAAGAGCTCCGCCTAGAACCCCTCTTCCTCCTCGTCGAGCTGTGCAACGCCAGACGCCCTCGAACGCCTCCACGCCGTCTTCTTCAACCTCCCGATGCCGGAGATCTCCATCGCCGCCCCGCTTGCTCTGGCCCCTCCCCGAGCCCACTGACCAACCCTGCGGAACCGCTGTTAGCTCTTACGCCCTCGCCCCTCTCCCCGTCGACGCGTTCTTCCTCTAGCCGTGTTTTCCACCTCGGCCGAAGCTCGCTGCTGCGGTCCATGGCACCGCCGCGGCCACAGCTGCTGCCACCCGCGTTCGAGCTCATCAGCGCGCTCAGCGCACCCCTAGGAGCACGATGCACTCACCAGCTCCTCCCCTGGTGCTCCGTAGCCCCGTTTCCATCGATGTCCGAACTCCGGCCGCCGCCTTTGAGCTCGCCGCCGTCGATTTATGTCGCCCCCAGTGAAACTGATTGCTCCACTAGATGCGCGCGGACGCCAGCTCGCCGTAGCTCCAAACCGCGCCGCAAATCACCGCATGTAGCACCGTCCCGAGCAAATCCGGCGTGCCACCGCCGTGCCTTTGGTCGCCGGCGTGAACTGCTGACGTGGCGCCGGATTAGTTAGCACTAATGACCCAGCTAAATACCCTTAGTGCCACTGCCATGTGGGCCCTGTGCCTGTTTAGTTTAGTTTAATTTTCTGTTTAGATTAGTTCATAACCCAGTGGGACCCACTTGTAAGCATTGACTTTTGCTGACGTGGCTTTTGACCGGTCCCACGTGTCTGTGACTCGTGCCAGCACTGTGAGACTGATGTGTGGGACCCACGGGTCAGGTTTGACCCTGGTCAGCCCCTGTTGACCTGATGATGTCACACCGACGTCATGCTGACGCAGTAATGTTTTTCTGGATTTTAAATAAATCTAAATGATTTATTTATATTCAGAAAATGTTTAAAACTTCTAAAAATCATAGAAATTAATCCATAGCTCAGAATTAAAAGATTTATATATGAAAAATGATCAAAAAAATCCAATCTATCCATTTGTACCATTTTCATGCTTGTTAGAACAACTTATAGCTGATGTTTAGGACAAATCATATAAATGGCATTTGAATATCCACATATGGAGTTTGAATTTGAATCTTGGATTCAAACCAACGTCATTTAATCTGGTTGCTAGATGCATTAGCTCAAATCACATCATACTACCATGTCATGATCATGCATCATATTGTCGCATTGCATTGATTGTGTTCTTTCTCTGTTGCCGATATTTGTTCCCTCTCGATAGACGTGTTCCGACGACGTGATCGATGACACCGATGAAGAGCTATACTATCTTCAGAAGTGTCAGGCAAGCAAAACCCCCTTGTTCATTCCGATACAATCCCACCGTCTCGCTCCTGCTCTCTTTTACTGCATTAGGACAACAACGATTCAACTGTTACATGCTGCGGTAGTTGAACCCCTTTTCCTCTGCATGACCTGTCATTGCCACAGTAAATAGATGAAACCCACTAGCATGAGTAGGAGTTGTTTGAGCCCTGTTGTGCCTACTCATTCATGCTTGTTTGTCATGCCTGCTACTGCTTAGAGTTGAGTCAGGTCAGATTCATCGGAGATGAATCGGAGGTGTGTGAACATGTCCTACTGTTGAGAGCTAAGTGTGTGAACACGATTTGGTAAAGGTAGCGGTGAGAGGCCATGTAGGAGTACATGGTGGGTTGTCTCATTGAAGCCGTCCTCAGGAACTGAGTTCTGTGTTTGTGATCCATGAACAACTACTACCACACATTGGGATCCTTAATTGACTCTCTCGGCTTCTTAACCACCCATGTCCTCTGTCCAGGAGTTGCAAGTAGTTTCTGGTGTTTGTAGTATGCTGGTGGCCATGCGCAGCGCTGACCCGAGGGGTGGGCTGTGATGCGGTAGGCACGTGGCCGGGTATACCGGGCGCCCGTTTGGTGTCGCGGAACCCTGTACACATCGTTCGGGGCCGTATGTGGAAACCTCGGCCGGACTCCCTGCGGATGGAACCTGAATAGGCGATAAACCTGGACTAGAGACTTGAGTGTTTAGGTAGGCCGTGGCCGACACCCTCCCTGGGTTTCCGCTTGAAGGTTGCCGAGTACGTGTCGTGTAAACGGCGATAAGTGGTGAGAGCGTGTGTGAAGAAGTACACCCCTGCAGGGTTAACATCATCTATTCGAATAGCCGTGTCCGCGGTAAAGGACTTCTGGGTTGCCTGTACAGTTCATAGACAAGTGAAAGTCGATACTCTAAAACTCGCAAGATAAGCATGAGTGCTATGGATGGCCTTCTCGTAGGGAGACGGGAGCGGATCCATAGTGGTGTATTGATATGGTGAATATGTGGACTCGTGTGCGCCACCTCAAAAGAGTTACTTGCAGTCGTAGTTCAGGATAGCCACCGAGTCAAAGCTGGCTTGCTGCAATCAAACTCCACCACCCCCCTTTATTGATACCGATGCATATGTAGTTAGTTCTGATGTAAGTCTTGTTGGGTACATTTGTAGTCACGTTTGCCTATTTTATGTTTTTGCAGAGAGACGTCAGTCTCGCTAGTAGTTCCGCGTGGACTTCGACGTTTAGCTTGTTACCTCAGCTACGATCTTGTGCCCTCGGCAGGGTCTTGTAGATAGTCAGGCTTCTCAGCCTTCTTCATTTGTAGTTGTCTGTACTCAGACATGTTAAGCTTCCGCATGTGCTTGTTGCTTGTATGCTCTGTATGTTGGGGTCATGAGACCCATGTTTGTAATACTTGGCTCCTCGGAGCCTAATGAATAAATACTTGAGTCGTAGAGTTATGTTGTGATGCCATGTTGTATTTACACATATCGAGCATATTGTGTGTATGATTGAAATGCTTGGTATGTGTGGGATCCGACAACCTAGTTGTTTATCCTTGGTAGCCTCTCTTATGGGGAAATGTAGTCTTGTGCTTCCATGAGCCATAGGAGTCCGCTACAGCCCGGTTCACCGGAGTCCTGCTAGCCCAGCACTACTGCTCCGGAACACTTGACTGGCCGGCATGTGATTCACTTCGTTCCTGTGTCTGTCCCTTCGGGGAAATGTCACGCGGTGACATCCGGAGTCCTGCCTAGCCTGCTACAGCCCGGTTCACCGGAGTCCTGTTAGCCCAGTGCTACAGCCTAGATTCGCACGCTGCTGACCGACATGCTCGATGTTGATTCATGTATGCATGTCCCCGTAAGTTAGTGCCACTTTGGGTTCACGACTAGTCATGTCGGCCCGGGTTCTCTGTCATATGGATGCTAGCGACACTATCATATACGTGAGCCAAAAGGCGCAAACGGTCCCGGGCCATGGTAAGGCGACACCCGTGGGAATACCGTGCGTGAGGCCGCAAAGTGATATGAGGTGTTACCGGCTAGATCGATGTGACTTGGAACCGGGGTCCTCATGTTGATAGTGTTTGCTAGTTCCTTTAGGATATTAGTAACCTTTGCGATAGTCCTCAAGGTCCATGGTAAATCCTTCTTCCAATACCATGAACTACTTATGGCAGGAGTTCCTTGTTGAACCAAAACATCGCAATAAGAGTGCTCTTGATGAGTTCTCCATTCTGCATTGTGATTCTGCCAGTCCTACCTTTCTGCATGGATTATCTGGAAGAAATATGTTGAACTTGTTTGACATACTAAATCTATGCATCCGCAACTCAGAAAACCATATGTTCCTTTGAGTTGTCTCTCTTTAGTTGCATTCTGACCTCTGTCTATCAATTGATAGTCAGGACTAGTTGTGCATTCGTGTTATTGATGCCTATTACTCTTGTGTTTCGTCAAGCCATTCTATCTTGGAATGACTAGGAGAAACAAACTCCAGCACCTCATCTATTTCTTGGACTGGTTAAAGCAGTTGTATTCCGCAGATAAGAATGCCAATCTAGCTTTTAATCTGTTCTACCCTGGAGTATTGCCATCTTATGTCAAGAATGTCATGGGAATTGCACAACCTCTTATGAATTCTTGATGCAGTGATACTTCTCGCCATCATTATTCATTCCTCGGTCCGTGTTGTCGCAACCGGAATGCCGACAAGTGAATAGTAAGGTGTGAAATCAATACTCCTAGCAACCCCCTTGCTTGGTAGTTAAAGGACAATAATTTCATTCTTAGTGTGTTGGTTACTGAATCACCATCCTGAGATTGATCGTGCTACCTTGTCCATTTTTGTTGGTGCACTCCTCGATCGATGAGTTAGGATTTTGTCAAACCTTTGCTCTTTTGATCACATCGTCTTGCCTTGAAAAGCAAGATTGTTCTCGAGCTTAGTAACATATCGGTGGTTCGTGATTTTCTGAATATCTTCTCGGAAGTGTTACCAGATTGTCACCTGACCGCTATGTTGAGTTCGTGATCAAGTTGGTTTTCCCCTAAACCACCTTTTCTCCAAGAATCTGTGTTGGATACCCCTGAGCTAGTTGGTTAAGCTAAACAAAAACTTGGAGAGTTGGAAGATAAAATGCTTTGCCGAATTTGGTTCTTTCTGAAGGGATATCTTTGTGTTTGTGTGTGTGTTGAAGAAAGATGATATCTTCACCAGTTGGTCCTCGTGATCACTTGTTGGATCTATTGTCTTGTCAAAACTTTGACTTGAGTATGGGCTATCGTCAAGTCAAATCAGAACCAACAATGTTCGTAATGTTGTCTTACTCGTGGTTGATCCCTCGAGCATACACCATTACATCTTTTGGTTTGACAAATGATATCACCGTGTTCACTTGTTGTTGGAAGTCCAGTGATATGGAAATTCCGATGAGTTGCTATTGAGCCCATCAGCAGCATCTTGTCTCCTCCATGATTCATGTTGAACATCAAGCTAGTGTTGGAAACTTTTTGTAAGCATTATCTTCATGTCCCATTCATGAAATACATGTTTGGTGTAAGAGGTGACTTTCTCCAAGTTCACGTGCATTAGGTGCAAGTTGCCGCCGTGAATTAGAGAAAGATTTTTTTTACTTCCTATGGAATCATCCTGAGTCGGTCATGCACGTGCGAATTATTCTGTGGTCTGTTAGACTGATCATCTTCATTCCATATGAATTCCGTAGCACACCAAGCCACTGATTGATTTGTTCAAGGAGAAGAAGTTTCTTCTTAAGAGCTAGACTTACGCAAGGACTTCGATATCCTCGTTGATGGTTCCCCCCTGAACTCGGTAGTGTTTCGTTGTAAGACTACCAGCCGACCATGCTTGTCTGGGACAGCGTGTTCACATGCTTGTAGCAGAACCAGCTCATGTTTTGGAGCTTACTACCGTAGTTCATTCCCCCGAGAATCTCGCAACGTCATCTCGTCGAATTGTGTTGCAAACGTTCATTTTTCTTTCCAGTCCTGATAAGTTTGGATTATTCTGACACCAACCAGATCTGAATCTCAGGCAGATATGATGGTTGGAACATATCCCAAGAACTATAATATTGGTCTCTCTGTAACCGGTAAAGTGGATGTCGTGGCCAACACACCCAACCGGAAGACTTATTATTGTAGTATCTTGCTTGAAGAAGTTGGCCACCTCCCCATAAGGATTTCGTAGGATTTACTCCCTAGTTGTCCCTTATGGATTTTTGTGCTCCCGAAGTCCGACCTTTTACTTGATGTTCTAGATACTAAACCTTATCTATAAATGGGTTACGCTAGCACATCAAGGGGAACATTAGAAGCGGAGTGCTAAGTGTCTCTCGGTCGATCATCCAGATTTCGTTCCCTTGGCTTCGCTAAGGTGAAATATGAGAAAGTGTTGTCTTCCTTTGCATCTGCATTATCCATCACTATTCATCATGGTAGTATGATGTGTTGCCAGGATCCCCGACACGGATGTTGGTAAGACCTTGATGAGTATGGAAATGCTCAAGTTCTTGAGAGCACACCCAGTCACTAGGTTATATCCTCGGCATCATCTGGAATGTGCTTCCTATTTGCTGAGTTGTCCTATAACTCTAGTTCCCTTTCCAAACTAAGTATGCCATTCTTTCAAATTCCTTCAAATGACCAATTGTGAATTGCCTCAGGCTGGTATGAAGAGTTCCAATGATCTATGCGTCAAAGTAATTCTTTTTGCCACTTAAGGGAATAATTCTACGGGTCACCTCCCCTGAGGTGCCTTGTTTTGAGATCATGGCAATTATCTTCTCGCTACTTTGAAACCCTTCACTCTTACCTAAGCATGGCATTGTTGCCTACCAATCTGAACCTTCATCATCTACCTCTTGCCATCGCTCCACATATGTGATTGTGTCTCAACTCAAGAGACATTTCTACGTCTCATTCGGTGAATTGATCTTGTGATCATTAAGTTGATCCATCCTTGTAGAGTTATCTTGCTCTTTTGTCCTCGTGTTGGGTGAAGTTCTCGCAAGCAAAGATGCCAAGATCAATATGACGCAAGGAGTCGACATCTTTAGGAAAGGAAGTTGGATCGACAAGATCGTGTTAGCTTTGTGTCCGGGCTGTCTTCTTACCTCGCGCCATGAATCTCGGGGTGAGATTCTTGTTTAGTGGGGGTGAGTTGTCACAGCCCTAGAATACCTGAGTGAAATAGTTGCAACTGCACTCATGCATCATGTCTAAAATTCTTGAAAATTGAATTGAGGTTTGTTGAAACCCTCAGAAATCAGTTCAAAAATAACCAACTTTAAAAACTTCTCAAATGAGTCCAGGAAAATGTTCCTGTTATTATATAAAAATATTGGCAAGAGGTAAAATTCAAACCAATATTTTTAGGAGCTCAGAAACATTTATTTTGGCCATTTGAATTAATTAAATAATTATTTGCTTTGGATTTATATTTAATTTATATTAAATATAACTCCAATAATTCTAGGAGTTGTGAGTGGCTTTGTGTATATTTTAGCAAGCCATATAATAACCTACAGAATTTATTAAAATGATTTAGTGGCTAAACTAAATCAGGACAGAGGAAATGAAATAGTAAAAGAAATATAGGAAAAGAGAGAGAGAGAGAGTTAGTACATGGCCTCACCTGTGCAGCCCACCTGGCCGGCCCAGCTGCGGCCCAGCCAACTGGCCCAGTCCATCACCGCAGCCCCCTCTGTCGCCTTCCTCCTCGTGCCAGTAGGCACGGGCGTGTCCCCGCGGAGCGCTAGCACGCGCGCGGCCACCGACGGCCACCTCCTGCTTCTGCCGACGCCCTGGACGACTCCAGACGACGCCACGCACCCCCTGGAATCTCCTCTCTCCCCCCAAACGCTCTCCCCCTCATCTGTTCTTCCCGCCCGAACGCCTCCGTCGCCGCCGCTCGCCACCACCCCGGACATCGCCATCCCGGCGATGCCCTGAGATGCCCAAGAGCTCCGCCTAGTACCCCTATTCCTCCTCGTCGAGCTGTGCAACGCCGGACGCCCCCGAGCGCCTCCACGCCGTCTTCTTCAACCTCTCGACGCTGGAGATCTCCATCGCCGCCCCGCTTGCTCCGGCCCCTCCCTGAGCCCACTGACCAACCCTGCGGAACCGTTGTGAGCTCCTACGCCCTCGCCCCTCTCCCCGTCGACGCGTTCGTCCTCTAGCCGTGTTTTCAACCTCGGCCGAAGCTCGCCGCCGCCGTCCATGGCGCCGCCGCGGCCACAGCTGCTGCCACCCGCGTCCGAGCTCATCAGCGCGCTCAGCGCACCCCTAGGAGCACGATGCACTCACCAGCTCCTCCCCTGGTGCCCGTAGCCCCGTTTCCATCGATGTCCGAGCTCCGGCCGCCGCCTTTGAGCTCGCCGCCGTCGATTTAGGTCGCCCCCGGTGAAACTGATTGCTCCACTAGATGCGCGCGGACGCCAGCTCGCCGTAGCTCCAATCCGCGCCGCAAATCACCACCTGTAGCGCCGTTCCGAGCAGCTCCGGCGTGCCACCGCTGTGCCTTTGGTTGCCGGCGTCAACTGCTGATGTGGCGCTGGATTAGTTAGCACAAATGACCCGGCTAAATACCCTTACTGCCACTGCCATGTGGGCCCTGTGCCTGTTTAGTTTAGTTTAATTTTCTGTTTAGATTAGTTCATAACCCAGTGGGACCCACTTGTCAACATTGACTTTGCTGACGTGGCTTTTGACCGGTCCCACCTGTCTGTGACTCGTGCCAGCACTGTGAGACTGACGTGTGGGACCCACGGGTCAGGTTTGACCCTGGTCAGCCCCTGTTGACCTGATGACGTCACACCAACATCATGCTGACGCAGTAATGCTTTTCTGGATTTTAAATAAATCTAAATGATTTATTTATATTCAGAAAATGTTCAGGATAGCCACCGAGTCAAAGCTGGCTTGCTGCAGTCAAACTCCACCACCCCCTTTATTGATACCGATGCATATGTAGTTAGTTCTGATGTAGTCTTGCTGGGTACATTTGTACTCATGTTTGCCTATTTTATGTTTTTGCAGAGAGACGTCAGTCTCGCTAGTAGTTCCGCGTGGACTTCGACGTTTAGCTTGTTACCTCAGCTACGATCTTGTGCCCTCGGCAGGGTCTTGTAGACAGTCAGGCTTCTCAGCCTTCTTCATTTGTAGTTGTCTGTACTCAGACAAGTTAAGCTTCCGCATGTGCTTGTTTGCTTGTATGCTCTGTATGTTGGGGTCATGAGACCCATGTTTGTAATACTTGGCTCCTCGGAGCCTAATGAATAAATACTTGAGTCGTAGAGTTATGTTGTGATGCCATGTTGTATTTACACATATCGAGCATATTGTGTGTATGATTGAAATGCTTGGTATGTGTGGGATTCGACAACCTAGTTGTTTATCCTTGGTAGCCTCTCTTATGGGGAAATGTAGTCTTGTGCTTCCATGAGCCATAGGAGTCCGCTACAGCCCGGTTCACCGGAGTCCTGCTAGCCCAGCACTACTGCTCCGGAACACTTGACTGGCTGGCATGTGATTCACTTCGTTCCTGTGTCTGTCCCTTCGGGGAAATGTCACGCGGTGACATCCGGAGTCCTGCCTAGCCTACTACAGCCCGGTTCACCGGAGTCCTGTTAGCCCAGTGCTACAGCCCGGATTCGCACGCTGCTGACCGACATGCTCGATGTTGATTCATGTATGCCTGTCCCCGTAAGTTAGTGCCACTTTGGGTTCACGACTAGTCATGTCGGCCCGGGTTCTCTGTCATATGGATGCTAGCGACACTATCATATACGTGAGCCAAAAGGCGCAAACGGTCCCGGGCCATGGTAAGGCGACACCCGTGGGAATACCGTGCGTGAGGCCGCAAAGTGATATGAGGTGTTACCGGCTAGATCGATTTGACTTGGAATCGGGGTCCTGACAAAACCCGTTGTTGATCACCAACGTCAGTTAAATCCGAAAATGAAGGAAGTGGTAAGAGCGGAAATCTGAAAACTTCTGGAAGCAGGTATAATCTATCCTATAGCTGATAGTAGATGGGTAAGTCCTGTTCATTGTGTTCCTAAGAAAGGAGGTATTACCGTTGTTCCTAATGATAAGAATGAACTTATTCCACAAAGAATTGTTACAGGCTATAGAATGGTAATTGATTTTAGAAAATTAAACAAAGCAACTAGAAAAGATCATTACCCTCTGCCTTTTATTGATCAAATGTTAGAAAGATTATCTAAGCACACACACTTTTGCTTCCTTGATGGATATTCTGGTTTTTCACAAATACTTGTTTGTCAACCAGATCAAGAAAAAACCACTTTCACTTGTCCCTTTGGAACTTATGCTTATAGACGTATGCCTTTCGGTTTATGTAATGCACCTACTACCTTTCAAAGATGTATGACTGCTATATTCTCTGACTTTTGTGAAAAGATTGTAGAGGTTTTCATGGATGACTTCTCTGTTTATGGGAAGTCTTTTGATGATTGTTTAAGCAATCTTGATCGAGTTTTGTAGAGATGTGAACAAACAAATCTTGTCTTGAATTGGGAGAAGTGCCACTTCATGGTTAATGAAGGTATCGTCTTGGGTCATAAAATTTCCGAAAGAGGTATTGAAGTGGACAAATCTAAGGTTGATGCAATTGAGAAAATGCCATGTCCTAAAGATATCAAAGGTATTCGTAGTTTCCTAGGTCATGCTGGTTTCTATAGGAGATTTATCAAAGATTTTTCTAAAATTTCTAGGCCTCTTACAAACCTTTTGCAAAAGGATGTTCATTTTGTTTTTGATGATGACTGTTCGGAAGCCTTTGAAACACTCAAGAAAGTCTTAATTTCTGCACCTATTGTTCAACCAACTGATTGGAACTTGCCTTTTGAAATTATGTGTGATGCTACTGATTATGCTGTTGGTGTTGTTCTAGGACAAAGAGTTGATAAGAAACTGAATGTTATTCATTATGCTAGTAAAACTCTAGACAAAGCACAATGGAATTATGCAACCACTAAAAAAGAATTCCTAGCAGTGGTGTTTGCTTGTGATAAATTTAGATCTTACATTGTTGACTCTAAAGTTATCGTTCACACCGACCATACTGCTATTAAATATCTTATGGAAAAGAAAGATGCTAAACCTAGACTTATTCGATGGGTTCTCTTACTACAACAATTTGATTTACATATCACTAAGAAATTAGCTGCAATAAATGTTTCTAATGGTACACCATGGTATGTTGACTATGCTAATTACATTGTTGCTAAATACATACCCCCTAGCTTTACATACCAACAAAAGAAAAAATTCTTCTATGATTTAAGACATTACTATTGGGATGACCCACATCTTTATAAAGAAGGAGTTGATGGTATTATTAGACGTTGTGTACCTGAGCATGAACAGGGACAAATCCTACGGAAATGTCACTCCGAAGCATATGGAGGGCATCATGTTGGAGATAGAACTGCTCACAAGGTATTGCAATCTAGATTTTATTGGCCTACTCTTTTCAAGGATGCCCGTAAGTTCGTCTTATCTTGTGATGAATGTCAAAGAATTGGTAATATCAGTAAGCGTCAAGAAATGTCTATGACTTATTCACTTGTTGTTGAACCATTTGATGTTTGGGGATTTGATTACATGGGACCTTTTCCTTCCTCTAATGGGTATACACATATTTTGGTTGTTGTTGATTATGTTACTAAATGGGTAGAAGCTATTCCAACCAGTAGTGCTGATCACAAAACCTCTATTAAAATGCTTAAAGAAGTTATTTTCCCAAGGTTTGGAGTCCCTAGATATTTAATGACTGATGGTGGTTCACGCTTTATTCATGGTGCTTTCCGTAAAATGCTTGCCAAGTACGATGTTAACCATAGAATTGCATCACCCTGTCATCCTCAGTCTAGTGGTCAAGTTGAACTTAGTAATAGAGAAATAAAACTAATCTTGCAAAAGACTGTCAATAGGTCCCGGAAGAACTGGTCTAAGAAATTAGATGATGCACTTTGGGCTTATAGAACAGCATATAAAAATCCTATGGGTATGTCTCCTTATAAAATGGTTTATGGAAAAGCTTGTCATTTGCCTCTTGAGTTAGAACATAAAGCATATTGGGCAGTCAAAGAACTCAATTATGATTTCAAACTTGCCAGTGAAAAGAGGCTATTTGATATTAGCTCTTTAGATGAATGGAGAACCCAAGCTTATGAAAATGCCAAGTTATTTACAGAAAAAGTTAAAAGATGGCATGATAAAAGAATCCAAAAGCGTGATTTCAAAGTCGGAGAATATGTCCTTTTGTACAACTCTCATTTCACATTCTTTGCAGGAAAACTCCTCTCCAAATGGGAAGGACCCTATGTTATTGAGGAGGTTTATCGGTCTGGAGCTATCAAAATAAATAATGCCGAAGGTACTAACCCGAAGGTTGTTAATGGGCAACGAATAAAACATTATATCTCAGGTACGCCCATTAATGCTGAAAGTAATATTATTCAAACTTTGACACCGGAAGAACACATAAAAGAGTCCTTCCGGAACACTGCAGAATCGTGAAAATAAGGAGGTACATGATACGGTAAGTAAACGGACTCCGAAAAATCCGCAAAAATATTTTTTGTCAGTATTGGAATATTTAGAAAATAAGGAAAATAAGAAACTTCCAGGAAGTGTACCCTGGTGGGCACAAGACACCAGGGTGCGCCTGGCAATCCAGGCACGCCCAGGTGCGTTGTGCCCACCTGGGGCACCTTCCGGACTCCGTTTTTCTCACATTTGCTTGTCCCCCAAGATAAAAAATCGTTATATAACCCCCCCCCCCCAAACCTATTGACCACCGTATCACGAAGAAATCTTCTGTTCTCTTTTCTTGCTGTTTTCGGTCTGATCTATCAAGTCAGGCATCATGTCTTCCTCCTCCTCCAACAACATGGAAGAAGATGCTTGGTTGATGAAGATTGTGCTGAAGAGGGAGGAGCCCATGGAAGCCGTCAAGGGAGACAAGGGCAAGGAGGCTACCATAGATCCACCCTCGATGGTTGAACAAGCACTGCCGGCCGAGGAGGAAGAAGAAGATATCCTTAAGCCTTACTATGCTCATCTTACCCCTACTGAGATTGCAGCCTTTCGAATCGTTGAAACGGTCCGTGTGCACAATAAATACCTCACTCGTGAAAATATTCTACATCAAGAGCACATCATCTTCCTCCGGAGCATCATACGTAGATTGGAGAATCTCTTGATCTTGAAGGACAGGATCTCTCCACCACCACCTCCATCTTCTTCATCACCAAAGGAAAATTGAGTATCTGGTATGGGCACTCCCCTTGGCTTCCGCCAAGCTTGGGGGAGGTGCCCCGGTATCGTATCATCCCCACTATCTTTTTTCCTTTACTTATTTTAGTTCGATCTTTTGCTTTAGATGAATAAAAGTTTAGTTCGATCCTTTCTTTTCGAGAGCTTGCTTAGTTATCTATCCTTGTAATCGTGTGCAAGTTATATAATAAAGTTTAGTTTGAGTCTTTGCTTTCTTTACTTTCATGTTGCAATAAAAAGAAAGGTTATAAATAAAAGAGAAAGGAAATAAAAGAAAAAGATCATATGCTAATCTTATGGTAGGTGATGGCACCACATAAGGAAAAGTATAAGTAGAAAATTTTATTAGAGATTGACAAACATAGCATTGGTCAATGATGCAACTCATGAGAGAATTAGTAAGGGAAAAGAAGATTCACATATAAATACACTATCCTAGAAATCTTTTGTGATTGTGAGCTCCCGTCAAAATATTATATGCCAAAAATTGTTGACGTTTGGACAAGGAACACAACGTAATGATTTATGTTTGTTCATATTCACATAGAAGTTATATTTTCATAGATCCTTCAACATGTGGTGCTTGCCCCTATCTTTGCTAGCCAAAAATTCCGCACTAAGTAGAGATACTACTTGTGCATCCAAAAACCCTTAAACCCAAATCTTATTTTCAAGAGTCCACCATACCTACCTAGGGATTGAGCAAGATCCCTCAAGTAAGTTATCATCGGTGCAAAAAGGCGATCAAAATTGCTTCTAAATGTGTGAGATCATTTAGTGTAAGAGAAAATTGAGCATTGCACAAACTTGTGATGGTGAAGAATAAAAGCGACAGACTACATAATAAAGGTCGCTATCACAAGGGGCAATGCAACGTGACGTTCTTTTGCACTATGGGGTTAAGCATACAAACAAATAAGCGCATGGCAACCTCTGCTTCCCTCTGCGAAGGGCCTATCTTTTATTTTTATGTATTTACTTTCATGCAAAGAGTCAAAGTTTTCTCTCTATTCCTTTTTATTTTCTCCTTTGTCAAGCCTCATGTGGTGAGGAAAGATCTAGGCACATATGTCCAGTTGAATATGGGTGGCATAAGTTATTACTGTTGACTTCACCCTTGAGGTGAATACGTTGGGAGGCGAAACTATAAGCCCCTATCTTTCTATGTGTCCGGCTGAAACGTTTTGTTCATGTGTATGCGATGAGTGTTAGCAATCATAGAAGACTATATGATGGTTGAGTATGTGGACTTGCCTAAAGGCTCCGATACGTGACCCTTCCTGGAAAGATGATGAATTTTAGTTGCAAAGTTGACTGAGAACATAGTTTGTTGGTTTCCAATAGAGTTTATGCTTTATACTTCGATTGTTTGATGAACTGTTACTTATTCATTAGAAGTTTATGATAAAAGCTCTCTGATAAAAGTCTTATGTTTAAATTTGTTGCTATTATAATAATTTACATGATGCTTCTATGTCCGTATTTTGTTTTTATCGACACCTCTCTCTCTAAGCATGTGGACATGTTTTTCGATTTCGATTTTTCGCTTGAGGACAAGCGAGGTCTAAGCTTGGGGGAGTTGATACATCCATTTTGCATCATGTTTTCCTACTGTTATTTATGATGTTTTTATCAATAATAATGCTTTTTGGAGTAATTCTAATGCCTTTTCTCTCATAATATGCAAGGTACACACAAAGAGGGAGAATTCCGGCAGCTAGAAATCTGGACCTGGAAAAGCTACATCAGGCTACCTATTCTGCACAACTCCAAACAAGCTAAAACTTCACGGAGAATTTTTATGGAATATATGATGAATATTGGAGCAAATAAGTACCAGAGGGTGCCCACCAGGTGGGCACAACCCACTTGGGCGCGCCAGGGAGCCCAGGCGTGCCCTGGTGGGTTGTGCTCACCCAGGCCCACCTCCGGTGCCCATCTTCTGGTATATAAGTCATTTTGACCTAGAAAAAATAAGGAGAGGACTTTCGGGGCGAAGCGCCGCCGTCTCGAGGCGGAACTTGGCCAGGAGCACTTTTGCCCTCCGGTGGAGCGATTCCATCGGGGGAACTTCCCTCCCGGAGGGGGAAATCATCGTCATCATCATCACCAACAACTCTCCCATCTTGGGGAGGGCAATCTCCATCAACATCTTCGACAGCACCATCTCATCTCAAACCCTAGTTCATCTCTAGTGCTCAATCTTGTTACTGGAACTATAGATTGGTGCTTGTGGGTGACTAGTAGTGTTGATTACATCTTGTAGTTGATTACTATATGGTTTATTTGGTGGAAGATTATATGTTCAGATCCAATATGCTATTTAATACCCCTCTGATCTTGAGCATGATTATCATTTGTGAGTAGTTACTTTTGTTCTAGAGGTCACGGGAGAAATCATGTTGCAAGTAATCATGTGAACTTGGTATGTGTTCAATATTCTGATAGTATGTATCTTGTGATTCCCTTAGTGGTGTCATGTGAACGTCGACTACATGACACTTCACCATATTTGGGCCTAAGGGAATGCATTGTGGAATAGTAAGTAGATGATGGGTTGCGAGAGTGACAGAAGCTTAAACCCCAGTTTATGCGCTATTCTGTAAGGGGCCGAGTGGATCCAAAAGTTTAATGCTATGGTTAGAATTTACTCTTAATTAATACTTTTCTCATAGTTGAGGATGCTTGCAAGAGGGTTAATCATAAGTAGGAGGCTTGTTCAAGTAAGAACAGCACCTAAGCACCGGTCCACCCACATATCAGCCCCTCGTGGCTCCGTCTGACCTGATTCCACCTCTATAAATTCTCTAAAATCAGGAAACCAACAGAGAACCACCCAAAATACTCTTTCCGCCGCCACAAGTTTCTGTTCTTTCGTGATCCCATCTGGAGGCCTTTTCTGGCACCCTACCGGAGGGGGAATCAATCACAGAGGGCTTCAACATCAACCTTGCTGCCCTTCCGATGATGTGTGAGTAGTTTACCACATACCTACGGGTCCATAGCTAGATGGCTTCTTCTCTCACTTTGATCTTCAATACAATCCTCAATGTTCTTGGAGATATATTCGATCTTTGTGTTTGTTGGGATCCGATAAATTGTGGGTTTATGATCATATTATTCATGAAAATTAATTGAGTCTCCTCTGAATTCTTTTATGCATGATTATTATAGCTTTGTATTTCTCTCTGATCTATCTGTTTGGTTTGGCCAACTAAATTGATTTATCTTGCAAAGGGAGAGGTGTTTTCTAGCGGGTTCAATCATGCGGTGCTCTATATCCCAGTGATAGAAGGGGACAATACACGCATTTGTATTGTTGCCATTAAGGGGAAATCAACGAGGTTTATTCATATTGGTTGGATTTACTTTGACTACATCATGTCATCTTGCTTATGGCGTTAATCCATTTTTATGAACTTAATACTCTAAATGCTTGCTGGATAGCAGTCAACGGGTGGAGTAATAGTAGATGCAGGTTGGAGTTGGCCTACTTGTCTTGGAAGTGATGCCTATATACATGATCATTGCCTTGAATATCATCGCAACTATGTGCTTTTCTATTAATTGTCCAATAGTAATTTGTTTACCAACCTTATGCTTTTTGTTTGAGAGAGAAGCCTCTAGTGAAAACTATGGCCCCTAGGTCTACTTTTATCATATATAAAATCCAAAAATACCTTGCTGCAATTTAGTTACCATTATTTTATTTTCTGTTTTTATTTATCTATCTATCACTACGAGATTTGCTTGGTTCTCCTACTGAATTGATAACCTTGGTTCTTAACTGAGGGAAATACTTATCTCTACTGTATTGCATCATCCTCTCCTCTTTGAGGAAATCCCAACGCAGCTCACAAGTAGCATGGGGTCACAAGCTTAAGGTATCCACGATCTGCTAAGTGTTAGTAGGACGAGAGTAACAAGGATTTATTTGTGAAGTAGTTTCATTAATATTCAGAATAATTCCGAGAAGAATCGAAAGCCTTTCAGGGTCATCGGAAGGGTTTCAGAGTTTATCGGGCAATACCTATTATTCCAGATAATTAATATATATAGGTGGAAAACAAATTGGTGGTGTTAAATTGTATATAAAAGGGTCTAGTAATTATTCGAAGGATTTATATTCAATTAAATATCAACGGGCCTCAAGAGGCCACGAAGTGGAAGGCAACTTCGCCACAAGGGTCCAAGTGGAGTTGACGCCCCCCTCTTCCTTGTGTGTGTGGGGGGCGAATCCAAGTGGGGGAGGAGTCCAACTCCTCCCCTTGGCCGGAGCACCAAGAAGAGCCTTTCCCTCCTTGGTGGTAGCCCTCCTCTCCCCCTCCAACCTATATATACTTGAGGTATTGTGCCCTATTGAACACATAAGTTTTGGAGCCTCCTCTAATTCATCTAGTTCTAGTTCTAGTTGGTCCTAGTTGACTACTTAGAGCTAGACCTAGTTCCTCTAATCCTCATAATTAGAAGCTCAATGTGGTTCTAATCTCCCCCCTCTAATTTTCCTACGATGATTAGCTCTGAACGGCGAAGCGCTGCTGGATCGTGAAGATCGTGCGCTTGCAACCAAGTAGAGAGGTCGTGCTTTTGGTCTTACCGAGGCATCATCCGAGGGCGGTTCACAGGATCGTCATCAACGGTTCGAGGGACTCCAAGTACGATCTACACTGATTTTTCTACTTCTGCTGCACTCCGGAGTCAGTAACGATCGTTGATCCAAACCCTATATGCATCTTCATATTGTTCCTGGGTGATCGTAGTGCGAATATTTTTTGTTTTCTACTATGTTTACCAACACCATGGATGCCCATAATGGTTCCCACATATACGAAGATATTTCATCGGTTGAACCACGATGTCAATGATTCAGATAACCTTGTATACAATTCCCTTTGTCTGGCGATATGTTCCTTGCCTGAGATTCGATCTTTGGTATCAGCATACCTAGTTCAATCTCGTTACAGCAAGTTCTATTTACTAGTTCCGTAATACAACACCCCCGTGACCAAACACAGTAGTCACATGCTTGCAAGCTACTTTGGATGTTGTATTACCGAGAGGGCCCAGAGATATCTCTCTGTCACATGGAGTGACAAATCCTTGTCTTGATCCATGCAACCGAACTAGTACCTTTCGAGATACCCGATGAGTATCTTTATGAACACACCGTTACGAAGTGACGGTTGATGCCCACAAAGCGTTCTTCGCTACTAGGGAGTGGCATTAATAAAGTTGCATCAATTTAAACTTAGCGACACGATCAAATGGTAAGCTTATGATTGTGTCTGTCCATCACATTCTTCTCGTAATGATATGGCCTCGTTATTAAACGGGAGCTTGTGTCCATGGTTAGGAAACCTTAACCATCTTTAATCAACGAGGTAATCTAGTAGAGGCTTACTTGGGACATAATATTTGTTTATGTATGCACACACGTATTTGAGTTTCTAGTTAATACAATTATAGCATGGAGAATAAACACTTATCAAGAACAAGGAAATATGAGAATAACAACTTTAGTATTGCCTCTAGGGCATATTTACAACAGAAATAGATATAGTGTGGATTTCTAATTTAAAGTAATTTACTTTTTTGGGAGAATACTTGGTGTAGCACGCAATTTTCTTGCTACTTAGAGCATCTACAGCCGAATATATCTAATATGGACCCTCAAATGCCCGCGGGCATTGACTAGTCACCCCTCAGCTGGCTGCTTCCACAGTCGTGTCCCTCATATCTGAACCCCTAAATTCATGCAACACTACGACGGTGAACACGATGAACATGCTTAATAGAACCAAACGGACTAAATTCACATAGTACTTAGCAACCACATTAGTCATTCCGCACAAAAGGATCAAAGTTGATTGCTGAACATTACAAATTCATACTAAAAATGAATAAAAATATAGATAAAATGGGAAGGGCAAAGGAAATCACCATTTCCTCGCCGGCCCCTTCCCCTTGCACTCGTCAGTGCGGATGTGCCCCTCCGCGTAGGCGTAGGCAGCCAGAGGGACATCGTCATCATAGCTGGATCTGTCGTTGACGTCTGATGCGTCGTCCAAGGCGATTTGCGCTCCAACAGCTTGATGGCTAGTCGGAGCACTCTGGCATTTTTGCGGCAGAGCCGTCACGCGTCGGCGTGAGGGACCGTCGGAGGACCGATGCGAGAAGTGCATCCTCCGGATCCACCAGCGCTTGTGGCCCGGGCGCCGCCAAAGCCTCCCTCACTATAACCATCTCCCTCTCACGTTGTCGCTCATGGCATGCGGCCCGCGCCTTTGATTTGGTTTCCCTCATCCACTGCGGCGCCGACGATGGCATGAACACCCAACGGTGGTTAGGGACGCCCTCCGGCGCTTATAGAGCAGCAGCAGACGGGCAGTGTACCTTCATGGGCTCGGACCAGTCGGAGCAACGCGCCGGACGCAAGGGGCCGACGGCGTCGCTTGCACTATGTCGCCGGGCGACATGTGCCGACACCGAACTTGAGCTTCTGCTGCTGCCGCCCCGGTCCAGGAGTGACCGACGTAGCAATGCGGAGCGCGATCTCCTCCACGTTATCCTTGGGGTCCGGTTTGCCATCAGAGACGGTGTTGCTGTCGTCGCTGGCCATTGATCGGAACGGGATGGATGGGCAGAGGAGGAGACAAAAGCGAGAGAGTGGAGTGGAGTGGACTGATGTCTAGGGTTTGTCTGGATTGTGGATTTATGTGGGTCGGGGTGGGCCTGTCCGACATGGGGATGCGCCCGGGCCTCTCCAAATCTGCCCCAGATTTGGGCTGGGTTTGAGGAGCCGGACAGCTCGGACGATTGGGGCCGGTTTGAGGAGTCATGCTAGGTCGGGTCATTTTTATCAGTCAGTGACCGGGGCTTCCACCCGGACGTATGAGGTGGATTTGGAGCGCTCTACTCTTAGATATGCCAATGCTAGCTGCCGGTTTGACACTGTCATATTTATTTTTTTGCAAAAATTGACATCGTCACTTGTTCTGTATATTCAGGCCAAAGACCCTGTCAAACTCAAATTGTAGAAGCAATTAATAGACAATACAAGCCGTATATAAAAAAAATATCTACAACATCGAACATATACCGTATGAATTACTACAAAAAAGCATATAAAGTATGCAAATGTACTCTATCATGAATCTAATGGTTTTTTAGAATCACCGGGGGAGGAGTCCCTCCACCTGAATATATTGCTCAAAGTGGCCATAATGCCAGGAGAGTGATATAGTTTATAAGGAAAACCGGATCGAAAACCTTAACAAATTGACCCCGTTTATGAGGAAAACCGAGCCGAAAACCAAACAAGTAACAAGTGTTACAAGGAAAGGAGAGGAGCAGGACGCCCAACATAAGGCAAGACCTAGCTAGCATACTAACATGACCAGGTAGATGAGGGGTGTGTCGAGGGCAATGTTGGGGATATCGCTTATCGGGAACTTATCGGTGGACCCATGATAAGGGATAAATCGTCCAATTTATCGGCATATCGGCCGAGTTATCGCCATATCGGTTGATTTATCGGCCGATTTATCTTATCGGCCAGACACCGGTGAGCGATAAATCGGCTGATTTATCGGAATATCGGAAGATCACAATACCAAGACTCTACAAACAGCCTAACGCACCGCACCGGCGTGTGTATCAAACTCCACGGCACAACAGAGGAGCATCCACAATCAACGAGTGCCAAAGCTTAACACGAACCTTGACTGAGTGCTCCGCCACGAAAGTTCAAGACGATTAGCAAGTCGGGGAGGCGTCATTGCGTCGTCATTGAGCAAAGGTGAACCAAGATGAGACCAAGAGCCCGAGGCTCACCTCAACAGAACAGGGTCATGAGCATGCATAGAAGCAGGCCGGAGACCACACGTAGGACAGCCGAAGAGAAACAGATGAAGAAGAACACACCACCATCGGTCCTGAGCAGGCCCCAGCTCCACCAGCACGCGGGCCACCCTCAACCACACGAAACAACAGAAGCCGTCGTTTGGGTCTCCAAGATGACGCCTCCGAGGAGGTAGTGTAGCCGAGGACACAAGACCGCCATCCGATCCGGCATTGCCTGATCTTAGGTTTTCACCCGGAGACCACAAAGCAAAAGTTGTAGGTGCTGGAGCTCCACAACGGCACCTCCTGCAAGGAAAACGGCGTCCATAGACGTCGTTGCCGCCGGCATCGACATAGTCGATGCAGGGTTCTCACCCAGAGTTTGAGCACATCCCTACAACAAGACGGCACCTGGCCACCACCACCATCGAACCCTTCGAGAGACGAAGAAGCACGACAAGCCGCCGGAGCCAACCGCACCCTGCGGAGACCACCGACACCAAATGTCAGCACTAGGCGCCAGATCCATCAACCGCCGACCGAACGCTGGCCCTCGGACGCAGCGCAGGCCGCCATGCCCTGCCGTGCACCATGCCGGCAAGGAGCAGAGGAGCACTGCCCGAGGCCAGGAACCACCATGGTCCAGGCTGGAGCCATACATCAGGTGCGGCGGCACGCCCCACGCGCGCCACCGCGCACCCGTCGGAGACCAGAACCGAAGCACCCGCGGCGCCAACAGAAGGCAGTGAGATCAAGACCTGCTGCAGCAGCACCGCCACCACCTTCCATCACCACCACCACCTCCACCAGCAGTACTCACCACCACCCTCCTCTGCCCAAGCCGGACAACCACGGGCCGATCCAACCGGATCCAGCCAGTCCAGCGGAACGCACCACCAGCAACCATCCAGATCAGCAGGGCCACACGAAGGACGTCGCCGCGCGCGCCCAGGACAGACCACCAGAGCACGAGAGGCCGGCACCGCGCCCCCGGCATCGTCACCTCGCGCAGGGCGACCCAGATCCGGCCCCAGCGTCCACGACGGGCCTGCCTGCACCGCAAGACGCGGCCACAGGAGCCAGCCGGCACACGGGCCACCGCGACGGGAGGCAGCAGCCCCGGATACGACGCCGACGCCCACCCGAGCCACCGCGACGAGAGTCAGCCGCCTCAGATCTGCGTGAACCCAGCCGCGATAGCCCCGCCGCCACCATCCCAGGGGCACGCGCGGCTTAGCCCGCGTCCCCTCCGGCAACGGCGAAGCAGAGGAGGGGTGCGAGGAGGTGCCGGCGGCGGCGCAGTAGGGCTTGCCCCCGAGTCGCCAGAGGAGACGACGCGGGGGGGGGGGGGGGGGGGGGCTCGTTTTTGGCTCGATTGGCCTGTGCAAGATCATCATGAATCTAATGGTATTGATGATATTCCACATGTTGATAATTTTTTCCATAAACTTGGTCAAAATTCACTAAATTTGACCTCTAAAATATGTAATACACACTATATTATGGGATGAAGGGAGTACAAAGTTGTTTTATAGAGTATTATTTTTGCAAGAATACTTGGTGTAGCACGCAATTTTCTTGCGACTGAGATATATCAATGCTAGCTGCCGGTTTGACACCATCCCTTCTTTCCTAGTACTACGTGCTGGCCAAAAACCCTGCAAAACTCAACAGAACAGACAGTATCTGCATCGGCGCGCGTGTCGATGAGCATATGGTGCACCCGTAAATCCGGCATATTGTGCAGGTCAAAACACGGTCAAAATCAAAAAGCCTTGGATAAACTAACCTTATCCATGATTACATAAAACTAATCTCGAGCCAGTAGAATCACTCGTGCGCCCATGAGGGCTATAGAACGGAACGGATGACCTGGCCACCTTTGCGTCGAGTGGTACACCACGAGAACGGCACCTTTGCCGGGCGCGCATCGGAATCGGGTCGACCACCTGACCCCAGCCGCCCGCTCGCCGGCACGGCGGGTGGCAGGAAACGACGCCACGGATCTCCGAGGCGTGGCCCGCAGAAGCGCTCTGGCCCAGCCCCGTTGGCCCGGGCCACCCGTCCTGCCACTCCCCCAGCCGAGTGGAGAGCTCATGGCACGAGCCTTTTTGCTGTGCCCCCATGTTTATCCAGTCTGCTTGTCTTCTTCTCCCCGGACTTACCAAAACAGGGCCTCCTTATCCTCTGGAGGAGAAGAAGAAGAAAGGTCTTTTTCGGTGCAGGTGCAGAGCACAGGGTTAAGCACCTTGTCGCTGTCCCGGAGGATGTGAATTTTGATGCTGTAAAGGCCAGAGCACCGGATAATGTAAATTTTGATGTGTTTGTGCATGATTATGGGTAGGATCGGTGCTTGTTGTGGATGACGATGCATCGTGCCGCCGGATCGGAGGTTCAAAGCTGAGCCCGGTGGAGAGACAATGGCGTCACTCGGATGGGTGGATCTTTGGAGTATAGCGCACTTGCCACTTGGCCCATAGGCGTGGGTCCCTCTTGTACGTAGTACGTAGCACCAAGGAGGGTTCGAAAGGAGCAACTGGAGATTAACCTGATGTAATCATGTAAGCATGCACAGACGGACAGTATACCGACTTATGTTGTTCTAGATATTTTGTGTAACATTAGGGTATCTTCAAGGCAGATCCGTAAACTGCCCGCATCCATCCGGACCGCATTGTCCACGGGGCGGTATACCTCGAGGAAGCCATGCAACGCGGGTTTGTATCGGTCCGCGGGACGGTCCGGACGCGACTTCCCCCGCAAATTGGAGACAACGTGGGGAGAGATTTGTGGGAGTCCGGAAACCCAAAATGTAGGACACTGGCACCCCCGACCCACCCAATCCCCCTTCCCGGTCCCATTTTCTTTCACTCCGCCCCTTTTTCCCTTGCTTTGCATCCATACTCTCCACCTCCGCCGTCGTTGACGTACGTCTCCGGCCGCCACGGAGGCATTGCTGGATGTCAGCAGCTAGCACCGACGCGCCCGTTCGCCGTTAGGATGGAGCTTTCCGCCCTGGAGCCGTTTGTACCCAGGTACACTCTGCCCCCTGTCGACGACCTCCATGGCGGACACCACGCCCGACAGATGTTCAGTCAAATGCCATTGAGCTTAGTTTCAAATGCTATGTCGTTTTTTAGAGTACGAAGGATGATCAGCTACTTGACCATGGAGGATGAGTTGTTTTGCGATGCGTGGCTGGCCGTATCCGTGGATTTCATTGGCAGGAGCAGAGGGGGGCCCTTCTGGGAGGAAGTGCATGAAAAGTTACACGCACAAAAGCACATTGCGCCCTACGACATGTACATCATTCAACCACGCAACGCATGGTTGTTGTCATATCGTTGACACGCTATCCAAATCTGCGTCACCAAGTTTTGCAACGTAGTTCGTTAGCTCGAGGCAAAGTAGGAATTGCACGCGACAGAAGACGAGATCGTAAGTTTTTCTTCCTCTTGCCAACTTGTTGATTGATTTATTCACTCAATGTTGGTTTACACATTATATGTAGCCCACACGCACTGCTGCCGTGTACCATGGGATAGAGAGACGACCATTTATCTGCACACACTGTTGAATGAAGCTGAATGGGGAGTATGTGTGGGACGACATGATCCGTCTACGAAAAACTTGTTGGACATTCGCGATCTAGTCGAATTTGAGATCTTGTAGTACCAGACTAAATTTGCATGGTATGGTATGTGTGGATGATTTGTGCTATTTTCTATCCGAATCTTGATGAATATCAACCGATTTACATGAATTTCGTCCGATTTGTTAGAATACGGGCTGAAATGTATGCGGCTAGATTTAGATGGCGTCCTCCCGCATCTGTCCGCGGACTTCCGTTGGAGATGCCCTTACAAGCAATCGGCAATCAGCAGCTTTGTCGGTGTTCATTCCCACTGCTAGTGTCTCCAACAAGTCCCAGCCAGCCTCTGCTGATCCTAAGTCCCCAACAACCTAGACCGAGATACCCAATCGGCAATGACTTTTTAGTGCGTGCACTAGACATTATCCCATATTTTACCACGTCCTAAAACAATGTGCGGAACGATGCTCTTTCGGTCTTTCCTACTACAGATGCTGCAACATGCCTCTGGAAGGCAAGCAAAGGTCTAGTGCGCGTTTAAGTGCGTGCACCAAACACTACTTATCCCATATTTTACCACGTTTTAGAGTACTGTGCGGAGTGATACTCTTATCTCTACTAGTAGTACAGATGCTGCATTGCCGCAGCAGGGCTGCCGGCCAAGCAAAGCCCGCCGGCCACCGCCCACCAGCATGTCGGCGAGGGCATTGTTTGCTGCTCGCTTTGTGCTGCCGATGGTGATTCGATCAGGAGAGAGGAGAGCGTCGCTGTCGCGGTGCGGGTCTGGTAGGCAGGCGCCAGGTGACGAGCCCCTGTCTTTCTGGGCTGGATTCCCCGGCGCCGTCCTCTGACGCGGCACGGGGCACGGGCGCGCGCCGCAGCCAAACGAACAGTGTGAAAACGATGGCCGAGAGGCGAGGCCCGAATCCGCTTTACTACTTCGTCCCTCTGGAGATTCCCGGGAAGATGGGGTCCGTGATCCGCCACCACAACCCATGCCGCTTTGCTGACGGAGCGCATCGTATCAGCTACTGCAGGTTGAGTGTGGTGCAGATGATGAATATTGCATCTGGTACTGTACGAAATGTATTCAAAAGCTCCCCGTATCTCTAGCCTACGGACCGAAAGAAGCCACTCAGGTACACAGGTGAACTCTTGTAAGGTGTAATGTATCCAACTTTTGTGAGAAAAATATATGTTTTTGTACCTCAAGTTCCTCAAAAGGATAGACTTGATCCCTCCAGATTTTTTGATACACATTTGGTCCTTCAAGTCTCAAAACCGGCCAAGGTTAGTCCAAAACCAGATTTTGACCTGTTTGACCGCTCGGATTTTGACCAGGTTTAACCTGATGAATAGTAAATTTAAAAAAAACAAAAAAATGTTTTTTTGTTCAACCAATATGCTTACAGGCACACGGTGTGTGCCAATTTTCGTGGTCTTTCGACACTCGAGGAGCTCGTGGCAAAAAAAATCTACTCTAGGTGAAATGTTTGAAAAAATAGCTAAATTTTTTGAAATGTTTTGGCACCCAAGATACTTGGGTGTGCTACGTGCGTACACATTTCTGTTGTAAAATGACATCCGACAAGCTCTAGCCAAAAAAAAACAAATTTTGGTTGTTTTTTGTGAGCGGATTTTTTAATTTTTGCCACGAGCTCCTCGATTGTCCAAAGATGAAGAAAACTAGCACGTGCCTTGCGCACCTGAGCATATTGAACCCCAAAATATTTCAGATCTTTTTGATTTTTTCGCTATACTTTTTCCTAATTTACTGTTCACCTAGAGTAGATTTTTTTTTTTGCCACGGGCTCCTTGAGTGTCTAAAGGCCACGAAAATTGGCACGCACTTTGAACATGTAATAATACTGGATGGCAAAAAAATCTGATTTTTTTGAAAAATAACTCGAGTTTTGCTGTTCATCTGGTTGAAATCTGGACGGTCAAAGTGGTCAGAATCTGGTTTTGGACTAAACTTACTCGGTTTTGAGACTTGAAGGACCAAATGTGTACCCAAAATTCTTGGGGGACTAAGTCTATACTTTTGGGAAACTTAGGGACAAAAAAATACTAATGATGAAGCAGACCAGCATGTCGTGTGAGGAATAGAATTTGAACCCTAGTGGTTGGGTATCTAGTGAACATGGAGTATCCGAAGTTCACCAATGATCAATACCATACCATTTTTTAGGATGCTACTACGCATCTGATGTTCCCCTCCCACCCTCCCCTACCGATGGGGGGATCAACGAACATTTAGTCCGCTACGATGTGTCCCCAACGTGAACCAGGGCGATAGAGGACCATGCCATGGATAAAAATACAATATTACAAAAAATTGTCAGGAAGAAGAGGAAAACACATAAAAATTCCACAATGTAAGCACGTAAATTGCCAAACTGTTGGTAAAAAACACATGATGAAAATTCTCCAATTTACCAATGATGTCTACTACGCAACCTTCTTCTTCTAGACTCGTGTTGGGCCTCCAAGCGCAGAGTTTTGTAGGACAACAGAAAATTTCCCTTAAGTGGATGACCTAAGGTTTATCAATCCGTGGGAGGCATAGGATGAAGATGGTCTCTCTCAAACAACCCTGCAACCAAATAACAAAGAATCTCTTGTGTCCCCAACACACCCAATACAATGGTAAATTGTATAGGTGCACTAGTTCGGCGAAGAGATGGTGACACAAGTGTAATATGGATGGTAGATATAGGTTTTTGTAATATGAAAATATAAAAACAGCAAGGTAACAAGTAACAAAAGTGAGCGAAAATGTTATTGCAATGCTTGAAAATAAGGCCTAGGGTTCATACTTTCACTAGTGCAAGTTCTCTCAATAGTGATAACATAATTAGATCATATAATAATCACTCAACGTGCAACAAAGAGTCACTCCAAAGTGACTAATAGCGGAGGACAAACAAAGAGATTATTGTACGGTACGAAACCACCTCAAAGTTATTTTTTCTGATCGATCTATTGGGCTATTCCTATAAGTGTCACAAACAGCCCTAGAGTTCGTACTAAAATAACACCATAAGATACACATCAACCAAAACCCTAATGTCACCTAGATACTCCAATGTCACCACAAGTATCCGCGGGTTTGATTATACGATATGCATCACACAATCTCAGATTCATCTATTTAAATCAACACAAAGAACTCCAAAGAATGCCCCAAAGTTTCTACCGGAGAGTCAAGAAGAAAACGTGTGCCAACCCCTATGCGTAAGTTCACAAGGTCACAAAACCCGCAAGTTGATCACCAAAACATACATCAAGTGGATCACGTGAATATCCCATTGTCACCACAGATAAGCACATGCAAGACATACATCAAGTGTTTTCAAATCCTTAAAGACTCAATTCGATAAGATAACTTCAAAGGGAAAACTCAATCCATTACAAGAAGGTAGAGGGGGACAAACATCATAAGATCCAACTATAATAGCAAAGCTCGCGGTACATCAAGATCGTGCCAAATCAAGAACACAAGAGAGAGAGAGAGAGAGATCAAACACATAGCTACTGCTACATACGCTCAGCCCCGAGGGTGAACTACTCCCTCCTCGTCGTGGAGACCGCCGGGATGATGAAGATGGCCACCGGTGATGGTTTCCCCCTCCGGCAAGGTGCCGGAACGGGCTCCCGATTGATTTTTCGTGGCTACAGAGGCTTGCGGAGGTGGAACTTCTGGTTTAGGTTTATTTCTGGGGGTTTCTGTATTTATAGGAATTTTTGGCGTCGAGAACAAGTTAGGGGGTCCACGAGGCAACGACAAGGACGGAGGACGCGCCCGGGGGGGGGCGCCCTCCAACCTTGTGGTTGGCTCGGGACTCTTCTGGCCCAACTCTTTTACTTCGGGGGCTTCTTCTGGTCCATAAAAATCACCGTAAATTTTCAGCTCGTTTGACTCCGTTTGATATTCCTTTTCTGCGAAACTCAAAAACAAGGAAAAATCAGAAACTGGTACTGGGCTCTAGGTTAATAGGTTGGTCCAAAAAACCATATAAAATAGCACATAAATGCATATAAAACATCCAAGATAGATAATATAATAGTATGGAACAATCAAAAATTATAGATACGTTGGAGACGTATCAAGCATCCCCAAGCTTAATTCCTGCTCGTCCTTGAGTAGGTAAATGATAAAAACGAAATTTTTGATATGGAATGCTACCTAACATATTTATCCATGTAATTTCTTTATTGTGGCATGAATGTTCAGATCAGTATGATTCAAAACAAAAGTTTAATATTGACATAAAAAATAATACTTCAAGCATATTAATAAAGCAATCATGTCTTCTCAAAATAGCATGGCCTAAGAAAGTTATCCCTACAAAATCATATAATCTGGCTATGCTCCATCTTCATCACACAAAATATTCAAATCTTGCACAACCCCGATGACAAGCCAAGCAATTGTTTCATACTTTTGATGTTCTCAAGCTTTTTCAACTTCCACGCAATACATGAGCGTGAGCCATGGACATAACACTATAGGTGGAATAGAAGGAAGTTGTGGAGAAGACAAAAACAAGGAGATAGTCTCACATCAACTAGGCGTATCGACGGGCTATGGAGATGCCCATCAATAGATATCAATGTGAGATGCACTAGAGCTATAAGTTTATGAAAGCTCAAAAAGAAAACTAAGTGGGTGTGCATCCAACTTGCTTGCTCATGTAGACCTAGGGAAATTTGAGGAAGCCCATCGTTGGAATATACAAGCCAAGTTCTATAATGAAAGATTCCCACTAGTATATGAAAGTGACAATATGAAGATCATGGTGCTACTTTGAAGCACAAGTGTGGTAAAAGGATAGTAACATTGCCCCTTCTCTCTTTTTCTCTCATTTTTTATTTTCTCTTTTTTTGGGCCTTCTCTTTTTTTATTTCCTCACATGGGACAATGCTCTAATAATGAAGATCATCACACTTTTATTTACTTACAACTCGATACTAGAACAAAGTATGACTCTATATGAATGCCTCCGGCGGTGCACCGGGATGTGCAATGAATCAAGAGTGACATGTATCAAAGAATTATGAATGGTGGCTTTGCCACAAATATGATGTCAACTACATGATCATGCAAAGCAATATGACAATGATGAAGTGTGTCATAATAAACGGAACGGTGGAACGTTGCATGGCAATATATCTCAGAATGGCTATGGAAATGCCATAATAGGTAGGTATGGTGGATGTTTTGAGGAAGATATATGGCGGGTGTATGGTACCGGCGAAAGTTGCGCAGAACTAGAGAGGCTGGCAATGGTGGAAGGGTGAGAGTGCATATAATCCATGGACTCAACATTAGTCATAAAGGACTCACATACTTATTGCCAAAATCTATTAGTCATCGAAACAAAGTACTACGCGCATGCTCCTAGGGGGATAGATTGGTAGGAAAAGACCATCGCTCGTCCCCGACCGCCACTCATAAGGAAGACAATCATTAAATATCTAATGCTCCAACTGCGTTACATAACGGTTCACCATACGTGCATGCTACAGGAATCACAAACTTTAACACAAGTATATCTCAAATTCACAACTACTCACTAACATGACTCTAATATCACCATCTTCATATCTCAAACAATCATAAGGAATCAAACTTCTCATAGTATTCAATGCACTTTATATGAATTTTTTTATTATATCCCTCTTGGATGCCCATAATATTAGGACTAAATTCATAACCAAAGCAAATTACCATGCAGTTTAGAGACTCTCAAAATGATATAAGTGAAGAACTAGAGCAAATGACAAACTACTCCAAAAGATATAAGGGAAGATCAATGAGTAGTCGAATAATTATGTAACTATGTGAAGACTCCCTCTCAAAATAAAATTTCAGATCTTGGGATATTATTCAAACAGCAAGCAAAAAAAATAAAATAAAATGACGCTCCAAGCAAAACACATATCATGTGGTGAATAAAAATATAGCCTCGAGTAAATTTACCGATGAACGAAGACGAAAGAGGGGATGCCATCCGGGGCATCCCCAAGCTTAGTTGCTTGGGTATTCCTTGAATATTACCTTGGGGTGCCTTGGTCATCCCCAAGCTTAGGCTCTTTCCACTCCTTATTCCTAGTCCATCGAAGCTTTAGCCAAAACTTGAAAACTTCACAACACAAAACTCAAAAGAAAATCTCGTAAGCTCCGTTAGTATAATAAAGCAAATAACCACTTAGGTTCTGTCAAGACAAGATTCATAATTTTTCTCACATGATTCCTACTTTACCCTATCATTTCTACAATTTATATTAAGCAATATAAGCCATAGAAACTAGAAAACAAGCAAACTATGCATCGAAAACAGAATCTGTCAAAAACAGAATAGTCTGTGGTAATCTGTAACTCTCGAATACTTCTGTAACTCCAAAATATCTAAAAAAGTTAGGACAACCTAAGCAATTTGTTTATTAATCCTCTGCAAAAATAATCAGTATTTTATCATGCTTCTGTTAAAAATGAGAATTGTTTTCTTGAGCGCAAAAGTTTCTGTTTTTCAGCGAGATCAAATCAACTATCACCGTAAGCCGTCTCAAAGGTCTTACTTGGCACTTTATTGAAACAAAAGCTATAAAACATAATTACTACAGTAGGCTAATCATGTGAACACACAAAAACAGTAGGTAAAAGTGTTGGGTTTTCTTTAATGCCTTTCTAGCTAGGCATGATGATTTCAATGATGCTCACATAAAAGATAAGAATTGAAACATAATGGGAGCATCATGAAGCATATGACAAGCACATTTAAGTCTAACCCACTTCCTATGCATAGGGATTTTGTGAGCAAACAACTTATGGGAACAAGAATCAACTTGCATAGGAAGGCAAAACAAGTGCAACTTCAAAAATTTCAACACATAAAGAGGAAACTTGATTGCGATATGTAAGAGCACATGTTCTTCTCTCATAATAATTTTCAGTAGCATCATGAATGAATTCAACAATATAACCATCGCATAAAGCATTATTCTCATGATGCACAAACATATAAAGTTTACTACTCTCCACATAAGCAAAAAAATTCTCATTCGGAATAGTGGGAGCAAACTCAACAAACTAACTATCATGTGAGGCATAATCCAATTGAAAATTAAAATCATGATGACAAGTTTCATGGTTATCATTATTCCTTATAGCATACATGTCATCACAATAATCATCATAGATAGCAACTTTGTTCTCATAATCAATTGGAACCTCTTCCGAAATAGTGGAATCATCATTAAATAAAGTCATGACCACTCCAAATCCACTTTTATCAATATTATGAAAAGATTCACAACCCTCCAAAATAGTGGGATCATTAGTACCTAGAGTTGACAATCTTCCAAACCCACTTTCATCAACAGAATCATCATAAATAGGAGGCATGCTTTCATCATAATCAATATTCTCATCAAAACTTGGGGGACTAAAAATATCATATTCATCAAACATAGCATCCCCAAGCTTATGGCTTTGCATATCATTAGAATCATGGATTTTCAAAGAATTCACATTAACAACATTGCAATCATGCTCATCATTCAAATATTTAGTGCCAAACATTTTATGAACTTCTTCTTCTAACACTTGAGCACAATTTTCCTTTCCATCATTTTCACGAAAAGACATTAAAAAGATGAAGCATATGAGGTAACAACAATTCCATTTTTTGTAATTTTCTTTTATAAACTAAACTAGTGATAAAAGAAGAAACTAAAAGATTCGATTGCAAGATTTAAAGATATACCTTCAAGCACTAACCTCCCCAGCAATGACGCCAGAAAAGAGCTTGATGTCTACTACGCAGCCTTCTTCTTGTAGACTCGTGTTGGGCCTCCAAGCGCAGAGTTTTGTAGGACAACAGCAAATTTCCTTCAAGTGGATGACCTAAGGTTTATCAATCCGTGGGAGGCGTAGGATGAAGATGGTCTCTCTCAAACAACCCTGCAACCAAATAACAAAGACTCTCTTGTGTCCCCAACACACCCAATACAATGGTAAATTGTATAGGTGCACTAGTTCGGCGAAGAGATGGTGATACAAGTGTAATATGGATGGTAGATATAGGTTTTGTAATCTTAAAATATAGAAACAGCAAGGTAACAAGTAACAAAAGTGAGGGGAAATGGTATTGCAATGCTTGGAAACAAGGCCTAGGATTCATACTTTCACTAGTGCAAGTTCTCTCAACAGTGATAACATAATTAGACCATATAACAATCCCTCAACGTGCAACAAAAAGTCACTCCAAGTCACTAATAGCGAGAACAAACGAAGAGATTATTGTAGGGTACAAAACCACCTCAAAGTTATTCTTTCTGACTGATCTATTGGGCTATTCCTATAAGTGTCACAAACAGCCCTAGAGTTCATACTAAAATAACACCTTAAGATACACATCAACCAAAACCCTAATGTCACCTAGATACTCCAATGTCACCACAAGTATCCACGGGTTTGATTGTATGATATGCATCACACAATCTCAGATTCATCTATTCAAACCAACACAAAAAACTTCAAAGAGTGCCCCAAAGTTTCTACCGGAGAGTCAAGACGAAAACGTGTGCCAACTCCTATGCGTAAGTTCACAAGGTCACAGAACCCGCAAGTTGATCACCAAAACATACATCAAGTGGATCACGTGAATATTCCATTGTCACCACAGATAAGCACATGCAAGACATACATCAAGTGTTCTCAAATCCTTAAAGACTCAATCCGATAAGATAACTTCAAAGGGAAAACTCAATCCATTACAAGAAGGTAGAGGGGGAGAAACATCATAAGATCGAACTATAATAGCAAAGCTCGCAGTACATCAAGATCTTGCCAAATCAAGAACACGAGAGAGAGAGAGAGAGATCAAACACATAGCTACTAGTACATACCCTCAGCCCCGAGGGTGAACTACTCCCTCCTCGTCATGGAGACCGCCGGGATGATGAAGATGGCCACCGGTGATGGTTTCCCCCTCCGGCATGGTGCCGAAACGGGCTCCCAATTGGTTTTTCATGGCTACAGAGGCTTGCAGCGGTGGAACTTCCGATCTAGGTTTATTTCTGGGGGTTTCTGTATTTACAGTAATTTTTGGCGTCGAGAACAAGTCAGGGGGGGTCCACAAGTCAACGACAAGGACGGAGGACGCGCCCGGGGGGGAGCGTAGGGCGCGCCCTCCAACCTTGTGGTTGGCTCGGGACTCTTCTAGCCAAACTCTTTTGCTTCGGGGGCTTCTTCTGGTCCATAAAAAATCACCGTAAATTTTCAGCTCGTTTGGACTCCATTTGATATTCCTTTTCTGCGAAACTCAAAAACAATGAAAAATAGAAACTGGCACTGGGCTCTAGGTTAATAGGTTAGTCCCAAAAATCATATGAATTAGCATATAAATGCATATAAAACATCCAAGATAGAAAATATAATAGCATGGAACAATCAAAAATTATAGATACGTTGGAGACGTATCAACCAATAGGTGTTATGGGAAACAAAAAATTCCCAGAATTTGCCATCTTAAAAATGTCAGGAAAAGGGTTTCCCTGCTCGTGATAAAAATTACCTATGTATTGAAAAAAATGATTGGCCATTTTCAAGATTCATGTATTAAAAAAACATTCCATCTTAAAACGAAAACAAATTTGCCATGATATGTAGCATAAAAAATGTCTGGTGCCATCGTAAAACCACAAAAGGTTTATCACGGTATGTTAATATAAAATTGCCAAGGTATGTTCAAATAATTTGTCATGATATTAAAAATAAATATACCATGGTTTGTTCAATAAAATTTCAGTGATGTGCAAAATAAAATGGCCATGGTCTGAAGACTTACAAGAAAGGAAATTACCATGTTATGTTCAAAAATGAAAATGGCATGGTATGTATAGATAAATTTGCCTTTGTCCCCCAAAAAATAGCCATGTTACAAAAACTAAAATTTCATGGTGCAAAAAGGAATTTATCGCCATATAAGTAAGAAAAAGAATTTTCCATAGTACAAAATAATAACTTTGCCATGTGATTTTACTCTAAAAAATAATTCCTAAATATTGCCATGTGATTTTGTAAGAAGTTGCCATGTCGCTTTACATAATTTGCCATGTTTTTTGTGAAACATTTTCTCTTTTATTTTGTCATGGACCAGTAATAACAAGTTAAGAAAATTGCCATGCTATCTAGAATAACATGGCAAAAATTATAGAACAAATCAAAGGATATACAATGTGCACATTATATAAATTTACCCTGATTTTTCCATGTGACAACTAATACAATAATAAAAGTGGCATGGTCCAAAAATAATTTTCCATGTTACAAAAACTAAGTTTGTGATGTTACCAAAAAAATTACCATAATAAAAGTAAGAAAAATAATTTTCCATGCTACAAAAAAAGTTTTACCATGTGAACTTACTCTAAATCATAGAATTATAAATTTTGCCATGTGATTTTGCAAAAAATTGTCATGTAGCTTTACAAAATTTGTCATGTCTTTTGTGAGAACATTTTACTCCTTATTTTGCCATGGAAATAGTAAGTTAAGAAAACTTCCATGTTTTCTAGAATAACATGGGAAACATTATACAATAAATCAAAGCATGTTATATGAAGATTATATTAATTGTCCATGATTGAAAAAATGCTAATGAATTTTCCATGTGACAAGTACTACAAAAAATGCCGTCGCCCAAAAAAATTGTCATGTTAATTTTTTTTGTCATCGTACATAAACAAATTACTATAATAAAGTAAGAAAACAAGTCATGGCCCACAAAATAATTTTGCTGTGGTTTTACTCTAAAAGGGATTTCTATATTTTGCCATGTTATTTTGTAAAACTTTGCCATGTCGCTTTGCAATATTTGCCATATTTTTTGTGAGAAAATTTTCTCTTTATCTTGCCATGGCAATAACAAGTTAAGAAAATAGCCATGTTTTCTAGAATTACATGGTAAAATCAAATCAAAGGATATACAAGGTGCACATTATATGCAAATTATATAAATTTCCTATTATTGAAAAAATGCTATGAATTTTCCATGTGACAAGTAGAAGTTTTTTTTACAAAATTTGGAATGTGAAGGAAAACATTTTTCTTACAAAATGCAAACTATATGTAAAATTGCCATGTGACAAAGTAAAAAACATTCCCTAATTTGCCATGAAAAAGGGAAATTTTTCCTAAAGCTTGACATGGGAGCATTACAAAAAGACCTGAATTTGCCATGTTTGGAAGAAACAAATTTTATGTATTTGTCTGTGCCAAGAGAAAACATTTTCTAAATTTGCCATGTGTAGAAAACAAATTTCTTATAAAAAACAAAAAATGTATAAAAATTTCCATGTGACTTCAGAAACATTCCAAAAAATTGCATATCTTAAACACAAAAAGGTGTAAATTTTCCATCTAAAACATGATATTTCCCCTGAAATTGCCAGCATTGAAGGGGAATAGAGAAAGTGTAAAAATGACATGCACCTAATGAAAAAATATATTATCCTAGAAGGAACCATATCTCATAACTTTTTTTGTAAAACTTGAGATGTGAATATAACAAAAATGTTTGAAATTTGTCAAGAATATATATATTTGCCATATGGCAAGGTTAAAACTTTATAGATTTTCCATGTAGACATTCCCGGAGATTTATACAATTTTCCATGTTTCAAAAGCAAATGTTGTGATTTGCCATGTTATGAACACGGATAGAGAAAAAGAATGCCATTATCCATGGCAAACCTATATATAATCATATACAAAATAATGGAAATTTCGACTTGGATGAAAACCTAAATATAGCATGGCAAAATTTCTATAATTTGTCATGTTTTGAAAAATGGGAAGTTTTGAATTTTCCATGGGACCATCTAAAACAATTTTTTAAATTTGCTATGTTTCTATGTATGTAAGATGCACACGAATTTCGAGTTGCCATATGGTGATTTGAAAATGTCACAGAAAGTATTTGTCATTCATTTATGTATGTAAGATGCAAAAATTTCACGGAAATGCATCAAAAATCTAAGTTGCCACGCAGTAAATGAAAAGACCATACAAAATGCAAGGTAGTGACACAAATTTGCCAACCATAATGTGAACAATATGCCATACATTCGTACATTTTTCAAACATGTAAAAATGCAGCAAAACCTGCGCTGCCCTCCAACTTGAGCATGCCTCGCAACCACCATCCATCATGATTTCCCCATATCTTATGATCTCGGATGTTGCCCAATAATCAACCAGTGCCAACTAGACCGCATAATTTCTCGTGCTTCCAATCAAACGATCGCCATTTTGGGGGGTAAATATTACGAGTTGTTGTTCTGGCAGGGGAAAGAAAAATATGTACAGGGGCAACGACGAGTACCTTAGCCAGAGAGAGGAGCAACACATGCTGGCCATCGATCACAACAACAACTTGCAGCTACCCGTCGCAGTCGCCTTCCTCCGCGCTGCGCCCTGGTCGACACGCCTGTCGGTGTCAAAACTGGCCGATCTCGGGTAAGGGGTCCCGAACTGTGTGTCTGAGGATCGACGGTAACAGGAGACAAAGGGGACACGATGTTTACCCAGGTTCGGGCCCTCTTAATGGAGGTAATACCCGACTTCATGCTTGATTGACTTTGATGAGTATAGGGGTTACAAGAGTCGATCTACCTCGAGATCGTAATGGCTAAACCCTAGAAGTCTAGCCTATTGATTTGTGATAGCCTCTACGGACTAAACCCTCCGGTTTATATAGACACCGGAGGGGCCTAGGGTTGTACAGAGTCGGTTTACAGAGCAAGGAAACTACACATCCGGTCGTTAAGTTTGCCATCCACGCAAAGGAGAGTCCTATCCGGACGCGGGGGAAGGCCTTCTACCTTGTATCTTCACGGCCCATCAGTCCGGCCCACAGCACACGGGCCGGACTCCTGAGGACCCCTTAGTCCAGGACTCCCTCAGTAGCCCCTGAACCAGTCTTCAATGACGATGTGTTTGGTGCGCACATTGTCTTCGGCATTGCAAGGCGGGTTCCTCCTCCGCATACTTCAAAATAGTCTTCTGAGCAAGAGAACTGTATCCGGCTCTGTATAACAGTTAAAACCCTCAACCACAAGGGCACAATACTCAATCAAAATAAGGTATGTCCGCTGACAGCTTTTTCGGCGAGACGTTACGTCTGGCCTCTTTATTATTTCAAACCGTTTTTTGGCCTCCCGCTTCGCGTTTCGAGGCACAGCCTCCATTGACACATCTTGTCAAAGCAGACATCGTGTCCCCTTATTGCGGGATTCTCATCAATACGGGTTTGGGTAATCCAACCGTGTCGTTCGCACGACCCCTTGGGAATAGGCGAGTTTTAAGGCTAGTGGGGCGGGCACTTGACATTCACTGCCTATATAAGCGGATAAAGACACATCTTTTGACCCCACGCCTTCTTCCCTCCTCAGCCTTCCCATCCTCGAGCTCCAGCGCCCAAGCTTTGATCTCCCCCACCGCCACCAACCTTTCCAGCCATGTTCGGATCTAGTTCTCAAGGCAAGTGGGTGGCCTCCTCCGTCACGGAGAAGGACGTCAAGGAGCTCCGGGAGGTGAGGTACTTGACCGCAGAAATCGCACATAGGCTCCCTGCCAAAGAGCAAGTCATCCCCACTCCAGAGCCCGGCGAGAGGGTTGTGTTCATCCCTCACTTCCTCCGCGGGTTAGGGTTTCCCCTCTACCCCTTCGTCTGTGGCTTGATGTTCTATTGCGGGCTAGATTTCCATGATCTAGCCCCGAATTCATTCCTCCACATCTCGGCGTTCATCGTCGTATGCGAGGCGCTACTCCGCATCCCCCCACACTTCGGCCTCTGGATAAAAGTCTTCAATGTGAAGCCGAAGATGGTCGACGGGAAGCATGCGGACTGCGGCGGCGCCATGGTGAGCAAGCTCTCCAACACCACCTGGCCCAAAGGGGCCTTCGTGGAGACCGTGAAGGTGTGGCAGCAGGAGTGGTTCTACATCACCGAACCCCGTGGTACCAAATGGGCGGCCGCTCCTGAATTTAGATCCGGACCCCCTATCCGACTCGCGTCGTGGACCAACAAGGGTCTGGACTAGGGGTCGACTGACGAAGTGATGATGCTGCAAAAGCGCATCAAGAGTATGATAAACAAGAACACCAGTCTCACCGACGTGATTCAGGTGATGCTCTTTCGCCGGATCCTCCCATGCCAACGTCGGCCTCTCCGCATGTGGGAGTTTAATCCGGAGGGCCCCCGGACCCTGCAGCGCTTCTTCAGCACAACGCATGAAGAGATCTGGAAACTGCTTTTCAAGGCCCAGAAGACGTGGCCGGAGAAGACCGAAGACATCGGTCTCGACAGCGCGAATCCGGCTACTGAGGTAAGTATTTTACTTCCGAACACAATTTCGGTCCATAAGTCAGAGGGTATACTGAGATGTCCATTCCTCATTCAGGGCTGGACAGCGAAGGCGGAGCGGATCAGGTGTACGGCCCCGCTACCCGAAAACCCAGCCACTCCTCTGCTAACGAGGATGCTGGTCCCGGCGCCCTATCAGGCGCCGGAGAAGAAGGCCAAGAAGAAGAGCAAGGAGGCCAAAGGTGGCCTCCACCGTAAAGGTACTTCGGATGCCGTGTCCGGAGAGACCAAAGCTCTCTCCTCCCACGAGGGAGATGAAGATGACGAGGAGGAGGAGGCAGAAAGCAATTCTCCCCCTAAGGGGAGGAAGAAGAAAAGGGCGGACTCCATAGGCCTAGAGGCGGAGGCGTCCAAGAGGGGGAAGATATCCCTCTCGGACAGCTCGGATTCGGATGCCGAAGCCATCCCCGAGTGGCGCCCCAGGTCGAAGCCCCTGGCCGCATCGTAAGTATCCGTGGATGTCTTACATGTATCCGGTCTTTATGATTGTAGTCTAACACATTGTATGGCGTGCTTCAGTCCGTCCCGCGATCTCCCTCAATAATCATCATCGGAGGGGAACTCTCTGGAGCTGGGGATGGTGGAGAGCGAGACGCCCCCGCGAGCCTCCCGCCAACCGCCACGGACAATACCGAAGTGTTGTCCCAAAGGGCCTCTCCGGACCATGGAGAGGTGCGGGAGGCCGCCAAGACGGCGCCAGAGGGTAATGCCTCGGCTTCCGAGAATATGGGGGGCGTAATCCCCATGGAGACTGACGACGGGAGCCCTGAACAGTCCGGCCCCCAGCCGAATACCATTCCGGAGACCCAAGTGGCTCCGGAATCGAATGAGCGACCCCCTTCAAAGGAGGGGGGAGTGGCAACTCCGGCAGCGACCTCCACTAATCCGGAGGCGCCGAATACTCTGATGGAGGCACTGCAACGTGCTTCCGTCGTGGAGGAGCACCGCACCCTGATGGGTGTGGTGGTTGAGAAGGTTCAGTCCGCCAAGAGCGGGCTGAACAAAGCCTTCACCAACCTATTAACAGGCTTTGAGGTATGCGATGTAATACTCTTAGCCACTTTGCATATGCAAAAATATGCCTGTGTATAGATAGTAGCCCCTGAGACTCTGTTCGGCTTTTGAAAAAAAAGGCCGAACAGAGGATCAAGTAATATTCGTAGGAGATAATATACTTGTCTATTTTGATAATCAGGCTTCACTGTTAGCGGCGACCTCCCAGGCGGCCAAAGTATCCGAACTCCAGCAGAAGTTGGAGCGAGCCGATGAGGATCTCGTCCGCATCAACAAGCAGTTTGATGAGGCGCAAGGTATGTTTTGAAAAATTGTTTACACACCTGAAGTAATATGCCCATGCAGAGTCTAATCTCCTGTGTTCCCCTGATCATTATTGCAGGTAGTGCGGCCGAGGTCGAGACCATGAAGGGCGCCCTTTCCCAAGCCAAGGAGCAGGCACGGGTGAGCCAAGCGGCCGCTAACAAAGCGGCCGCAGATTTAAGGGCCGAGCAGGTTGCCCGGCGCCGATATGAGGAGTGGGTGACCGAAGTGGAGCAAGAGCTCAAGGACGCCGCCGACAAGTGCGACGCCTTGGAAGAGAAGAATAAGGCCCAAGCGGCCGATCTTACCAAGGCTCTCCAGGGGGGCCAAGGAGGCGTGGACCGAGTCTCGGGCGGCTCGCAAGGAGATCAAGTAGGCCGAACAGATAGCGGCTGGTAAGCCCTTTCTTTTGCAGAGTAAATTCGGCGGTCAGAAGTATGCCTTGCTCACTCGACTATGGAGTTCTCCGGATGCCTTTGCAGATCTTCCGAAGAGCGCTGCTGACGCCGCACAGTATTTCCGAGCCCAAGAGGGGGACACGACGGAGAAGCTCTTCTGGTCACAGTACCTGGCGCCGGAGCGTCCAACGCTGTTGAACAACCAGATGATGCAGCTGGCAGAGCTGCATAGGATGTCCGTTTTGGCCATGAAGGACGTCATAGTCCGGCTCTGGCCAACCGAACTCATTCCTAGCAGTTACTTCGGCCTGGTGAAGCGACTTGATGACGCGCTGCCCCGACTTGAAGTTGTCAAGCGCTCGTCTTGCATCGAAGGTGCATGGTTGGCCTTCGCCCGCGTTAAGATGCAATGTGCGAAGATGAAGGCCACCGTCATGGCGACCGAGGGCCCGCCCGAAGGCAAGGACCATCGCAAGCTGGAGCGGTATTTTGACGACGTCTTGGAGGGTGCCCGGATAGTAGAGGGCCAATGCTCGAAGGATATCACGTTTGAGTAAATGTATCCGAGTTGTCCAGATGTTGTTTTATGAACTAAGGCTTTGTAATATATTTGTGCCTTTATCTGAAATTATTTTCCTCCTATGCGGCCGTTTTTATTTCTGAAAGTTTACCAGTTGTCGGCTTCAGCCCCCATGTAGATACTACGGGGGTGTTCGGAATAGCACATGACCACACTTGACCCAACGTCTTGGTCCGTAAAGGAGGTGTCAGTGCTGCGAACCAGGCAATCAAACTATCTGGCTTTATCACTCTCACTTAGCCATAGGAGTTTGACAATGGGACTATGAGCTAGCCCCTGGTGCGTGTGCGGCTATCCGAACTTGGATGCCTTAGGCGCGTGACTGGGTGGAGGCCAGTCCTTCGTACAATACGAAAAAAATCGCAAGAGATTTAGTAAGTCACCGAATCGCTGACCATCTCTCGCTGTATCATGACAGTCAGTTTTCGGCTTTCTCTACTAAGGTGTTTGACCGGACGAATCAGAAACACAATCGCAGTAGTTCTCCCTTTACTACCTTAGCCGAACAAGTGGAACGTAAGGTGGTAACCATCGGAGCCGGGCAACCCAACTATTGAACAAAGACATGATTCGAAGCCGATGCATATAATGCAATATTCGAGACGCCGAAGTATACTATAAAAATGTTCGGACTTATTTGTTGAAAAATATATGTGGCCGAATAGAGCCCGTGGCAATTGAAGTTGTACCAGAATGTATATGTGGCAATCTTAGCACAAAACAGGAGTACAGATTATGAAACAAACCAAGACCGAACGAGGGTTGGTGAAAACTGTTTTTATTGTAATCTATTTTAATACGTCAAGGCGTGCTATTACAGACAGTGCCAAGGCTATTTTACATGCCAAAATTTGTACACAAGGGAAAGCTGTATATGGGGCCTAAAAAGTTGGTCTTGAAGATCTCATTGATGCCCTGCCGCACGTCTGCGTCGCTTTCACCTTTGTTGGAGAGATTCCTTGAGAGGAACGGCCCACGGCCGTCTGTACAAACACGGGCTCGGAAAGAGTCCTTGCACGACCTTGGAGTAGCTAGGTTTTAATGCACCTGTGGTATTGAAGAAAAAAAAGATCAAAGGAAAAAGGTCAAGGTCATATAGGGTCGAGCCGTACTATAGACCTATCTGTATTGTGCCTCCGTCGTTGCCCAGAGTATTTTGAGTGCGTAATTATGCACGCACGGCACATGTGCCATGGATGTGTGTGGCGATCGACGGAGGCAAAACTGCTAGTCTAGCTCTGGAGTCGGCGAGCTGTCATCATGCAGAGTAGTCCAGACGTGTTTAATAGTGTCCGGGGGCTTGATGGCCGATGAGGTGTTCGGCCGCAAGGGCCGCGGTATGCTCCTCAATGCGGAGGGAACGCTCCGTGTTTCCATTGACTGTGATAACACTGTGGGGCCCGGGCATTTTAAGCTTTAAGTAAGCATAATGCGGGACCGCATTGAAGCGAGCGAAGGCGGTTCGTCCGAGCAGTGCGTGATAACCACTGCGGAAGGGGACGATGTCGAAGATCAAGTCTTCACTTCGGAAATTATCCGGCGAGCCGAAGACTACTTCCAATGTTATTGAGCCCGTGTAGCGGGCTTCTATGCCGGGTATCACTCCTTTAAAGGTGGTGTTAGTAGGCTTGATTTTAGACGGGGCAATACCCATTTTGCGGACCATGTCTTGATAAATAAAGTTAAGACTGCTGCTGCCGTCCATGAGGACTCGGGTCAGATGGAATCCTTCGATGATTGGATCAAGGACCAAGGCTGCCGAACCTCCATGACGGATACTGGTCGGGTGGTCCTTACGATCGAAGGTGATCGGGCAAGCCGACTAGGGGTTGAATTTTGGGGCGGCCGGCTCTACGGCGTAGACGTCCCTTAGTGCGCGCTTGCGTTCCCTCTTGGGGATATGTGTGGCATATATCATGTTTACTGTTTTCACCTCAGGGGGAAATTTCTTTTGTCCTCCTGTATTCGGTGGGCGAGGCTCTTCATCGTCCTCGCTTGGTGGCCCTTTCCCCTTATGTTCGGCATTTAACTTACCGGCTTGTTTGAAGACCCGAGAATTTCTATTGGAATGATTGGCAGGATTGTCAGGGGTTCCATGAATCTGGCAAGGCCGATCGAGTATTTTGTCCAAACTGGATGGACCATCCTTGTTTCCTTTGAATGGCTTCTTCCGTTGACCGGATTTAGAGCCACTGAATCCGGCGTTGACCGCCGTGTCTTTGGTATCTTCATTGTTGCTTCGACGCTTGTGTTTGCTGCGTCGTGGCCTGCCATTGCCATCTCTGGCTTCGGAGGTGCCAGGGTCGCTGGTACCGTTGCTTCTACGAGCCAACCAACTGTCTTCTCCCGTGCAAAAGCGGGTCATGAGTGCGGTAAGGGCTGCCATGGACTTCGGCTTTTCTTGGCAGAGGTGTCGGGCAAGCCATTCATCACGAACGCTATGTTTAAAGGCCGCGAGGGCTTCGGCGTCCGGACAATCAACGATTTGGTTCTTTTTAATTAAGAACCTAGTCCAGAGTTTTCGGACCGACTCTCCGGGTTGCTGGACTATATGACTAAGGTCATCGGCGTCCGGAGGCCGGGCATAGGTACCTTGGAAGTTGTCTCTAAAGGCATCTTCCAAATCTTCCTAACTAGCAATAGAGTTCTCTGGGAGGCTGTTTAACCAGTGCCGTGCTGGTCCCTTTAGTTTTAGTGGGAGGTACTTGATGGCGTGGAGATCGTCACCGCGAGCCATGTGGATATGGAGAAGAAAATCTTCAATCCATACTGCGGGATCTGTCGTTCCATCGTATGATTCAATGTTCACGGGTTTAAACCCTTTTGGGAACTGGTGCTCCATTACCTCATCGGTCAAGCATAAGGAGTGTGCGGCGCCTCTGTATCGGGCAACGTTGATGTCTACTACGCAACCTTCTTCTTGTAGACGTTGTTGGGCCTCCAAGTGCAGAGGTTTGTAGGACAGTAGCAAATTTCCCTCAACTGGATGACCTAAAGTTTATCAATCCGTGGGAGGCGTAGGATGAAGATGGTCTCTCTCAAGCAACCCTGCAACCAAATAACAAAGAGACTCTTGTGTCCCCAACACACCCAATACAATGGTAAATTGTATAGGTGCACTAGTTCGGCAAAGAGATGGTGATACAAGTGCAATATGGATGGTAGATATAGGTTTTTGTAATCTGAAAAATATAAAAACAGCAAGGTAACAAGTGATAAAAGTGAGCGTAAACGGTATTGCAATGCTAGGAAACAAGGCCTAGGGTTCATACTTTCACTAGTGCAAGTTCTCTCAACAATAATAACATAATTGGATCATATAACTATCCCTCAACATGCAACAAAGAGTCACTCCAAAGTCACTAATAGCGGAGAAAAAACGAAGAGATTATGGTAGGGTACGAAACCACCTCAAAGTTATTCTTTCCGATCAATCCATTGGGCTATTCCTATAAGTGTCACAAACAGCCCTAGAGTTCATAGTAAAAATAACACCTTAAGACGCACATCAACCAAAACCCTAATGTCACCTAGATACTCCAATGTCACCTCAAGTATCCGTGGGTATGATTATACGATATGCATCACACAATCTCAAATTCATCTATTCAACCAACACATAGAACCTCAAAGAGTGCCCCAAAGTTTCTACCGGAGAGTCAAGACGAAAACGTGTGCCAACCCCTATGCATAGGTTCATGGGCGGAACCCGCAAGTTGGTCACCAAAACATACATCAAGTGAATCAATAGAATAACCCATTGTCACCACGGTTATCCCACGCAAGACATACATCAAATGTCCTCAAATCATTAAAGACTCAATCCGATAAGATAACTTCAAAGGGAAAACTCAATCCATTACAAGAGAGTAGAGGGGGAGAAACATCATGAGATCCAACTATAATAGCAAAGCTCGCGATACATCAAGATCGTACCACCTCAAGAACACGAGAGAGAGAGATCAAACACATAGCTACTGTTACATACCCTCAGCCCCGAGGGTGAACTACTCCCTCCTCGTCATGGAGAGTGTCGGGATGATGAAGATGGCCACCAGTGAGGGATCCCCCCTCCGGCAGGGTGCCGGAATAGGGTCCCGATTGGTTTTTGGTGGCTATAGAGGCTTGCGGCGGCGGAACTCCCGATCTCTTCTGTTCCCCGAAGGTTTTAGGGTATATTGGTATATATAGGAGGAAGAAATATGTCAGGGGAGCCACGAGGGGCCCAAGAGGGTGGAGGGCGCGCCCCCCTGCCTCGTGCCCTCCTCGTTGATTCCCTGACGTGCACTCCAAGTCCCCTGGATTGCTTCCGTTCCAAAAATAACTTTTCCGAAGGTTTCATTCCGTTTGGACTCCGTTTGATATTCCTTTTCTGCGAAACACTGAAACAAGGGAAAAACAAAAACTGGCACTGGGCTCTGGGTTAATAGGTTAGTCCCAAAAATCATATAAATGTGCTTAGTAAAGCCCATTAATCATCCAAAATAGAATATAATATAGCATGAAGCAATCAAAAATTATAGATACGTTGGAGACGTATCAAGCATCCCCAAGCTTAATTCCTGCTCGTCCTCGAGTAGGTAAATGATAAAAACAGAATTTTTTATGCGGAATGCTACTTGGCATAATTTTTTTAATGTAACCCTATTAATTGTGGTATGAATATTCAGATCAGAAAGATTCAAGATAAAAGTTCATATTGACATAAAAGTAATAATACTTCAAGCATACTAACTAAGCAATTATGTCCGCTCAAAATAGCATGGCCAAAGAAAGTTCATCCCTACAAAATCATATAGTTTAGTCATGCTCCACTTTCGTCACACAAGAATGCTCTTATCATGCACAACCCCGATGACAAGCCAAGCAATTGTTTCATACTTTAGTCATCTCAAACTTTTTCAACCTTCACGCAATACATGAGCGTGAGCCATGGAGATAGCACTATGGGTGGAATAGAATATAATGATGGGGGTTATGTGGAGAAGACAAAAAAGGAGAAAGTCTCACATCAACGCGGCTAATCAATGAGCTATGGATATGCCCATTGATTGATGTTAATGGAAGGAGTAGGGATTGCCATGCAACGGATGCACTAGAGCTACAAATGTATAAAAGCTCAAAAGAAACTAAGTGGGTGTGCATCCAACTTGCTTGCTCATGAAGACCTAGGGAATTTGAGGAAGCCCATTGTTGGAATATACAAGCCAAGTTCTATAATGAAAAATTCCCACTAGTATATGAAAGTGACAAAACCAGAGACTCTCTATCATGAAGATTATGGTGCTACTTTGAAGCATAAGTGTGGTAAAAGGATAGTAACATTGTCCCTTCTCTCTTTTTCTCTCATTTTTTGGGCCTTCTTCCTTTTTTATGGCCTTTCTCTCTTTTTTTCACTTGGGAGAATGCTCTAGAAAATGATGATCATCACACTTCTATTTATTTACAACTCAATGATTACAACTCGATACTAGAACAAAGTATGACTCTATACGAATGCCTCCGGCAGTGTACCGGGATATGCAATGAACCAAGAGTGACATGTATGAAAGAATTATGAATGGTGGCTTTGCCACAAATACTATGTCAACTACATGATCATGCAAAGCAATATGACAATGATGAACGTGTCATGATAAACGGAACGGTGGAAAGTTGCATGGCAATATATCTCGGAATGGCTATGGAAATGCCATAATAGGTAGGTATGGTGGCTGTTTTGAGGAAGATATAAGGAGGTTTATGTGTGAAAGAGCGTATCATATCACGGGGTTTGGATGCACCGGCGAAGTTTGCACCAACTCTCAATGTGAGAAAGGGCAATGCACGGTACCGAAGAGGCTAGCAATGATGGAAGGGTAAGAGTGCATATAATCCATGGACTCAACATTAGTCATAAAGAACTCACATACTTATTGCAAAAATCTAAAAGTCATCAAAAACCAAGCACTACGTGCATGCTCCTAGGGGGATAGATTGGTAGGAAAAGACCATCGCTCGTCCCCGACCGCCACTCATAAGGAAGACAATCAAAGAACACCTCATGTTTCAAATTTTTTACATAACGTTTACCATACGTGCATGCTACGGGACTTGCAAACTTCAACACAAGTATTTCTCAAATTCACAACTACTAAACTAGCACAACTTTAATATCACTACCTCCATATCTCAAAACAATCATCAAGCATCAAACTTCTCTTAGTATTCAACACACTCATAAGAAAGTTTTTACTAGTCTTGAATACCTAGCATATTAGGATTAAGCAAATTACCATGCTGTTTAAGACTCTCAAAATAATATAAGTGAAGCATGAGAGAATAATAGTTTCTATAAAACAAAACCACCACCGTGCTCTAAAAGATATAAGTGAAGCACTAGAGCAAAAACTATAAGCTCAAAAGATATAAGGGAAGATCAATGAGTAGTTGAATATTTATGCAACTATGTGAAGACTCTCCCATTTAATAATTTCAGATCTTGGTATTTTATTCAAACAGCAAGCAAAACAAAATACGATGACATGATGCTCCAAGCAAAACACATATCATGTGGTGAATAAAAATATAGCTCCAAGTAAAGTTACCGATGAACGAAGACGAAAGAGGGGATGCCTTCCGGGGCATCCCCAAGCTTAGGCTCTTGGTTGTCCTTGAATATTACCTTGGGGTGCCTTGGGAATCCCCAATCTTAGGCTCTTGCCACTCCTTATTCCATAGTCCATCGAATCTTTACCCAAAACTTGAAAACTTCACAACACAAAACTCAACAGAAAACTCGTAAGCTCCATTAGCGAAAGAAAACAAAACACTACTTCATGGTACTGTAATGAACTCATTATTTGTTTATATTGGTGTTAAACTTACTGTATTCAAACTTCTCTATGGTTTATAAACTATTTTACATAGATTCATCAAAATAAGCAAACAACACACGAAAAACAGAATCTGTCAAAAACAGAACAGTCTGTAGTAATCTGTAACTAACACAAACTTCTGGAACTCAAATAATTCTAAAATAAATTGGTGGACCTGAGGAATATTTCTAATAATCATCTGCAAAAAGAATCAACTAAATATCACTCTCCAGTAAAAAGTTTTTGCTAATCTCGTGAGCGCTAAAGTTTCTGTTTTTTACAGCATGATCATAAAGACTTCACCCAAGTCTTCCCAAAGGTCCTACTTGGCACAAACACTAATTAAAACACAAAACCACATCTAAACAGAAGCTAGATGGATCATTTATTCCTAAACAGAACCAAAAATCAAGAAACTAAAATAAAATTGGGTTGCCTCCCAACAAGCGCTAACGTTTAACGCCCCTAGCTAGGCATGATGATTTCAATGATGCTCACATAAGACATAAGAATTGAAACATAAAGAGAGCATCATGAAGAATATGACTAGCACATTTAAGTCTAACCCACTTCCTATGCATAGGTATTTTGTGAGCAAACAACTTATGGGAACAAGAATCAACTTGCATAGGAGGGTAAAACAAGCATAACTTCAAGATTTTAAGCACATAGAGAGGAAACTTGATATTATTGCAATTCCTACAAGCATATATTCCTCCCTCATAATAATTTTCAGTAGAATCATGAATGAATTCAACAATATAACCATCACATAAAGCATTCTTTTCATGATCTATGAGCATAGAATTTTTACTACTCTCCACATAAGCAAAATTCTTCTCATTCAGAATAGTGGGAGTTTCATAAGAGACTTGAATACTATAAATTGTTTCCACATTAAAAGAGTAATGTTCAGAAGAATGGTAATCATAATCATGACAAGTTTTATAAATATAATCATCACTACTTTTTATAGCATAAGTTTCATCACAATAATCATCATAAGTAGCAACTTTGTTCTCATCATAATCAATTGAAACCTCTTTGGAAATAGTGGATTCATCACTAAATAAAGTCATGACCTCTCCAAATCCACTTTCATAAATATTATAAGATTAAACATCCTCCAAAATAGTGGGATCATTACTTCCTAAAGTTGACACTCTTCCAAACCCACTTTCATCAACATAATCATCATAAGTAGGAGGCATGCTATCATAACAAATTTGCATATCAAAACTTGGGAGGCTAATAACATCATCTTCATTAAACATAGCATCCCCAAGCTTGGGACAAACATTAATTGCAGCAAATATATTCTCAAACACGTCATTCTCATCAAACATAGCATCCCCAAGCTTGGGCCTTTTCATATCATTAGGATCATGGGTATTCAAAGAATTCATACTAACAACATTGAAATCATGCTCATCATTCAAATATTTAGTGCCAAACATTTTAATGCATTCTTCCTCTAGCAATTGAGCACAATTATCGGAATCCTTATTTTCATAAAAGACATTAAAAAGATGAAGCATATGAGGCACCCTCAATTCCATTTTTTGTAGTTTTCTTTTATAAACTAAACTAGTGCTAAAACAAGAAACAAAAAGATTCGATTGCAAGATCTAAAGATATACCTTCAAGCACTAACCTCCCCGGCAACGGCGCCAGAAACTGCTTGATGTCTACTATGCAACCTTCTTCTTGTAGACGTTGTTGGGCCTCCAAGTGCAGAGGTTTGTAGGACAGTAGCAAATTTCCCTCAAGTGGATGACCTAAGGTTTATCAGTCCGTGGGAGGCGTAGGATGAAGATGGTCTCTCTCAAGCAACCCTGCAGCCAAATAACAAAGAGTCTCTTGTGTCCCCAACACACCCAATACAATGGTAAATTGTATAGGTGCACTAGTTCGGCGAAGAGATGGTGATACAAGTGCAATATGGATGGTAGATATAGGTTTTTGTAATCTGAAAAATATAAAAACAGCAAGGTAACAAGTGATAAAAGTGAGCGTAAACGGTATTGCAATGCTAGGAAACAAGGCCTAGGGTTCATACTTTCACTAGTGCAAGTTCTCTCAACAATAATAACATAATTGGATCATATAACTATCCCTCAACATGCAACAAAGAGTCACTCCAAAGTCACTAATAGCGGAGAACAAACGAAGAGATTATGGTAGGGTACGAAACCACCTCAAAGTTATTCTTTCCGATCAATCCATTGGGCTATTCCTATAAGTGTCACAAACAGCCCTAGAGTTCGTAGTAAAATAACACCTTAAGACACACATCAACCAAAACCCTAATGTCAACTAGATACTCCAATGTCACCTCAAGTATCCGTGGGTATGATTATACGATATGCATCACACAATCTCAAATTCATCTATTCAACCAACACATAGAACCTCAAAGAGTGCCCCAAAGTTTCTACCGGAGAGTCAAGACGAAAACGTGTGCCAACCCCTATGCATAGGTTCATGGGCGGAACTCGCAAGTTGATCACCAAAACATACATCAAGTGAATCAATAGAATAACCCATTGTCACCATGGTTATCCCACGCAAGACATACATCAAGTGTTCTCAAATCATTAAAGGCTCAATCCGATAAGATAACTTCAAAGGGAAAACTCAATCCATTACAAGAGAGTAGAGGGGGTAACATCAGAAGATCCAACTATAATAGCAAAGCTCGCGATACATCAAGATCGTACCACCTCAAGAACACGAGAGAGAGAGAGATCAAACACATAGCTACTGGTACATACCCTCAGCCCCGAGGGTGAACTACTCCCTCCTCGTCATGGAGAGCGCCGGGATGATGAAGATGGCCACCAGTGAGGGATCCTCCCTACGGCAGGGTGCCGGAACAGGGTCCCGATTGGTTTTTGGTGGCTATAGAGGCTTGCGGCGGCGGAACTCCCGATCTCTTTTGTTCCCTGAAGGTTTTAGGGTATATTGGTATATATAGGAGGAGGAAATACGTCAGGGGAGCCACGAGGGGCCCACGAGGGTGGAGGGCGCGCCCAGGGGGGTGGGCGCGCCCCCCTGCCTCGTGCCCTCCTCGTTGATTCCCTGACGTGCACTCCAAGTCCCCTGGATTGCTTCCGTTCCAAAATTAACTTTTCCGAAGGTTTCATTCCGTTTGGACTCCGTTTGATATTCCTTTTCTGCGAAACACTGAAACAAGGGGAAAAAACAGAAACTGGCACTGGGCTTTGGGTTAATAGGTTAGTCCCAAAAATCATATAAAAGTGCTTAGTAAAGCCCATCAATCATCCAAAACAGAATATAATATAGCATGAAGCAATCAAAAATTATAGATACGTTGGAGACGTTGGAGACGTATCAGACGTCACGACGGAGTTCGGATGACATCCGTGTCCGATTTTCAACCGGAGTGAGATTATGCTTATCGCGTCGGGCCTGATGGCCGTCCTCTCGCGTTTGAGCACGCCCCCTTGATCCGTAGATTGATCTGGTCTGACCGGCTCTATTGTCCAGGTCCTTGCATAGGTCGTAGGTGTATCCCGGAGCCGCTACCTCCTTGCCTCGACGGCGGGGTGGTGCGGGCTGGTGTTTGGCGTAAGTAGCCGCTCTGTCCCGTCCACGTGGTGGTCGGTCAGGTTCGTCATCAGTTTTATACTTTGGTGGTATTGGCTCAAGGGCCTCGTCATCAAATTGTGGTAATAGCTTGCGCTTCGGGTAGCTCTTTGCTGGGCGTTCGAGGCCGTATTCTTCGGCTGCCAGGACTTTAGTCCATCTCTCATTGAGCGTATCCTGTTCGGCTTGAAGCTGATGATGCTTCTTTTTTAGGCTTCTCGCTGTTGTGATTAGCTGGCACTTAAAGCGCTCTTGCTCGAGGGGTTCCTCTGGCACGATGAAGTCTTCGTCGCCGAGGCTCACATCATCCTCGGAGATCGGTAGATAGTTACTATCCTCTGAGTCCTCGTTTCCGACCGGATCGTCGGGGTTAACTTGCCCCTCCTCCCAATCATCCTGTTTGGATGTGGGCTCGACGGGGGCTTCGGGGTCTTCGGCGTTCTCTGGAGTGTTATTGTCTCCGGTGCCGGTATTGCTGTCTTTCTCGCAACACGATTTTGAGCGGCGTCGCTGACGTCGATGCTTCGGTGGTGCCTCAGCAGGCTTGTCCTCAACCGGATCCTTCCTACCTTCGTCGTCATCCTCTTTGGGTGTATCCACCATATACACGTCGTATGTGGAGGTGGTTGTCCAACTCCGGTAAACGGCGGGTCTTGGCCTTGCTTGTCTTCGGCATCGTCGTCCATGCCGTCGATGTCTTCGGAGGCGTAATCCAGCATGTCGGTTAAGTCTTCGACGGTGGCTATGAAGTGGGTGGTGGGTGGGACGTAAAATTCCTCGATTTCAGCCCCTAATCCGGGCAGGGCATAGTTCGGAGGTGATTCCTAGGTAATGGCGAGGGGTCGCATTAAGTCCAGAGCCTCGTTTAAGAGCGAGGTTTGGACGGGGAAGCGAGAGTCCGCGGAGCTAGGCAGGGCAAAAGCCTCCTGGCCATGCTCTCTTGGCGTGGACCTCGATAGTTCAGAGCTAGCGTCCGGGGGTGAGTCCGGCTTTCCAATGATAGGGGGAACCCAGTTTGACTCCGGGCTTGCCGATGAGACAGTCGCCTCCGGATCTCCGGTAGTGAGCTTCATAATTGCAGAGAGTCCGGTGGGCTCCAAACTCCCATCTTCGGACCCGGCAGTTTGCTCCGGATCTAAGGCCAGAGCAGTGGTCGAGGCCGCGAACCCTTCGAAGATCAACTCTCCTTAGATATCAGCGACACAATTCAGGTTCCCAAAACTGATCTGATGACCAGGGGCGTAGCTGTCAATCTGTTCGAGGTGGCGAGTCAAATTGGCACGCATCGCGAAGCCGCCGAACACAAAAATTTGACCGGGGAAAAAAGTCTCCTCTGAAACAACATTGTTGTAGATGATCGAACGAGCCATCGAACCTTCTGTCGACGGCAGAGCGGAACTCTCAATGAAAGCACCAATGTCAGTGTCAAAACCGGCCGATCTCGGGTAGGGGGTCCCGAACTGTGCGTCTGAGGATCAAAGGTAACAGGAGACAAAGGGGACACGATGTTTACCCAGGTTCAGGCCCTCTTAATGGAGGTAATACCCTACTTCCTGCTTGATTGAATTTGATGAGTATATGGGTTACAAGAGTCGATCTACCTCGAGATCGTAATGGCTAAACCCTAGAAGTCTAGCCTATATGATTTGTGATAGCCTCTATGGACTAAACCCTCCGGTTTATATAGACACCAGAGGGGCCTAGGGTTGTACAGAGTCGGTTTACAGAGAAAGGAAACTACACATCCGGTCGTTAAGCTTTCCATCCACGCAAAGGAGAGTCCCATCCGGACACGGGAGAAGGCCTTCTACCTTGTATCTTCATGGCCCATCAGTCCTGCCCACAGCACATGGGTCGGACTCCCGAGGACCCCTTAGTCCAGGACTCCCTCAGCGCCTCTTACCTCGCTATCTCACCTTGACCAAGATGCACCACTCCCGTCGTAGTCCTTGACCCGTGCGGCCCCAGATACGGTAGCATCTGGCATCCCCCAAAGGGATTCTCCTCTAGTATTGCCATCAGTCCCTCCCGCACGGCCTGGTCCACCATCTTACTAGGCCGACATGAGGTTGTTGGTCTTTTAGGGGTGCTCCCGCGAGTCGGTCCACCCGCATAGCGCCACCCAAAGAGCATGATGGTTCGATATTTTGTCACATATAGTAGAGGGTTTTGATGCATTTTTCATTAAGTTTCCCATATTTCTTATATCTTTCTAGAGTTAACACTTCGAGAAAGAAGAAAACTTTTTTTTCTTTGTCATGGAAAAAAATATTTTCGGAAGGAAACCAATCAGGATCCCATCAATTTAAGCCAAATGGAGCAACTTTCATATTGGGAAATTTTGCAACAGCACATCCAGAGTGCAAGATGGGGTCTGGTATGAGTGCAAGCACTCATACCATTGATCGTACCAGGCGCTGCCAGCTCCGTCTCATCTACAGAAACAAATTTGTAAAGGGAAGAGGATGATCAGAGAGACACAACCGTCGCCAAACCATCTAGAATAGAGGGAGAAGAGATTCCGACAGTAAGAAGCACCGGAGGTCCATTACTTCTCGTCCATCTGACTTTGTCCCCATTCACCGCAACATCACCATGGAGAGAGTAATTCTAAGTTGTAAGATTATGGTACATAACTCTGGTTGAATTCATCTTGAGACTAAGACTTGTTTAATCATTCATCTTATTTCCGATCTTCATGACATTATCTATATGATTTCTCTTGAATTATTCTGTGAGATGTTTGATGATTCTCCCCCTATGTGTAGGTAATTTCCCTTAGGCATGGGAGATGGAGGTGATTGTTCAGATTTATATGTGCCCATTCTATATGTCGTCATTTATGATTATAGTTTTATGGGTTTTTTAGTAAGTTGTTTATCTGCAGTGAGTGTAATGTGTGATGTCCAATTTAAGGGTCGTCCGCTCGGTCGTTTGAGGCGCCCGGCTATAGATGCACTTAGTGCTTGATTTATAAACTCCCCCTCCCTCTAGAAAACAATGTACATGTTGTGTTGTGCTGAATGTTTAGGTTTACTCGTACTCAACACTTTCCACATAGAAAGAAACCCGCAAAAAAATCTTGGTCAGCAGGTTTTGTTTTGCTAGAAGGCCAAGGTCATATTAAAATTGTCCGACCCTTAAAAGTCATACTTACAAAAATAAAACATTAACATATGTCTTTGGGTATATTGATGTCATATTCCACCTGCACTCGACAAATGGTGCATCATGACAAAGCTGAGTGCCGACGGATCTCTAGAACACCCTTGGAGCCAAGGTGTCTTTGTTGATGAACGACTAGGAAGTCACCGGTCGAAGCCAAAAGAATCCGATGACATCGAACTGGAGATTAAATCGTCGTCCTAAAGAAAAAACAAAGATGAGGGTTGGCCAATCATCACGATCTATCCGAACATAAACGATGAGGTCTAACCTTACTAGCTCACCGGCGGAGCCAAACATGGTCGTGCTTCGCCAAACAAAGAAGACGGAAGACCAAAACTCGAATGGTCGTCGTCCACTATGTCGAACAACACCATTGGAGACTACCTAGCCGAAACATGGACAAAAATGGGGCCAGATCTGGTCCTGACCAATGCTCCACATGCACTCCACAGACGCTAATCAAAATATTTGTAACTACGATAGGTTTGGGAAAAATTATTCCGTCGAGCTGGTGGCGCCATTATCTCTGGAGGTTAGACACATAGGCTAGGCCAATGCAAACTCCACGGTTGATCTCTACCCCCCCCCCCCCACCACCACCACCACCTCAATGGCGCCGAAGCGCACTGAAAGCGAGGGAACTGATGGCGGCGTCTACGTGTATAAAATCTTGTTGAATAGTTATTGGCGTCTCACAACATCACACCGTAGCAAAACGGTTATGACTCTCGGTAAATAAATACACACCACATCCACATTTTGGTTGGACCTGAATTGTGTAGCATAATATGGTCCAAAATCATGGGGTATAAGTTTCAAAATTTAGAAAAAAAATCATGCACATAGAGGACGGTAAAGCCAAAAGGCCAGTCTTGGGCTTGACTTCTCCGCCCAAAGCCCGGCCCAAAAGCCTGAAATGATTTAAATACATACTCCCTCAGTTTCTTTTTAGCCCGCATATAAGATTTGTTTAAAGTCGAATGTAGTAAAGTTTGACTAAGATTATAAGAAAAAAATATCAACATTCACAATATAAAATCAATATCACTAGATGCATATTTAAATTAACTTTCATAATGTATATCTTTAGTATTGTAGTTGTTGATAATTTTGTATATAATTCTATAATTTTAGTCAAACTTAAGACAAATATTATATGCGGAGTAAAAGAAATGAAGGGAGTATTTTATATGTTGTACTCACCTCCCTTAATATGCTTCACCCAATCACTTGTAATTTGTGGTGTACTCACCTCCCTTAATATGCTTCACCCAATCACTTGTAATCAGCAGATACTAATTGGTATCTTCGCGATATTAATATACTCCCATTGTTGAAAAATCAGCAGATACTTTGATTTGAAATAACCTCCACACGAAAAAAGATTCACATCAACTTTGTAGTTCCATTACCGCAATCAGTTGCTGGTTTTGTTGACTGTAAATCTTTAATTTCATGTTTATGTTTGGAGAATTTTATACATTTTTTGCATATTTGTTGCGCACGGTCGACAGTTTGGAATTTTCTTTAAGGAATAGCTTCATTTTGTTGTTTCACACAAGTTTGCTATAAGTTTTTTGTTAGATAGTCGTAGACGAGTAGATCTATATCTCCCTATTGCACTGTATTAGCGTGTTTATGCGTACATGTTATTTTAGATGAATTTCAGCAAATTCATCGCACACGATCGATCGTTTGATTTTTTTTCACCACTAGCTTCATCTGGTTGTTCAAAACAACTCTCATGTTGTAACTTTTTGTATTTCGACGCTCATAGAAAAGTTGTTCAAGTGTGGTTGCGTGAGGCATATTCACCATGTGATGTGGACAAGAGGTGAAATTAACCATCTATGCACACGTAAGCAAACAACCGAACAATGCATATGGGAAGCACATGTGCAATCACACGTCATGCTTCTGATCACTCGCGGAGCGTCGGCGGGACCAAGGTCCCGGCCCCCTTCCAAGAGAAAAATTGCGAGGATATGGTCCCGCTATGCCTAAACGCCCTGCTAATCTCCAAGCCTCTCTAATCTCTCTAGTTGTTTTGACCCCTCCTTGGATTTCACTCACGCTCCGCCATTGCTTGTGATCCCGCTCTCATACAGCATGGCGCTTTGTGGGCAATCAAACGCAAAGCACAACATGCACTCCCTCTATAAACTAATATAAGAGCATTTAGATCACTACGGAGGGAGTATTTACTTTTTTTCTTTTGCGAAAAAACTTCTGATCTGTTTTTTTAATCATGGCAGTACAATGAATACCAGAAATGATAGAAATTACATCAAATCCCTAGACCACTAGCGGCGATTACAAACACGGAAGTGAGCCGAAGGCGCGTCGCCGTCATCGCTCCTTCCTCGCCGGAGCTTGAAATTTTTTGTTGTAATAGACAGTCGGAAAGTCGTCGTGCTAAGGCCTCATAGGACTAGCGCACCAGAACAACAACCGCCGCCGATGAAGAGTAGCATAGATCAAAATGATCCAACCTGAAAACAAACGAGCGTAGACGAACGACAACCGGATCCGAGCAAATCCACCAAAGACAGATCTACCAGAGACACACCTCCACATCCCCACCGACGATGCTAGACATATCACCGAAACGGGGGCTATGAGAGGATAACCTTATTCCATCTTCATAGAGCCGCCGCCGTCTTGTCTTTCTAAGCAGAACACAAACCCCAACAAAACTTGAAGGAACATCTAAAAATAGAGCCCTCCCACCGGCAAGGGTCAGGGTCCAGCATGACCCCATGACCCTAAGGTCACCGGAGACGAGGCGGACTAGCGGCAGCGGCGGAGGCAAAGGAACCCTGATTTCTTTGGGGAGGAGGCGGCTGCGTATGTGTAGCTTATGACAACTCAACTCATCTGTGTCAGTAATAAATAGAAAAGAACTAGTGCGATAGCATGTATTTACTCAGTCAGGCTCAATCAGCCTACATCATGCAACCTACGATTCACGCCCTTAGAGGATGGGTACAAGTATGCGTGTGTAATTGGATATAATTTTGAAAAATACATCTTACATGAATAAGTTATTTGTACATTTTCTTAATGTTTAAAGTGTATTTTTCAACCGTATAAGGCTATAGGGTTCAGATGACCCTAGGTTCACAAAATTTCTTCTACTCTCACATATGCTAGAAAATCTGAATTTTCTTACGAAGAAAGCACACGAGAGTGTATGTAATCGATGCAAATACATTGCTGAAGTGGGATAGGCTTCAGGTGCTTAATTTAGCATCAACGTCAAAGGCTTATATCAAGCATCGTAGCAATCAACGTAAACCATTCCTTGCCGATAAGATCGAAGATTCATGGCCAACATGCATGGCACCACCATAGCAGCACTGATATATTTTCTTTTGAGGGTTCTATTGCCCACTGACCCCTGTATGCCTACACTTGGGCTACAAAGCATGTCATGTAAATACATGGTTTTAAATAAATTGTACGTATAGTGGACATACAAATTCAGTCTCGTGTGTTCTACTTCCGCAAGGATGGTAACAGTGCTACATATTGTGTTCTGTGTTCAGGTCGTATCTTCAAGGCATTGCACGCAATGATATACTCCTATGAGCATGCGTTCGAGCTAGTGCATCTTTTCTTCCATCTCTCCTAATCATCTAATCATGGCAGTGGTTGATACTTCTTCTGGCACAAGAACATTCTAATTCTAATAACAAAACAATGGAGCACGTGCGCTTTGGGAGCAAAAAGCAGAGCGGGCGGCAGCGCGCGCATGCACGGCAAACACCACGCGCCGCCCACGTCCGGATTCCGCTGACGCGAGCGCCGTACCAGTCGGATCCCCGGCCGGCGGCCGTGGGCCTTGTGGGCCAACGCTCTTCGAGGATAAGATCGCAGCCCGCTAAATTATTTGAGCAAAAAAATTTCCTTTTGCCCTTCCATGTCACGTCGCGCTCGCTAGGACCCAAGAAAGCACGGCCACTTCCGCTAATTCGCTCTCCTCTCGTCTGCCCCTTTTTATTTTATTATACTCGAAAAAAAGGAACTATAGCTTTTGCTCTGGATTCGCCGCACATGAAAATGACCGCGTTCGTGTGCACGCCTGATGCGTCGTCTCGCTGTAGTTTAGCTTATCCGCTAGGATGGTTTGGGCCTACGCATACGTGCGCGCCCCAACCAGCGGCGAATGGCCGGCCAGCCAAATCTCGATCGATCGATCGATCGACTCAGCTCGCTTTGCCTTTACGGCCGATCCTCTCGCGCCTCCGGCTTTCCTTCCTGATCCGAAACGCCTCGCCCTGGTTCGTCCACATGCAGGCCAATAGAAGATCAGATCAGATATTTTCAGCCGAGCCAAAAGGCCAACGGGCACCGGGTCCTCTGGACCGCGGGGATCTCCTTTCCCACTGGCCAGGCCAGGTTCGTCCCCGGCGTTCCTGGTCTGGTCTGGTCTAGTCTGAAAAGAATAACATGAGCACGCGTGCCCTCTCATCCGACCCAGCAGCAACTCAGCTGGGAATCTAATAACGAGCAACCGAGCATGACGGGATGGATTCTCATCGATCCGTCCGAAGACCTCAGGACGACCGTCCGGTGCAGTGCATGGGTCCGTGGATCGGTGGATGGATGAAGAAGAAGCCGTGAAGGTTCGGGTGTGGAAATGCATGCAGGTTCCCCATCATCGATCGGAATCTGATGCTTTGGCTAATGGCTATCTGTGGATAGCGTCTCGTGTGCGAGATTGGTGATCAGAAACCACCAACCAAAACCACTGCGTCTGCTTGCCTGGAAGCTGCGCCGCAGGCACGTACGGGTGCGCGCTTGTTTTGCTAAGTTGAGTCGCTACGTGTCTTGCGGGCATTTGGTTACATTCCCAGCGAAGCCTGGCTCAACGGAGCCTGTTTAAGTGTATACAGGATCTGGGCCATGTTCTGCATGTTGTTTGGTTGGCTGCATTAAACTCAGCTCGTATCCTCCTCGTATTGTAAATTACACTAAGCCCAGTCTGTATGTGAAAAAACGGACATCTGAGCGTTCCCTGCGAGTCAGGCTGAGAGCGCTTTAAGTTTCTTGCGGGCCAATTTCTATGTACGAGCTAGGCAACCAAACAACTCCCTACTTGGTCTGCCAGAGCCTGATTGAGCTTGATGCAGCCTACCGAATGCGCCCTACGTGTGTGTGACGGGCGGGCCTTCGTTAGGGATGGCATGTTTTCATTTGATTGAGAGAAGTATGTTTTTTATTTGTCAATGATCGGCACGGAGTTTTATCTCAAGAGAGTGTTGAGAGGATTTGCGTGGAAATATATATATATATATATATATATATATATATATATATATATATATATATATATATATATATATATATATATATATATATAAAGATACTAAGCTTTTTAGATTTGAAGCTTCCTAGTGCATCAGGGATGTGGGAGAAGCTATGGGCCCTGCCTGCAAGGGCGTTTGTCGCTGGGTCGGCCGGGTTTTTCGGTTTTGAAGGTATTGCCTACTTTTTTGTTTTTCTTTCTTTTCTGTATTTTACAATGCTTTTAATAGTTTTTTATTTGTTTCCTATTTATTTTTTTCCTAGTTGGATTTATATTTATATTTATTATTTTACATGCTAATTCATGAATATTTAAAACTTACGAATATTTTAAAAGACTATAAACATTTTTTTGAATTCATGAATATTTTTGTAGTTCATAAACTTTTTAAAAGTCCATGAATATTTTAAACATTACATACCCAATTCAAATTTGTAAATATTTTTTGAAATTTACTAATATTTTTGAAATTCATGACATTTTAAATTTCCTTTTTTAAATTTTTTTTAAATCCTCATTATGTGAACTTCATTTGATATGATACAAAAAATCAATAGCCATTTTTTCTGAGCTAGCACTAACCGGTCAAAAAAAAATTGAAGCGAGCGAGCGGAGCAGCTGGGAACCGATCTGACTGAGCGAGAACTTCATGGGCCGACCCATGTGGGTGTTATAACAACAATTGCATGGGTTCAACATGGCATAAGAGCTACCAAGGGGCTCACACACCCACCAACGGCTGGCACCGTTTGCCAAAACATGTAAGTACTTCACAACCACACACATAACAACTCCGCTATGCTCTTACAACAAATATCATTGCCTACAGCAGCCCAACACGATATTCAAATGAGAAAAACATTGCAATATCATAATTAAAACCCAAAACCAACATAATAAAATCTAAAGAAAACAACTGACCACAATAACTTGCTAGAGAAAAAATAAATTAATGCCACAAGTGACGAACGGCGCGACGAAGCGCGTATTAGCCTCTAGTTTTAGCATTATCAACCGTGATCTGCACGGTAGCACGGTTTACGCGTACTGCGTTCTGACCCAAAGGCGAAGAGTCCAACTGATCAAGCCCAGCCAAGTTTCATGCAGCGAGATAACATATCTTTCAAGTTTTCCTTTTTCTTAATCAGACTTCTTCCGCAGTGAAACAACACCCTCATGCCACTGTCATCATGTCCTGCTGAAGACAGCCCATACAAGGATCTTCATTCTGAATACCAACACCAACTAATCAAGATTGGAACGTCGACATGGAGACAACACCTTTAACAAGGTGACCACTCAAAGTTCAATGCTGCCTCCAATCAATGAAGGCTAAAACAAAAGTTTTCATCGTGGACAATAAAGTGGTGTTCTAAGCACCATCCATCTTCTAAAAGTTGCATCACCAAATACTCTTGGTAGAACCATTGTGGTGTCCATCGGATGAGGTCGCACGCCTCTCCATACACTCCTCGTAACTATGCACCAAAGAAGCATATGCCTGCGGAGCCACCTTGCCGACCACCTCCCGAGGAGCGTATGGGTGGGACGTCTTCACAAGTATCATTGCCATGACTGTCAAGCAGTTGTCAAAACTCGCGTGGCAGATCTATCCACCATTGAAGTTCAAGTCGCCCATGCCCGGCCCATCCAGAACCACGTCGAACATACAACACGCCGTAGCCAACACACAACTGCCGAGTACCGATCAAGTGTAGGCCCCATTACCAAGCCGGGTCGATACAGCTGCATGGCAGCGCCCGAGGCCACAGCCACCATCTGCAGCAAAGGTCATCCTTAGCCACGGGAGTCCTCCTCCGACGGCCAGTTTCAGGCGAGAATGCCCAAATCAACCGCCATAGACGACCACCATTCTGCCCTTGCAGCCACAACAATGTGTCCATCACTGAAGCCACTGCATCGGAACCTTTCAATCTATGCTTCTCTTCATCGACAACGGTTTCTGTGGGGCCTCAGTACGACGACTTACAACGACGTTTGCCCGTCTCCGATGAGGGAGGGCCAATGACGGCGGGGCGCCTTCTGCTCGCGCCAGTGTTTGTAGTCGTTGCTAGGTGGTCTACAGTTATAACTTTTTTACTTTTGATATTTTTTGTACCGCCAGGAGAGTTGATGAATAGATCAAAACTTTTCTGAAAAAAGGAAATGTGGCAATTAATGAATGCATGACAGATGCATGGACGTGTCAGAAATCAGCCTGACGCACGAGCTGCGCATTTTTTTTTTGCAAGAAAAACGTGAGTTTCTTTTTTCGAATGACAGAGTTACATTCTGCTGACATTAGCTTATCGAGATTACTCCTGACATGACATTTCCAACCACCACAGCATATGCCACTCATTCGGTGAAGACAGGAAAACTCTTTTGCGTTCTATCAGCAAGCAAAGTTCAACGGATAGTCAATCTGCGGATAGACCTACGCCTCTAGCTCGTCATGTAGTCTGTTACGTGTGATTGTACTTTGCTCGCACGCATCGCAATAATAACAGACGTCACGATCGCTGCACTGGAAAAAGGAATCTATGCACGCATGAAGAGAACACAAGCAGTTGACTTGCACATTTTCTTTGGTGAAAAGGAGCTCCATTGCGAAAAAGCAATTTGGCTCCCGGGTCCAGATGCACCCGAAATCAGGACCGACCAGGCACCTCGCGATCCGCGCTAGCCTTTGTATTCCATGCGGTATTATGTGGAGAGAATTCCACCAGTGGGCCCACTTAGCGAATATATTCACAGACGGCGTCAGTTTTGGTCCAGACAGACACGTACGATTCTGGACTCTTCTCCCCCGCCAGTCTACCTCCATCGCCCACGACAAATTTGACCTATAGACGAAATCAAATCACAGAATGAACTGTCCGTGAAACTATTTCACGCGGCTGACCCGTGGCGCCTAGCTCTCAGGCGCTGCACTAGTGCAACGCCTAGGAGCTAGGCGCTGCACACTGACTTAGTAATTTTCGGATCACACGGGTGCGACGCTGGCCGTATAGCGCATATCTGTGAGGCGTTGCCAGTGTAGTGTGGCGCCTTCGTGTCGGGCGTCACACAAAAAGGTCAGCCGCGTCAAATAGTTTCACGGACAGTTCATTTTGTGATTTGATTTCGTGCATAGGTCAAATTTGCCACCGCCCACGACGCTCCCCATTCCCCCCCCCCCCCGGGGGGGCGCTGGCTTCTCTCCCCGTGCTGCGCCGCCGCCCCCCCCCCCCCCCCCCCCCCGCGGCGGCGCTGGCCTCTCTCCCCGTGCTGCGCCGCCGCCGCCTTGTTCCAGATCTGAAGCTTGGATTTTGCGCGGCGGCCCAATGACGCTTCCATCCCCAAGGGCCCCCGGCCATAGCGGCCGTGTCCACATCCACTACCCTCGTCGACCCGGCCTCTTCACCTCGCCATGGCGCTCCCCCTACCCCTGCGCTCCTGACTGCCCGCCTTCGCGCCCCCTCCCTGCCTGGACTTGCCACCTCGCCGTCACCAGCACAAATGAGCAGGAGGCAAATGAGGACTTTGTGGTGGTCACGTACAAGTTGGTGCCCGTCGACGACCCCCACGCACAACTCCACTTCCTGCAGGTCGGTCCACTTCTGCCTTGGGCCATTTAGTTTCAGTTCAGTTCACCAGATCTGGGATATCTGATGAAAGATTGGATTTTTTTTTTACACATTGCATCTCTCCTATACCAGGTTAGGAAGATTACTCGGGTGCTTTTCAGGCTTCTCCAGCATTAACCGGGCATGCTCTCCGGTACGAACAATCATTTATTCATTTACGCTCATTTTTTTTACGGGACTCACGTACACTCAGCTCAGTACCATAACACATTTAGAGCTGCTGATATTAACACAACGACCTGTTAGGATTCAGTACCTTCAGGTTTGTGTCAAAGTTGATGTGGGTGGATTCAGTACCTTGACAATTTTTAGATCTGTTCATATGGGTGGGGTACTAGCTTCAAACAAGATCTCAGCAAAATGACAATGGCAGTTTAACTGAATCATGGAGAGTTGTTTGAAATTGGTACTGCGAAATCAAATTCTAGTGAACCTAGACTGAACCATGCACAAACAGAAATGAATGAAACTTGACAGTCAAGTTTAACTTGTCATTCTGGGCGAAACTTGACTAAATCACAATGTGTGCTGCAAAATCAAATTCTAGTGAAACTTTGAATCATTCAATGACAGTGACAATGACAATGATATGGATGAAACTTGACTGAATCATGCAAACACATTCAGTACTTCACTTGTTCTCATCTCACTTTAATTGCAAAATGACAATTCTAGTGGAACTCAAAAACCTGTATTTTTTTTGCTGGTTTGATAAGCCAGCAGATATTTTATTTTTGCTGAAACCACAATGACAATGACACTTGTGGTTGTTCGATCCCACTATCACTCAATTCGTGTACTGAAACCACAATGACAATTTGGTTCTGACTAACCTCTGCTATATATGTCCAGTAGGATTGTACTCTTGCAAGCCAGAACCAACTCAAGAAGTAGATTTATTAGATCTCGGAATTTTTAGAACCGTATTTTTTTTGTTGTGAGTTCACTAGTTCATTAGCATAAATGCAGTCACTGTTTAACACTCTTGACTGTATATTTGACTGTTCACTATATATTGATTGTATATTTCAGATCATACAATGACAATCTTGACTGTACAACAATAATCGGCGGCGCCGGCAGCCGAATCAGACGAAGTGGCTGGTCCTGCGAGTGGCAGCGGTGGTCGCCTATGTGGCGCAGGTGGGCAGCGGTGGTCGCCCTCATGGCAGCAGCGCAGGTGGGCGGTGGCGCTGGGCCCGAGGGTGGATGCGCTGGTCGCTCCCGTGGGCGGTGGTAGGCAAGGTACGTAGGTGGGCGACGGTGATCGAGCTGCGCGGGTGGCCGGCGTTGGTCGCCTCCATGGCGGCGGTGCAGGCGGGCGGCGGCGTTGGACCCCAATGGTGGCTCGCGCGGGCGGCGGGGTTGTCTAAGTTTTTTTTGTTGTTGCAAAAATCACCATGAACTACGTCTGTGACAAGCTTTCCTTTAGTTTTTATCTCTTGACCCGTACTCTATCATCTTTTTAATTTATTTATTTGAACCAGAAACCGAATCAATATTTCTATCCGTCATCCTTCATTACTTTCACCTGACATATGGGGATGGCTGACATGAGGGCGTCCAAACAAAATATCTGTACCACGTGACCAGGTACAGGTCCAGAGTAAGCCCTTAACAGAGCCAACGTCCGTCCGCTCCCCCGTCGGGAACTGTCAGTACGTACACTGTGGCCTGCAGCGTATACATCGTTTTGAATTCATGTATTCCTTTGACAGTGACCTGCAGAACAGATCTCGATGCTTGCCTGGGCGGCTCAGATTTCGGGTTCACCTGGACCTGAGAGCCAAAACGCCCCGCTGCATTGTTAAATTCCACAGGGGAAATGATAGTACGTACGTAGAAATGGCATCATGGTGACGGCATTTTTTTTAAAGAAATAAAGAATTAAGTAGCTCATCTAAAGCTTTAGTGCAAATCTGTGTTTATTTTTCTAAATGAATCTTTAATGAATCAAATCTTGTTTAAGAGCTTCATCATCCATGTGTTAGACCCAGTCAAAGAGCTCTGCCCAGTCGGTCATGCCGTCGGCGAGCTCCTCATCGGCGCCTCCCTGCTTCTGCTGCTGCTGCACGGAGCGGTAGGCGTCGCTGGACGACGGGACGTCGTTGGCTGCATGCCTTTTCCTCTTCTGACCCTTTCCCACTTCAACATCCTGATTGGGCGACGCAAGCGCGGCGGACGACGACGCCGGGTCCTCAGAGCGGCATCCTCCGGCGGCGGCAGTGCACGGCCGGCGGTCGAACTGCCGCAAGCTGCCTGACCTTGTGTACAGCCGGCACAAGCTGAACTCGCTCCTCACCTACAAACAAGCACAAAAAATGCATAAATAAACATTTAAAGATGCTGTAACTGCTAGTAGCTGATTTGCATATCTCTTCACGTCTCAAATAACCAGTTGACCACGGGCACGTATGTATAGCAAATTAGCCACAGGCAGCTTTCGCAATCAGCATTCGATCATGGCTCTTCACTGCATGAAAGAACATCCGGCATATGGCGAATTGGCGAAAAGAATGGCAACTTGTGATTAACTTGTGATTCTAATATACTACTAGGACTGAGTATCATCATCTAACTAAAACGCGTTTATATTTGTTAATTACCTGGAGCCGAGCGGCGGCATCAGCACCGTCGTCGTCGAAGGCCCTGTACTCGTTCATCTTCCACTTGGTCTTGGCTCCGGCCGGTGCGCGGCCGCGGTAGAACACCATGGTCTTCTTGGTCCCGACGGGGCGGCCATCGGCGGAGTAGACCAACCCTGGCGTGCCCGCCGCCTTCCAGTAGCCTGACGGCGTCGTGCGGCTGGGCCGCCCGCCCCGTGCCTCCCGGTCCTGCCGCGCGCAGAAGTAGAACCACGGCTCCCCGTGCCCTGCACACGCTCCCCGGTGCACCTCTGCACGCACATACACATTCAGTTAGCAATGATAGCAGTTCGCTGCTAATAGCAGTGCATTACACATGTGTATATCTTGGTTCGTGCCTGGGAGCTGCCAGGGGTCGAGGGAGCAGACGTCGGCGACGGGGATGACGCGCTCGATGTCGCCGCGGCGGCGGCCGTCGAGCATGTGCCGGAGGTAGAAGCGCACCAGCTCCTCCTCCGTAGGGTAGAAGCGGTACCCGGCAGGCAGCTCGCCCATGGCACACGTCCAGTCGATATTGTGGAGCTCGAATGGAATGGGAACTGCGTGTGTGGTCTACGTCTGTGGAGCGTGGGGTTATATAGGACGGCGCGAGGGAGAAATTTCTCATGCTGCTGTGGAAAAACGTAGCGAGAGAGAGTGGGGAGTTTGCGGTGTGCGGTGGGGAGGAAGGACTCGGTCAGTCTCAGCCGTGTTCATATTTCACTTTTCTTAGTTATACTTACTTATATAAGAGTCTTAGTTAACGAGTGTTGATTCAGTTTTGGATTTAACTAGCCTGGCTGCCTACACCGGTCACCATCTTCCAAATGACGTGACTACGCGTGGGCGTGGCACGGAAAGAGTAACATGAAAATAATGTAGATGTAGATATTTTTTTTCGAGCCTTGGAACAATTGTTCTAAGGTATATTTTTCATATAATTGTAAAGAATATGCTACATGGGTGAGGAGAAAAGAGAGGAACAAAAAAGGTCCAAAGGGGTAAAACAGAATTATCTACTTCCTGCTCTATGTATGAACTCCATAAGATAGAGATTATTGTCTATCCACTGTGAACAAGGGCGTACCCAAGTTGAGCTACTCGGGTGCACAGGACACTAGGTGCAGGATGTTTTCTTTGTAAGTTTGATGCAAAATATAGTGTGTGACGCCTCATCTTTAGATGACAAATATGAGTGATCATATTGCTAGGACACCTGGTCATCTTCTCTCTAGCTCCGCCCCTGACTGTGAATACAAAAATCTGCATGCTTCTCCTTGATTTTGAATTGAACAAGCTTGAGATCATTTTTTAGAGCTGATCTCCAGTTTTGGATACAGGATTGTAAAGCTCTGAAGATCTTGCCATTTCTCTGAAGCCAATGTTCTCGCAGCCTAAAATTGTGATTTTCATGCCAAAAGCTTTGGGCAGTTGTTCATTGGAAAACATAGTTTCTTCATAGACAGATGTACCTCTCCTTTTTATTTATTTTTTTGAAACAAGGCAAAAGGCTTGCCATTTTCATTGAATAAGAAGAAGGTTTAAGAGTCTTGGCCAAAAGATCAGATTACAAGCATCACTCTCGCGGCATTATATTACACAAATATTTCGCCCCGGCAAGGCACCACAGCGAAATTTCTGCTTTGACGCGAGTCACAAGCACCCCGACCGGAATTGCCGTGCTGCGGAACACACGTGCATTTCGCTCTTTCCAAATTTCCCAAGAGATAAGAAGCATAAGGGAAAGAAGTGCCCTTCGAGATTGTGACCTCCCGGAAGTTATGTTGCGCCACCACTCCTTGACGGAAACCATGCCTCCCCAATTCGTAGGATGGACATCATGTAAACCGAGCCATGTTTTGATCATTCCCCAAACTCTAACCGTGTAACGACATTGGAAGAGAAGGTGAGCTGCTGATTCTGGCGTTTGTTTGCATAGCGGGCAAAGGTTACAGTTGGGCCCCTACGCTGAAGCCGGTCTGCCGTCCAAATCCTATTGTTGATGGCCAACCAAGCAAAAAAATTGCATTTGGGAGGAGCCCAGTTCTTCCAGACCAAAAGAGGCATATCTGAGTCGATAAGGCCAAGAAATTGTGCACGGTATGCCGTCGCCGCCGAATATTGGCCATCATTGGTGAGCTTCCAGGAAATTGAATCAGCCACGCCGGGGTTGAGGTGAATGTGTGATAGCTCACTCCAAAGGTTGACGAACTCGGCTATGTGGTTCACATCAAGGTTCCCACCAATGTCCACTCTGGAGACCCATGAGTTATTATGTAAGGCCTTCTGGACAGTGCAGTTTTTTCTTGCAGAGATCACAAAAATATTTGGCGCGATGTCTTTGGGTCTCATACCATTCAGCCAAGCAGACTCCCAAAACGAAGCCCTTATCCCATCTCCAATCAGAACCTTGGTGGCAGCAGCAAATATGTCTTTATCTTTGTCATCACACGGGTTCCCCAAGTTTACCCAAGGCTTACTTGGATCCGTCCAAGCTCCCCACAACCACCGGATGCGAAGGGCAGTAGCAAATTTTTCCAAGTTGAGAATACCTAGGCCGCCATGCATTTTAGATTTGCACACTTGCTCCCAGTTGATTTTGCATTTTCCACCAGAAATCTTGTCACAACCAGCCCAGAGATATGCACGCCGCAGGGAGTCGATCTTTTTCATGACCTCCACAGGGAGGTTTAGCACCGTCAAGTAATATATAGCAATCGCCGTTACAACCGACTTGACAAGCACAACCCTTCCAGGCGATGCGACGTGTTTGCCCATCCAAGGCGTAAGTTGAGCCGCAATCTTATCCTCGAGGGGTTGGAAGTGGATTCTATTTAATCTTTTGATCGACAACGGCAGACCCAGGTATTTCATAGGGAAAGACGATCGGTTGGCCGGGAAGAAGAGGAGGATATCATTCAGATCCAAGTTGTCACATCGGATTGGGGCCACTAGGCTTTTCGAGAAGTTGGTATGCATGCCTGTAATCTCTCCAAAGTGGGCCAGCGTGTCCACAAAGAACTTGACTTCGGTTTTGATGGGAGCAAGAAAAACAGCCGCGTCATCCGCGTAGAGGGACGCCCTGATCGTCATAGCGTTACCACCAAGAGGGTGCAGCTTTCCTTTGGCAGTAGCCTTCTTGAGAATATGGTGTAGAGGATCGATCGCCAGGACGAAAAGGAGGGGGGATAGAGGATCTCCTTGCCTCAAGCCCTTCCCAAGCTTAATTGGGTTGCCCGGAATACCGTTGAGCAAGACTCGCGAAGATGCCGAAGCCAAGAGAGTCGAGACCCAACCACGAAAGTGTTGGAAATATGCCCTGGAGGCAATAATAAATGGTTATTATTATATTTCTTTGTTCATGGTAATTGTCTATTGTTCATGCTATAATTGTGTTATCCGGAAATCGTAATGCATGTGTGAATACATAGACCACAACATGTCCCTAGTAAGCCTCTAGTTGACTAGCTCGTTGATCAACAGATAGTCATGGTTTCCTGACTATGGACATTGGATGTCATTGATAACGGGATCACATCATTAGGAGAATGATGTGATGGACAAGACCCAATCCTAAGCATAGCTCAAAGATCGTGTAGTTCGTTTGCTAGAGCTTTTCCAATGTCAAGTATCTTCTCCTTAGACCATGAGATCGTGCAACTCCCGGATACCGTAGGAGTACTTTGGGTGTGCCAAACGTCACAACGTAACTGGGTGACTATAAAGGTACACTACGGGTATCTCCGAAAGTGCCTGTTGGGTTGGCACGGATCGAGACTGGGATTTGTCACTCCGTATGACGGAGAGGTATCTCTGGGCCCACTCGGTAATGCATCATCATAATGAGCTCAATGTGACTAAGGAGTTAGTCACGGGATCATGCATTACGGTACGAGTAAAGAGACTTGCCGGTAACGAGATTGAACAAGGTATTGGGATACCGACGATCGAATCTCGGGCAAGTAACATACCGATTGACAAAGGGAATTGTATACGGGATTGATTGAATCCTCGACGTCGTGGTTCATTCGATGATATCATCGTGGAACATGTGGGAGCCAACATGGGTATCCAGATCCCGCTGTTGGTTATTGACCGGAGAGGCGTCTCGGTCATGTCTGCATGTCTCCCGAACCCGTAGGGTCTACACACTTAAGGTTCGGTGACGCTAGGGTTGTAGAGATATGAGTATGCGGAAACCCGAAAGTTGTTCGGAGTCCCGGATGAGATCCCGGACGTCACGAGGAGTTCCGGAATGGTCCGGAGGTGAAGAATTATATATAGGAAGTCCAGTTTCGGCCACCGGGAAAGTTTCGGGGGTTATCGGTATTGTACCGGGACCACCGGAAGGGTCCCGGGGGTCCACCGGGTGGGGCCACCTATCCCGGAGGGCCCCATGGGCTGAAGTGGGAAGGGAACCAGCCCTTAGTGGGCTGGGGCGCCCCCCATGGGCCTCCCCCCTGCGCCTAGGGTTGGAAACCCTAGGGTGGGGGGGCACTTGACTTGGGGGGGGGGGAGTTTCCCCCCCTTGGCCGCCGCCCCCCCATAGATGGGTTCTTGGCCGGCGCCCCCCTCCCAGGGGCCCTATATGAAAGGGGGGGGGAGGGAGGGCAGCAAGGACACAGCACTTGGCGCCTCCGTCCTCCCCTGCAACACCTCTCCCTCTCGCAGAAGCTTGAAGAAGCCCTGCCGAGATCCCGCTACATCCACCACCACGCCGTCGTGCTGCTGGATCTCCATCAACCTCTCCTTCCCCCTTGCTGGATCAAGAAGGAGGAGACGTCGCTGCTCCGTACGTGTGTTGAATGCGGAGGTGCCGTCCGTTCGGCACTCGGTCATCGGTGATTTGGATCACGGCGAGTACGACTCCATCAACCCCGTTCATTGGAACGCTTCCGCTCGCGATCTACAAGGGTATGTAGATGCACTCCTTTCCCCTCGTTGCTAGTATACTCCATAGATGGATCTTAGTGATGCGTAGGAATTTTTTTTAAAATTCTGCTACGATCCCCAACAGAAAGCGCGGAGGAACTCCAAGGTGTTTGAGAAGGTCGAGGAGGTAGTCCCAGCGAACAGAGTCGAAGGCCTTCTTGATGTCAAGCTCCTTTTCATGGGGAGCAAGAAATTCCAGCAATTTTGAGCAAAATTGCAGTCCCAGAGCAGACGTGTAAGAGTTTCTTTAGCATTTTGGCTACAGTTGGGACAATGTGGATCATCTAGGCGCTTTCGTTTTCTTTGCATGGATCTAGTGATGCGTAGGAAATTTTTTAAAAATTCTTCTACGATCCCCAACAGTGGCATCATGAGCCAGGCCTATGCGTAGTTACTATGCACGAGTAGAACACAAAGCAGTTGTGGGCGTAGATGTTGCCAATTCTTCTTGCCGCTACTAGTCTTATCTTGTTTCGGCGGTATTGTGGGATGAAGCGGCCCGGACCGACCTTACACGTACGCTTACGTGAGACAGGTTCCACCGACTGACATGCACTAGTTGTATAAGGTGGCTAGCGGGTGTCTGTCTCTCCCACTTTAGTCGGAACGGATTCGATGAAAAGGGTCCTTATGAAGGGTAAATAGAAATTGGCATATCACGTTGTGGTTTTACGTAGGTAAGAAACGTTCTTGCTAGAAACCTATACAAGCCACGTAAAAACTTGCAACAACAATTAGAGGACGTCTAACTTGTTTTTGCAGCATGTGCTATGTGATGTGATATGGCCAGAAGATGTGATGAATGATATATGTGATGTATGAGATTGATCATATTCTTGTAATAGGAATCACGACTTGCATGTCGATGAGTATGACAACCGGCAGGAGCCATAGGAGTTGTCTTTATTTTTTGTATGACCTGCGTGTCATTGAATAACGCCATGTAAATTACTTTACTTTATTGCTAAACGCGTTAGCCATAGAAGTAGAAGTAATCGTTGGCGTGACAACTTCATGAAGACACAATGATGGAGATCATGGTGTCATGCCGGTGACGAAGATGATCATGGTGCCCCGAAGATGGAGATCAAAGGAGCAAAATGATTTTGGCCATATCATGTCACTATTTGATTGCATGTGATGTTTATCATGTTTTGCATCTTATTTGCTTAGAACGACGGTAGTAAGTAAGATGATCCCTTATAATAATTTCAAGAAAGTGTTCCCCCTAACTGTGCACCGTTGCGAAGGTTCGTTGTTTCGAAGCACCACGTGATGATAAGGTGTGATAGATTCTAACGTTCGCATACAACGGGTGTTGACGAGCCTAGCATGTACAGACATGGCCTCGGAACACACGCAATACACTTAGGTTGACTTGACGAGCCTAGCATGTACAGACATGGCCTCAGAACACGGAGGACCGAAAGGTCGAGCATGAGTCGTATAGAAGATACGATCAACATGAAGATGTTCACCGATCTTGACTAGTCCGTCTCACGTGATGATCGGACACGGCCTAGTTAACTCGGATCATGTTTCACTTAGATGACTAGAGGGATGTCTATCTGAGTGGGAGTTCATTGAATAATTTGATTATATGAACTTAATTATCATGAACTTAGTCTAAAATCTTTACAATATGTCTTGTAGATCAAATGGCCCACGTTGTCCTCAACTTCAACGCATTTCTAGAGAAAACCAAGCTGAAAGATGATGGCAGTAACTATACGGACTGGGTCCGGAACCTGAGGATCATCCTCATAGCTGCCAAGAAAGATTATGTCTTAGAAGCACCGCTAGGTGAAGCACCCATCCCAGAGAACCAAGACGTTATGAACGCTTGGCAATCACGTGCTGATGATTACTCCCTCGTTCAGTGCGGCATGCTTTACAGCTTAGAACCGGGGCTCCAAAAGCGTTTTGAGAAGCATGGAGCATATGAGATGTTCGAAGAGCTGAAAATGGTTTTCCAAGCTCATGCCCGGGTCGAGAGATATGAAGTCTCCGACAAGTTCTTCAGCTGTAAAATGGAGGAGAATAGTTCTGTTAGTGAGCACATACTCAGAATGTCTGGGTTGCACAACCGCTTGTCTCAGCTGGGAGTTAATCTCCCGGATGACGCGGTCATTGACAGAATCTTCAGTCGCTTCCACCAAGCTACAAGAGCTTTGTGATGAACTTCAATATGCAGGGGATGTAAAAGACCATTCCCGAGGTATATTCAATGATGAAATCAGCGGAGGTGGAGATCAGAAAGGAACATCAAGTGTTGATGGTGAATAAAACCACTAAGTTCAAGAAAGACAAGGGTAAGAAGAACTTCAAGAAGGACGGCAAGGGAGTTGCCGCGCCCGGTAAGCCAGTTGCCGGGAAGAAGTCAAGGAATGGCCCAAGCCTGATACTGAGTGCTTTTATTGCAAGGGAAGTGGTCACTGGAAGCGGAACTGCCCCAAATACTTAGCGGACAAGAAGGCCGGCAACACCAAAGGTATATGTGATATACATGTAATTGATGTGTACCTTACCAGTACTCGTAGTAGCTCCTGGGTATTTGATACCGGTGCGGTTGCTCATATTTGTAACTCAAAACAGGAACTGCGGAATAAACGGAGACTGGCAAAGGACGAGGTGACGATGCGCGTCGGGAATGGTTCCAAGGTCGATGTGATCGCCGTCGGCACGCTGCCTCTGCATTTACCCACGGGATTAGTTTTAAACCTCAATAATTGTTATTTAGTGCCAGCTTTGAGCATGAACATTGTATCTGGATCTCGTTTAATTCGAGATGGCTACTCATTTAAATCCGAGAATAATGGTTGTTCTATTTATATGAGAGATATGTTTTATGGTCATGCCCCGCTGGTCAATGGTTTATTTTTGATAAATCTCGAACGTGATGTTACACATATTCATCGTGTGAATACCAAAAGATGTAAAGTTGATAACGATAGTCCCACATACCCTTGGCACTGCCGCCTTGGTCACATTGGTGTCAAGCGCATGAAGAAGCTCCATGCAGATGGACTTTTGGAGTCTCTTGATTACGAATCATTTGACACGTGCGAACCATGCCTCATGGGTAAGATGACCAAGACTCCGTTCTCCGGAACAATGGAGCGAGCAACCAACTTATTGGAAATCATACATACCGATGTGTGCGGTCCAATGAGTGTTGAGGCTCGCGGAGGATATCGTTATGTTCTCACTCTCACTGATGACTTAAGTGAATATGGGTATGTCTACCTAATGAAACACAAGTCTGAAACCTTTGAAAAGTTCAAGGAATTTCAGAGTGAGGTTGAGAATCAACGTGACAGGAAAATAAAGTTCTTACGATCAGATCGTGGTGGAGAATATTTAAGTCACGAATTTGGTACGCACTTAAGGAAATGTGGAATCGTTTCACAACTCACGCCGCCTGGAACACCTCAGCGAAACGGTGTGTCCGAACGTCGTAATCGCACTCTATTGGATATGGTGCGATCTATGATGTCTCTTACCGATCTACCGCTCTCATTTTGGGGCTATGCTTTAGAGACTGCCGCATTCACTTTAAATAGGGCTCCGTCGAAATCCGTTGAGACGACACCGTATGAATTATGGTTTCGGAAGAAACCTAAGCTGTCGTTTCTAAAAGTTTGGGGATGCGATGCTTATGTCAAGAAACTTCAACCTGAAAAGTTCGAACCCAAGTCGGAGAAATTCGTCTTCATAGGATACCCTAAGGAAACCATTGGGTATACCTTCTACCTCAGATCCGAAGGCAAGATCTTTGTTGCCAAGAATGGGTCCTTTCTGGAGAAAGAGTTTCTCTCGAAAGAATTAAGTGGGAGGAAAGTGGAACTTGATGAGGTGATAGTCACCCTTTCCGGCACTTGTAGATCAAAAAAATGTAGATTTTACAGCACTATTTATAAAGTAAGACCTCGTTCATGACAACAAGGTTTTGAATACCGAAACCTGCTAAGTCTTTTGGCCTACACACATCAGACCATTTGAGAAGATGATATTTCTTTTTCTTATCATCTTCCTGCTAGTGTAATCTGGAGCAATCTTAATCTGAAGAAGTTCATTCTCTTATTTACCACCACCGGCAACCCATAAAAGGCCATCATATAAGTTCGGCATACCAGTGAGAGAGCATTGTATCTGAGTAACCCTAATGCCACCAGGCAGCAGCCTACCCTGCTGCATCATCCATCTCTTAGATCCATGCCAAAAGCTCTGCCCAGTCGGTCATGTCGTCGACGAGCTCCTCATCGGCGCCTCCCTGCTTCTCCTGCTGCTGCTGCACGGGGTGGTAAGCGTTGCTAGACGGCGTGTTGACGTTAGCTGCATGCCTTTTCCTCTTCTGACACCTTCCCACTTCAACATCTTCATCCGGCGATGCAGGCACAGCGGACGACGACGCGCGGCTGCCTCCGGCGAAGGCAGTGCACGGCCGGCGGTCGAACTGCCGCATGTTGCCTGAACTTGTGTATAGCCGGCACAAGCTGAACTCGCTCCGCACCTACGAACAGACACAAACAATGCATTATTTTTTTATTGTTGTCTGGGAGCACTGAGTATAATCTAACAAAAACGCGTTTAGATAGTTAATTACCTGGAACACAGGGTTCGGTGCCGGAGCGGCGCCATCGGCATCGGAACCGTCTTCCTCGAGGGCCCTGTACTCGTTCATCTTCCACTTGGTCTTGGTCCCGGCCGGCGCGCGGCCGCGGTAGAACACCATGGTCTTCTTGGTCCCGACGGGGCGGCCGGCGGCGGAGTAGACCAACCCTGGCGTGCCCGCCGCCTTCCAGTACCCCGACGGCGTCGTGCGGCTCGGCCGGCCGCCCCGCGCCTCCCGGTCCTGCCGCGCGCAGAAGTAGAACCACGGCTCCCCGTGGCCGGCGCAGGCGCCCCGGTGCACCTCTGCACGCACATACGCGGTCAGTTAGTAATGAGATGGCAATGCATTCCATGGCAGCATTGGAATGATCGACATGTATACGTGCCTGGGAGCTGCCATGGGTCGAGGGAGCAGACGTCGACGACGGGGATGACGCGCTCGATGTCGGCGCGGCGGCTGCCGTCGAGCTTGTGCCGGAGGTAGAAACGCACCAGCTCCTCCTCGGTAGGGTAGAAGCGGTACCCGGGAGGCAGCTCGCCCATGGCGCACGTCCGATTGGTTTGATCTCCCTTCGCGTTGCGCAACTGATCTTGATGGCTGAGCTCGAATGGAGTGGGAACGCCTGTATGGTGTACGTCCGTGGTGCGGGAGGTTATATAGCAGGGCGCGAGGGAGGCGTCGCGGTGCTCAATCGTGGAGAATTTTCTCATGTTGTGGTGGAAAAACTTAGCGAGAGTGGGGAGTTTGTTGTGTGTGGTGGGGAGAGAGGACTCGGTCAGTCTCATCCGTGTTCGAATTCCCATTTTCATAATTATAAGAGTCTTGTAGTTAATTGGTGCTGATTCAGTTCTGGATTTAACTAACCTGGCAGCCTGCACCGGTCGCCATCTTCCATATGACGTGACTACGCGTGGGCGTGGCACGGCAACAGTGATGACATGGCGACATGCAGATCGACGCCGGTTTGAGGATGCTTTCACGGTAGGATTATTGCCTTATTGGTTGGGTGATGAGACAAGTTGCTGTTTTGTTCATCCACGCTCGTTGGCAAAATATGCATGGGGTGGTTAGTTGTGCATTTGTAATTAACATGAACGAGAGAGTATCAGGTGATACCGGAGCTTTGGTGCTCGCGTGATATGGGCTCTCACGAGTTGTTGGATATGAGGGCAGGGCTCACGCAACTTTGCGAAAAAGCCCTGCTTGAATCTCAAATTTACGCGCAAGTCTTGGAGCTAGGCTGTGACCCTAAGGTTATCTACAGTCGGGCACCCCAAACCGCACCCAAACGCCCGGGCGGACAGTCCGGTCACTGATCGGTCGTGAAAAACCGACCTAGGCGGGCGTCTTAAACCGTCCTCAAACGCTCGGGCCGTCCATGGCCCCTCATATCTAGCTAAATATGGGGCGAATATGAGGTGCCCCGGGCGCGTCCGCCACGTAGGCTTGGCCCAGCCTGGCCCACCCGTGCCCCACAAATATCCCCATCTGGAAAACGCTAGACACCGGTCAATCCGAACTCCACTTCACTCCCCTCTCTGTCCACTCCACATTCGATCACCTTCGAACCCATTCGATGGCCGACGACCGAAGCAGCGTTGCCTCCGGTGGGGAATCCGGCTCCAATCACGACTAGGCGAGCCTGTTGCGTGGGTAGAGCCCGATGATATGGAGGAGGTTGCCCTTCGCATCGCGTTGTAGTGTTCGCTGCTCGACCAAGGCGAATCTGGCAGCGGCGGATCTACTTCGTCAGCGCCCGGCGCCCATCGACGCAGCATCGGCGACGTCGGCAGCCCTTCCCGCCTGGCGCACAGCTCCGGGTGCTCCGCTCTGCTCCTTCAGGTATGCCGCCCACCACCACCACACTCTGGTCCGGAAGTGGTACCCGGCCACCGCTGGGTCCTCATGCCCGCGTCGGGGCTGGAGCGCATGAGGACACCCGAGTTCGAGGCACGTGCAGCCTGGCGCGAGCGGTAGCGGTCGAGGGATAGGGCAGCGGCAGGGAAGGCGCTGTCCGCGTGAGCGCGCTAGTCAATCTCGAGGCTGCGCTCCTCGCGTCAGTCCTCCGCCGCCCTCTCACGACAGCGGAGACGGATGCGCGGTGCCTTCACCGCAAGAATGCCAAGGCGCTCCGACTCGCCATCAACTTGTCGGAGCGTGAGGCAAACAAGGACGCAGCGGCGAAGAAGAAGAAGGCCCGCCATGCGAAGGAGCAAGACCGCCTGCTCCGCAGGCTGTCGAGCAAAAGGTGCAACTCCGACTCTGATCTGACGGACGGCTCCACCTCCAGCTCTGACGACGTCGCACCTCCGCACGCCGACGCCTACATGGAGGAGGGGCACAGCCGCGCCGACGACCGGAAGGGGAAGGGTCGGCGAGGAAATGGTGATTTCCTCGGCCCTTCTCCGTTCTGTTTATATGTTATCTATGTTTTAAGTACTTTGTAGTATGGATTTGCATTGTTCGCCGTTGAACTCCGATGAACTGTGCTCCTTTTGTTCGATGATGAAATGTTGATCCGATGAACTGTGTGTTGATCATGTGTTTACGTAGTGTTGCATGGTTTTGAGATTTCGGATATGAGTAACATGGGTGTGAAAGCGAAAAATATGATGTGTGCCCGCGGATGTGCTCGGGCGCGTTCGTTGACGTTTGAGGGCCTGGATTTGCTATGTGTTGCTGTAAATGCTCTTAAATCTGGGCCCATATTATAGGAGCACCAGAGCTTCTATATCACCTAATGCTCTCTCTAACATGAACCTACCGTGCACTTGGATATTGAACTTCCCTACTAATATGAGAGCACTCATAGTAGTAGAAGTCATCTGCGGATGCAGAGGCCAAGGGCTATTCTCATTTTCCAAAAAAAGAGAGGAGAGTACAAGTTAGTGCAAGTATTTCAGGTAGCTTTCTATTGCCATTTGGTTTCTAGTACAGCTTTGTACTCCATTAGTTTCAAAATAAGTGTTTCAGTTTTGTACTAACTTTAGTACAAAGTATTAAAGTTGAGACACCTATTTTGGGACGGAGGAAGTATTTATTTCTATAGAAAGTCATTGTTTTATTTAACAAATTATTGAAAGTCACTCTAGTGAACTTTGTGGATGGTAAGGGTGAGCTTTGGTGAGGTTTTAGTTTTTGTTTCTTGGCCTCTGAACTTATCAGGCCCTGTTATAACTTGAATTTGGTCGATCCTTTGGGTCACCTCACTCCTGATGTATTATCAGTTTTATGATGAATAAAATTGGGAGCGGGTGCTCCTTAATTCGAACAAACAGGAGAGAGCTTTGATGATTCGACGGTTTTGCTAAAGCTAGTGACTATTTTTAATACTCAGAGTAGATTTGTGAGCCACTCAATTTTGCATAGAGATTCATGCAGATCTTGTGAATTTGTAGAGAAGGAAGAACCAACAAAAGTATATTCCTTTTTTTTGGAACTAACAAAAGTAGATTCTACTTGTATACCAACTGCATAGACATTTCGTATTTCTATTTGTATATGCTTGTATTTCCATAGAAACATAGTAACTTGTTTCTTGACCTCTTCAATGATCCATAATACTTTTTCATGAATATTCTATCTAATCGGGATGTTCTTTAGACAAGTGAAGCGTGTGGGGCCAATGAAAGAGACAATCCGTCATCCAAGCTGACCGTGGGACCTTGCAAACAAAACAAAAAAACATCGTAAGTGCTCCTACTTGATTGCAATGGTTAGTGAGAAAACGGGTAGGTGGCAGACTTCAAGATTTGAAGTGACAACTGATTATTCGAACTCAACCATACTCGCTTACTTTTCGTGTAGAACTAATGCCTTGACAAATTCTTATGGAGAAATAGTTTTCCTTGGCGGTACAATGGTCAATGAGGTGCTCTCGTCCAAATCATCAACCAATAAGGCCAATTTTCCGTTCTACAGAGGAAGGTTAGATATTTGCCATTCCAAATCGTGAAAGGGGACATGATTTTTAATCATGGATTAGCGAGTTTTGCACAGGACCGTACATCAACGTTTTTCCCATTACACCTATCTCTGCATCAAAGATGCTTATAGTCAACTTTTTTGACAAAAACAATATATTAGCATCAAGAGACATGACCTCTACATCAATAGGATCACAAGAATGTAACGCCCCGAGACCGACGCTCCAGAAAACTTCCATGTTTTTTTCGAGTTCGTCGTGTGTTTTATTTGTTTGTTGCATTCATCATCGCTTTGCATCCGCATGTTTTCAAAAAACTTGCATCCGTTCGTAGTTCCCGCTTCTCCCTGTTGCCTTCGTTATCCCTTTCGAGACCAACCGTTTTTTTGTTGTCCGACCGTTTGAGCCTCTCTGCACAATGCACAAAACCCCTCCTCGCGCGCGTCCGAAAATTGTCCCGAACCCGACCCGGGTTGTTGTTATCGATGGGTCCGGATCATCCCCTAACATCCCTAAAACATCTCCGTTTTATTATTCGGGCTACCTAATCTATTTATTTACGACCGCCCGATTATAATCGGACGGACCGGATTAACCCCTACCTAATCCCCTACCTATATAAATAGTCCAACCCTAGACCAATCCCTAAAATCTAGCCCCCTTGTCCCGTTGATCCCATCGCGCCGCCGCCACTCCTCCAGACCCCTCTGCCTTGGGATCCCCTCATTCCTTCCCGAGCCAACCCAGCGCCGCCACCCACCTTCCTCGATCGGCACGCCTACCCGATCCACCACCGCACCAAGCCGCATCAGCAGCTTCAGGAACCCATCGCTCCACTCCCTTTCTCGCCTCCCGCGGCGCCCGAGCACCGCCTGGAGCCTGACCTCGTGCGCCACCTCCTCGCTCCCCTCGTCAGCCAGGAGCTCGAGTTCCTGCTTCGTTCCCCTCCGTCCTCGCTCGTCCTTCGCGCGCGGAAAGCCGCAACACCACCGGAGCTCCCTCCGCCGGCGAGCGCCACCGCCGAAGCTGCTTCGTCCCTTCGCCATCGAGCACCAGCAGGCCGCTGCACCTCTCCTTCGTCTCCTCCTTCCTCTGGCTCTCTCATCTCTCTCTTACCCGACTCCCCTCCCTCTTTGTTTGCCCACAGAATGAGTCCAGCCCCCGGAGCTCCTCGACGCCGGCCGGATCCGACGCCCTGGAGACCCGCGCCCCCGCCGGACCTCCTTCCTCCAGCGCCAAGTCCTGCCTCGAGCGTGGAGCCATCGCCGTTCCTCCTTCGCCGCCTGGATCCGGCCCCTTCGTCCACCCTCGCCGGAGAGCGCGCCAAGTCCACCGCCGTCGCCAAGTCCGGCTGCGGCCGTCGCCCCTGCATCCTCTGCTTCGAGCAGGAGGACGAGCGCGCCGCCGCTGCCGCGTTGACCGCGCCAATCGCCAAGACCCGAGCGCCCGCTTCCGTTGACCGCACCCCTCTGCATCGTGGGTGTTACAAGTTGGTAATCAGAGCCATCCCCGACTTAGGAGCCCCTGCTTGATCGAATCGCTGGCGTTGTTGAGTCTAGAACAAAAATGTTTCGAGTCTTAGGATTATATATATTGGAGAGTAGGATTCTTTTTACTCCTCAGTCCCTTCGTCGCTCTGGTGAGGTCTCCTGACGTAGAAGTTTTGACTTTTCTCTCCTCAAATTTCACTAAATTTTTTTAGGATCACGCGGGTATCTTCGAATCATTCCGATGGTTTTGTGACGAGAACATTGTTCTTGGTGCCTCCTGACATTTAGGGGTTGTGGCAGTGTCCCGGGGAGTTGAGCTCCGAGGTGTTGTCGTCACAATTTTATCGTTGCAGTTCTGGAATACCTGAGTTTCGCCGACATCAAAATCTCTTTTATGCAGTTGTTGGTGAGATCACCTCGACGCCACCTAGTACTGGGGCAGGAGTTCGGGAGTATTGCCATAACTCGTATAACGGATGCTTTTCGAAGGTTGAGGTAAACGATTTCCGAAGGTTTCTTGGTTATGTGTTGACGGATGGATACAGCTGGATCTAGGGATTGTTAGTTTGGGTGATATATTTTGTGTCCCCTGTATCCCCAACACCAGATTGCATAACCAGAAAGTTTCGGGAGTTTATAAGTGGGAATTCAAGTAGCTCCTAGGATATCTTTCCGACAGATGCATGATATGAGATTGGGGTTCGACGTCTAGTGGTCCGCCTTTCCACGGTAGGTTTTACAGTGGTCTCGTAGTGTCTTAAAGAGTCCTTGGTTATGCCGACTTGGGGACGCTTCGTATGTCATGTGCACTGCCTTGTACATGATGGTGCTGTACGATCGAGCCCGTGTGGGCCCCACCACGAAAACTTCGGACGAAATCTCTATCATATGTTTGCTCCGGCTTATTCTGCAAGCCAATCCTTTGTTTTGTTTTAAGTTGTGGTATTGGAGTTGCTTCGAAGTCAAGTGTTGATTCCATACCATATTCTAAGCGGTGTTCTCATATTTCTATGTGGTTGCTAATCCTTTCGATCATCGAGGTTGTCATATTAATTCTTTTCAACCGGTGTGCTTCTCTTCAAGTGGATCCAATCATTTTCAATATTCGCAAGATCAATTCTAAGTTTTCTCAACGGTATCCATTCCATCAGCCCCAAGTTGCATTTGTTTTCCCGCCCTTTTTTCTTCAAGGACTTAGATTTCTTAATCAAGTTTCCTTTTTATTGATGCGAAGTCTCTTTATTCTTTTCTTTCAATGTTCTTATCCGGTGATTTCCCATGAAGATACTAACGGAGCTTCAAGTTTATTATTCTTCGTTCTTTTTCTTCTCCGGTGGACTAAATTCAAGCCTTCAATGTTGGTCACATTCCTTTCCTTGTTTCAAATGCATTCTCATGCCGGTGTACCTCTTAATCATCCACTTCTCGCCATTCATTTGTTCTGGAGTGCCGAAGATATCTCAGAAGATTTGTGTCTCCATTATCAATCCGTTCAAGCTATTTCGAGGTTGTTATCTCTTTTGAGCCATTTAATTCAACCGGTGCAATCTCCTTTTTCAAGTAATTTTTTTTTCAACGGTGTTTCTTTTGAGTGGGCCCTAACCCACAGGTCTTTTTCCAGGATCTTACCTGACTCTTCTAATTTTTCTGGAGTTATTCTCAAATTCATTTCAAAGTTTGACGTAAGAACGAGTCATCATCAGTCAAATGTCTTTCTCCAAGATCTTCCAAATTCTTTTCATTTTTGGTTCAACCTTTCTAATTTTCATCCCGGAGTATCTCAACAATTCATGGTGGTGTTTCTCATCGTCATTCTCTGCATTTGAAGACCGAAGAAGAGTTTTCCTCTAAATCATTCCTCTAAATCATATCCGTTCTCTTAAAGATTCATGGATCTAACTTCTTGCCATCCTCTCATAATTGTTTTCGACTGTGAGAATTCTTTTCACCCATCCGGGGCAATTCATGAGTCTTTTCAGTTTGATTCTCCGAAGGCCATCATTTCAGAAGAGTTATTCGTTCTCAACATTCAGCTCTCGTTCTCCAAATCTTCCGGTGCATCGTTCAAGTATTCTCTAATCAGCTCGTGATCTCTTCGTTCACTTGTATCTAAATTCTCTCAAGTATCTTCGTTCATTTTCTAATTCTTTCGGGTGTTTCTTTATCTTTTCTTCATTCATTTTCAATTCTTACGGTGGTTCATTCAAGAATTCTCTTCCGTTGTTATCGTATCAATTCATTCGTTCTTTTCCAAATTCTCTTCCGTTGTTACCGGTGGTTCGTTGAAGTCCTTCTCAAGGTTGCGCTATATCTATCTTAATCCTTTCTACGGGAATAAGTAGTATGCCAAAATCCATTGCTTGTCATCAATTTAAATTGGTGAAGGATACGCATAACATAATTCTTGTTCTTGTTTCATCCAAGTGATTAATTCCTTCTTCCGGAGTTCGTAATGGTATCAATTTATCAGTTCTAAGTTGTTCATCTCTTCTTTCTGGAGTTTGTTCATCATATCACATTCTCGGTTCCAAGTTGTTCATCTTTTCTTTCCGAAGCTCCAAGTCATTTCAATTATATCATTTCAAAGCTTCATCTAATCATTGCAAGGCTTCTCTCGGAGTTCTTTTCAATTTTCCCTTTCGTTTGATCATTCTTTTATTATCGGAGTTCTTCATGGAGGATCAACATGGTGGCTCATCAAGGATTCGTTTCATTCTTCAATTGTTCTTCAAGATTTCTCTCGGAGTTAAGATCCGCCAAGCTATACTTTAAAATAAACATGGTGTTCAACACATGTTTTGTTTTGAGGAGTTCAAGCATTCTTCATCTTGCATTCCGAAGTGCAATTCTCTCTACCTTATCTTTTGGGATGGTGTTATGTCATTTTTGACAATTTCCTTCATGTTTCATGATTCAGAAGTTGTCAGGAATGAGATAATTAAATCCATCATTTTCTCTTCGTTCAAGAGATCTTTTCGACCAATCAATCTTTTTGTTGGAGTTGTATTGGGTTATATTTCACCTATAGCCTTCCCTAAGGAATGTAGCTATTTGTGGTGTTTATCAATGATCAAGTTTTCTCCTTCTCATCTTGGTGAAGAAGTTTTCATCTCCTTGTTGATCTCAATCCAATCAACTGTTTCCGTTAGTGGCGGGTTGTCACCTCATAATTTTGAGATGTGTTCCATAAGCCCTCAACAAGCTTGTTCTTTTCGTTGTTGATTTTCCAACAACTCCGTTATAACCTTCTTGGAAGGGTGCTTTCCAAGCTCATTTGTGGCAGAAGGTGTCATTTTCTTCTCCATCCGTTATTCCAAGGATCTATCTTCTTTTACTTATTTTCTTCCGGAGGCATGGTGATGTTGCTCTCTTCGCTTATCATCTCGAATCGTGAAGATCGTGTTCTTTTCGTACTTATCCATTTAACCGGAGTGTTGTGTCATCTCCTCAATTTCTTTTCATCTTATCAAGTTTTCCTTCTCTTTTCAACCGGAGTGCTGTCAAATTATGTCATTCTTGTTCCTTGGCTATCTCGTTATACCGGTGTGGTTTCATATTCTTTTGGTTCGTTAAGCCCTTGTTTCATGTCTTTCAACCCACAAGGTTCTTGTAATGTTCCTTGTTCCTCTTGCTGAACGGAGTGTTTTAAATTTTGTTCACCTCCGTCGTGTCATTTCTTCAAGCTTTGCAACCTCTCAAGGTTCAATGGTTTCACTCGTTTGTCAAGAAGCAACTTTGTTTCACCTCTTCCTCTTCCGCTTCTCTCCGGTGCCATCCTAGATCTCGGGACGAGATCCTCTTGTAGTGGTGGAGTGTTGTAACGCCCCGAGACCGACGCTCCAGAAGACTTCCATGTTTTTTTCGAGTTCGTCGTGTGTTTTATTTGTTTGTTGCATTCATCATCGCTTTGCATCCGCATGTTTTCAAAAAACTTGCATCCGTTCGTAGTTCCCGCTTCTCCCTGTTGCCTTCGTTGTCCCTTTCCAGACCAACCGTTCTTTTGTTGTCCGACCGTTTGAGCCTCTCTGTACAATGCACAAAACCCCTCCTCGCGCGTGTCCGAAAATTGTCCCGAACCCAACCCGGGTTGTTGTTACCGATGGGTCCGGATAATCCCCTAACATCCCTAAAACATCTCCGTTTTATTATTCGGGCTACCTAACCTATTTATTTACGACCGCCCGATTATAATCGGACGGACCGGATTAACCCCTACCCTAATCCCCTACCTATATAAATAGTCCAACCCTAGACCAATCCCTAAAATCTAGCCCCCTTGTCCCATCGATCCCATCGCGCCGCCGCCACTCCTCTAGACCCCTCTGCCTTGGGATCCCCTCATTCCTTCCCGAGCCAACCCAGCGCCGCCACCCACCTTCCTCGATCGGCACGCCTGCCCGATCCACCACCGCACCAAGCCGCATTAGCAGCTTCAGGAACCCATCGCTCCACTCCCTTTCTCGCCTCCCGCGGCGCCCGAGCACCGCCTGGAGCCCGACCTCGTGCGCCACCTCCTCACTCCCCTCGTCAGCCAGGAGCTCGAGTTCCTTCTTCGTTCCCCTCCGTCATCGCCCGTCGTTCACGCGCGGCAAGCCGCAACACCACCAGAGCTCCCTCCGCCGGCGAGCGCCACCGCCGAAGCTGCTTCGCCCCTTCGCCATCGAGCACCAGCAGGCCGCTGCACCTCTCCTTCGTCTCCTCCTTCCTCTGGCTCTCTCATCTCTCGCATACCAGACTCCCCTCCCTCTTTGTTTGCCCACAGAATGAGTCCAGCCCCCGGAGCTCCTCGACGCCGGCCGGATCCGACGCCCTGGAGACCCGCGCCCCCGCCGGACCTCCTTCCTCCAGCGCCAAGTCCTGCCTCGAGCGTGGAGCCATCGCCGTTCCTCCTTCGCCGCCTGGATCCGGCCCCTTCGTCCGCCCTCGCCGGAGAGCGCGCCAAGTCCACCGTCGTCGCCAAGTCCGGCCGCGGACGTCGCCCCTGCATCCTCTGCTTCGAGCAGGAGGACGAGCGCGCCGCCGCTGCCGCGTTGACCGCGCCAATCGCCAAGACCCGAGCGCCCGCTTCCGTTGACCGCACCCCTCTGCATCGTGGGTGTTACAAAGAGCTACCGAAGAAATCGACCGTATACAGAACCAAATTATCAATAATGAGAAAAAAAACGACGAACGGAATAACCGCATCAAATAAAGTCTGTACTGTGTTAGAAAACATCAACAACCATCAATAATGGTAACCCCAAGTAGTAGGATAGGTGATCCAACAAGGATGCCTTCAGAAAAGAAATGAGGCACGCGTGCTGCCATCTTTGGACCCGATTATGGGTTTTCACCCTGGGAAGAGCCAAGTAAACTCAATACAATACCTTTAGCAAAGGATCATTGTGGCAGGTTCAACTATATGAAGGTCAAACCCAATTCTAGAAACGATGAAGGTCAGAAGTAGAGTTTTTACCCCTGTGACTCATGCCCCTAAACTCAACGAGCACGATCTAGCCAATGCCACGTTGTGCCACCACCATCTGTCGATCCATCATCACACAACCATGCAAATACATAGTTCTGATGGACATAACCACACAATTAGAACCCTACCGCTCAAACTCACTCTGCCGAGCAGCGCATAGGGACGCCCACCATCTCCATTGATTTCGTGCCATCGAGAATCCAGATTCCAGACTACCGATGTAGATTCAATTTAGGCTAGTCACATGGCGCACCTCAGACTAGAGGAAATTTTCCCAAGAGGCAATAATAAAGTTATTATTTATTTCCTTATTTCATGATAAATGTTTATTATTCATGCTAGAATTGTATTAACCGGAAACTTAGTACATGTGTGAATACATAGACAAACAGAGTGTCACCAGTATGCCTCTACTTGACTAGCTCGTTGAATCAAAGATGGTTAAGTTTCCTAGCCGCCATAGACATGAGTTGTCATTTGATTAACGGGATCACATCATTAGAGAATGATGTGATTGACTTGACCCATTCCGTTAGCTTAGCATTTGATCGTTTAGTATATTGCTATTGTTTTCTTCATGACTTATACATGTTCCTATGACTATGAGATTATGCAACTCCCGAATACCGGAGGAACACTTTGTGTGCTACCAAACATCACAACGTAACTGGGTGATTATAAAGGTGCTCTACAGGTGTATCCGATGGTACTTGTTGAGTTGGCATAGATCGAGATTAGGATTTGTCACTCCGATTGTCGGAGAGGTATCACTGGGCCCTCTCGGTAATGCACATCACTATAAGCCTTGCAAGCAATGTGACTAATGAGTTAGTTACGGGATGATGCACTACAGAACGAGTAAAGAGACTTGCCGGTAACGAGATTGAGCTAGGTATTGAGATACCGACGATCGAATCTCGGGCAAGTAACATACCGATGACAAAGGGGACAACGCATGCTGTTATGCGGTTTGACCGATAAAGATCTTCGTAGAATATGTAGGAACCAATATGAGCATCCAGGTTCCGCTATTGGTTATTGACCGAAGATGTGTCTCGGTCATGTCTACATAGTTCTCGAACCCGTAGGGTCCGCACGCTTAAAGTTCTGTGACGATCGGTATTATGAGTTTTTGTGTTTTGATGTACCGAAGGTAGTTCGGAGCCCGGATGTGATCACGGACATGACGAGGAGTCTCGAAATGGTCGAGACATAAAGATCGATATATTGGAAGCCTATATTTGGACATCATAATAGTTCCGGGTGAAATCAAGATTTTACCGGAGTGCCGGAGGGGTTACCGGAACCCCCCCGGGGATTAATGGGCCTTGTTGGGCCCTAGTGGAGAGAGAGAGGGGCCGGCCAAGGCAGGCCGCACGCCCCCTCCCCTTGAGTCCGAATAGGACAAGGAAGGGGGGCCTTGCCTTCCCCCTCTCCCACTCCTTCCTTCTGCCTCCTAGTGGGACTAGGAAAGGGGAGTCCTACTCCCACTAGGAGGAGGACTCCTCCTCCTGGCGCGCCCTGCTAGGGCCAGCCGGCCTCCCCCTTTGCTCCTTTATATACGGGGGCAGGGGGGCACCCCAGGACACAACGATTGATCATTGATCTCTTAGCCGTGTGCGGTGCCCCCCTCCACCATAATCCGCCTCGGTCATATCGTAGCGGTGCTTAGGCGAAGCCCTGCGTCGGTAACTTCATCAACACCGTCACCACGCCGTCGTGCTGACGAAGCTCTTCCTGGAAGCTCTACTGGATCGTGAGTTCATGGGACGTCACCGAGCTGAACGTGTGCTGAACGCGGAGGTGCCGTACGTTCGGTACTGAGGATCGGTCGATCGTGAAGACGTACGACTACATCAACCGCGTTGTCATAACGCTTCCGCTTAACAGTCTATGAGGGTACGTGGACAACACTCTCCCCTCTCATTGCTGTGCATCACCATGATCTTGCGTGTGCGTAGGAATTTTTTTGAAATTACTACGTTCCCCAACAGTGGCATCCAAGCCAAGTTTATGCGTAGATGTTATATGCACGAGTAGAACACAAGTGAGTTCTGGGCGATACAAGTCATACTGCTTACTAAGGGAGTCCTAGATTAGGGGGTCCTCGGACAACCGGACTATATACTTTGGCCGGACTATTGGACTATGAAGATACACGATTGAAGACTTCGTCACGTGTCCGGGTGGGACTCTCCTTTGCGTGGAAGGCAAGCTTGGCAATTCGGATATGTAGATCTCCTCCCTTGTAACCGACTCTATGTAACCCTAGCCCCTCCGGTGTCTATATAAACCGGAGGGTTTAGTCCGTAGGACAACAATCATAATCATAGGCTAGCTTCCAGGGTTTAGCCTCTACGATCTCGTGGTAGATCAACTCTTGTAATACTCATATCATCAAGATCAATCAAGCAGGAAGTAGGGTATTACCTCCATCGAGAGGGCCCGAACCTGGGTAAACATTGTGTCCCCCGCCTCCTGTTACCATCCGCCTTAGACGCACAGTTCGGGACCCCCTACCCGAGATCCATCGGTTTTGACACCGACATTGGTGCTTTCATTGAGAGTTCCACTGTGCCATCACGATAAAGGCTTGATGGCTCCTTCAATCATCGGCAACGATGCGATCCAGGGTGAGGTTTTTCTCCCCGGACAGATCTTCGTATTCGGCGGCTTCGTACTGCGGGCCAACTCGCTTGGCCATCTGGAGCAGATCGAGAGCTACGCCCCTGGCCGTCAGGTCAGGTTTGGAAGCTTAAACTATATTGCCGACATCCGCGGAGACTTGATCTTCAACGGACTCGAGCCCATGTCAGGTGCGCCACACAGTCACAACGAGCACGACTTAGCTTTGTCGTCGGACGGTGTTCGGAAGATCACACCTGTGGCTACTCCGGCCCTCAATCCGGAGCAGATCGCGCCGTCCGAGGACGGGCGGATGGACCCCGCCACGGAGGCCGCACACTCAGTGGCGATAGAGCCGAATACTGACTTCACCTCCTATGAGACATGTGTTGCCGGACCCTTGGATTCGTCCCCGGCCACGGACTCCGAACCGCCTGCGTCCGTGCCTATCAAATCTGTTTGGGCACCGATCATGGAGTTTACCTCCGCGGATATCTTTCAACACTCGCCCTTGGGCGACGTGCTAAATTCATTAAGGTCTCTCTCCTTGTCAGGAGGCCCTTGGACGAACTATGTCCGGCTTGAGTGGGAAGCGGACGATGAAGAAATTCGTTCCCCACCCACCACCCACTTAATAGCCACTATCGACGACTTAACCGACATGCTTGATTTTGGCTCCGAAGACATCGACGGTATGGACGACGATGCAGGAGAACAACAAGAACCACCGCCCACAGGGCGCTGGACTGCCACCTCATCATACGATATATACATGGTGGACACCCCCAAAGAAAGCGATGGCAATAAGGCAACGGAGGATAATCCCCTCGAGAAGAAATTTAAGCACCGGCGTCATCGGCGCCGCTCTAAGCCCCGCCATAGCAAAAGCAGCGATACCGGCACAAGAGACAATAACGCTGCGGATAGTGCTGAAGACAAAGACAATCCCCTCCAGCCAGGCTTCGAGCGGGAGGATGGGCAAGCTAGCCCTAAGGAACAGGCGACAGACGGAGAATCGGAGGATGACACTTACATGTCCCTCTCCGAAGACGAGGTGAGCCTCGGCGACGAAGAATTTATCGTGCCTGAGGATCCCATCGAGCAGGAGCGCTTCAAGCGCCGGCTTATAGCCACAGCAAAAAGCTTGAATAAAAAGCAGCAGCACTTCAAGCTGATCAAGATCTGCTAACGGATAGATGGACCGAGGTCCTGGCAGCCGAGGAATACGAACTCGAACGCCAAACCAAAAGTTACCCAAAGTGCAGGTTGCTACCCCAAATCGAAGAGGAAGCATTAAAGCCTACACTACCAACGTATGATGCGGCTGACCGGCCACCTCGTGGCCGAGACAAAGCAGCATATCAGCCCGAAGTCCAGCCCGCACCCCGTCGCCAGTCAAACAAAAACACCAAGGCCCGAGGCAACACGCAAGACCTGCGAGACGTATTGGAAAACAAAGCAGGACATAAAAGACCGATCTACGGATCACGGGGGCGCGCCCCAACGCGTGACGGCGACCGTCACGTCGGATATACTAAAAGCAAATCCGGCCGGGCCGAATACAGCAGATAAGACTCGTATGAACTGCGTCGTGATATAGCTCGGCATAGAGGCGCCGCACACCCCCTATGCTTCACTGATGAAGTAATGGATCATGACTTCCCGGAAGGGTTTAAACCCGTGAACATTAAATCAGATGATGGTAGTACAGACCCCGCGGTATGGATAGAGGATTTCTTCCTCCACATTCACATGGCCCGCGGGGATGATCTACACGCCATCAAGTATCTCCCCCTAAAACTCAAAGGGCCGGCTCGGCATTGGCTGAATAGCTTGCCGGCAAACTCCATCGGAAGTTGGAAGGACCTGGCAGACACATTCCTGGACAACTTCCAGGGCACTTATGTGCGACCACCGGATGCTGATGATTTAAGTCACATAACACAACAGCCCGGAGAGTCAGCCAGGAAATTCTGGACTCGGTTCCTAACTAAAAAGAATCGAATTGTCGATTGTCCGGATGCCGAAGCCCTAGCGGCCTTTAAACATAACATCCGTGACGAGTGGCTCGCCCGACATCTCGGCCAAGAGAAGCCAAAATCCATGGCAGCCCTCACGACACTCATGACCCGCTTTTGCGCGGGCGAGGATAGCTAGTTGGCCTGTAGCAACAACATAGCAAGCAACCCTGGCACATCAGAGGCCAGAGATAGCAACGGCAAACCCCGACGCAACAAACACAAGCGTCGCAAAAATGGTGAAAACGCCGAAGATACGGCAGTCAATACCGGATTTAGTGTCTCTAAGTCCGGTCAGCGGAAAGGGCCATTCCAAAATGACAATTTGGGTTCGTCCAGTCTAGACTGCATACTCGACCGTCCATGCCAAATTCATGGCACCCCAGGAACACCAGCCAATCATACCAACAAAGAATGCTGGGTCTTCAAACAAGCCGGCAGGTCAGGCGCCAAAAACAAAGATAAGGGGTCTCAAAGCGATGATGGCGACGAGGAGCCCAGATCACCGAATACAGGAGGGCAAAAGAAATTTCCCCCGCAAATCCAAACGATGAACGTGGTAAACGCCACCCACACTCCCAACCCAGACCGGATGCGCACCCTCAGGGATGTCGACTTAACGGAACCAGTCGTCCCACAACAACTAGGGCCGATCACCTTCAACCACACGGATCATCCGGTTAACACCAATCAGGGCAATCTAGCCGCACTAGTCCTCGACCTAATAATTGACGGGTTCCACCTCACACGAGTCCTTATGGACGGAGGCAGCAGTCTAAACCTGCTTTACCAGGACACAGTGCGCAAGATGGGCATCGATCATTCGGTGATCAAGCCCACTAAAGCCACCTTTAGAGGTATTATACCAGGTGTGGAGGCCAGCTGTACGGCCTCCATCGCCCTTGAGGTAATCTTCGGATCACCAGACAATTACCGTGCCGAAGGGTTAATCTTCGACATCGTCCCCTTTCGCAGTGATTATCAGGCACTGCTCGGACGAACCGCGTTCGCTCGATTCAACGCGGTGCCACATTATGCCTACCGTAAGCTCAAGATGCCCGGTCCGCGCGGCGTCATCACGGTTAATGGCAAGGCCGAACTTTCCCTCGGTACCAAAGAGTATACCGTTGCTTTAACAACAGAAGCAACGAGTGGCACCTTTCAATCGAACCTCGAGTCGACAGCCAGGCTCCCGGACACCGCCAAAGGACTCCGAACTACTTCGCGGCAGGATAGCCCGGCTCGTCCAGAGCTCAATTAAACACTCCGGCGAAGGCCAGGACAGGCCACATACCGCGGCTCAACCGCTCTGCGGCACACAAACATTTCTTACATTTTCTTTGCAGGTTCACCTTTGCGCAGACCAGGACTGGCGATATGGAAGCAGCTCGAACGCGCAAGGGAATCCTTAGATATTCCCCGCGATGACCATCCGACTATACTCCGGATCCGCACACAGCTTCTTCCCCCTGGTCTCAGCAGTGGCATCCGTACACCGCGATATGCCTTAAATATGCCAGGGGCTTTGTTTTACCCATAATACGGCAATAAAGTCCGAACACCTTCATCGAAGTTCGGCACCCCGAACTTATTGTATTATATGCATCAGCTCCGAATTATGTCTTGGGTCAAATGTTGGGTTTGCCCGGCTCCCATGTTTTGCTGCCTTACGTTCCGCTATATCGGCTAAGGCGGCACAGGGAGAACTACTGCGATTGTGTCCCGGTTCTTCTGGACGAGCACCTCCGTAGAGAAAGCCGAAAACTGACTGTCATGATACGGCGAGAGCTGGTCAGCTGTTCGAGAGGTTGTAAAATCTTTAAGGATTCTTCCCGCATAATGCCATAACCAATGCAGCGTGCGACGGATCGGCTTTTCTTCCGATCATGTGCTTATAGAGCCCCTCGTGCGGTCTTCCGACCACCAGGGGCTGCGCCTACCTTCCTTTTCTAAAGCTCCTATGGCTAAGTGAGAGTGATAAAGCCCTATAGTTCGATTGCCTGGTTCGTTGTGCTGAACACCTCCTTCGAAGGACCCAAAACTGGGATAAAGAGTGATCAGGTTTATCCCGAACACCCCCGTACTTCCTACGTGGGGGCAGAAGCCGACGACTGGCCAACTCTCAGGATTAATATATAAAATGGCCGCGCAGGAGGATAAACTTTTATATAACAGGCAATAAATAATGGAAATGACCTTGTTCAACATTACAAAGGACAACATGATTGTATTCATGGAAATATAATGTCCTTGGTGCATTGCTCCGCCGCAAGGCAGGATCCCTTCAGGACACTTTCATAATATAATTCGGGCTTGCGGTGCTCCTTCCCCTCTGGCCATCCCTCGGTCATCAGCTTTTCAGCATCCATCTTCCCCCAGTGCACCTTTGCGCGGGCGAAGGCCATTCGCGCACCCTCTATATAGACCGACCGCTTGATGACGTCAAGTCGAGGGCAGGCACTCACAAGCCGCTTCACGAGCCCGAAGTAGCTGCTTGGAATCGGCTCGGTGGGCCATAGCCGGATGATCAAATCCTTCATGGCTAGTTCGGCCGCCCTATGTAGTTCGATCAGCTGTTTCAGTTGATCGGCAAAAGGCATCGGATAATTCGGCGCTAGATACTGCGACCAGAAGAGCTTATCCGCAGTGTTCCTTTCTTCGGCTCGGTAGAATCGGGCGGCATCCGATATGCTGCGGGGAAGCTCCGCAAATACCCCTGGAGAAATCTGAACTCAAAATTAGAAACATGATTTTCTCCTCAAATACTTGCTTTACATGGAAAAAAGCCCTACCCGCCGCAATCTTCCTCGCCTCTTGGATCTCCTGCAGGGCGCCTTGGGCTTCCCCCCGGGCATCGCGCGCGGCCTGATGAGCCCTGGTGAGTTCGGATTCTTTCTCCGTTAAACTCTGCTCCAAGGTCTCGCATTTCTTCACGGCCTCTTGAAGCTCTTGCTCAGCTTCAATAACCCTGGCCTCGTGCTTCTCACGAAGAGCCTGCTCTACGGCTGCCTTTTTCTCGGCCTCGGCCACAGCCTTCTTAAGAGCCTCGATTTCGGTCATCGTCCCTAGCGCAAATCATGAAACATATTTTATCATACTGAAAATTCGTTCGCACTGAACGCGAACAGGGCTTGTGCATACCTTGTTTATCTTCCAACTGCCTTTTCAACTGGCCAAGTTCTTCTTTGGCCCGCTCCAGACTTTGATTCAGTCTGGAGACCTCCGCAGTATGAGAGGCAGCAGTCGCTACAGACGCCTGCTTATAAAAGAAGAGAGATAGATGTCATCAAGTGAGTCTTCCTGCGAACATAAATTTGATCCTCTGTCCGGTTCTTTCTTTCACCAAACAGTGTATCAGGGCCTACTATCCATACTATGACACTCTTCGAAACCTCATAAAACATACCTCAAAGCCTCTTATAAGGCTGATACAGGCTTCATTCAGTCCACTCTCAGCAGACTGAATCTTCTCAATCACAGCACCCATAAGGGCACAGTGTTCATCGACTATGGAGGCGCTCTTCAGCGCCGCCAACAAAGCGTCCGACACCTCTGGTTGGACAGAGGTTGCCGGTGGAACAGGCACACCCCCTCCAGCCGAGGGAGGCCGCCTGCTTGATTTTGGAGCCGTATTGGTCTCCGGAATTGTGTCCGGCTGAGGGCCGAATTCAAGATGGCCCCCGCCGTCGACCCCCATGGGAACCTTCTCCCCCATGTCTCCGGCCCCTGAAGTTTGACCTCCAGGCGCCGCCTTCACGATATTTCCCCCCTCCTTGGCCTGGGTCCTTCTGGGACGAAACCTCGGTGTTATTCACATATTTGGGGGAAGGGGCCTTCGGGGGCGTCCCGCTCTCCATAGCATCTGAGCCCAGCAAATCCTCCGACGAGGATTGTTCGGTGCGGGACATCGCCGGACTACAAAAAGTACGGCTCAGGTTAAAATATTATGCCATGATGAGTCTGGACACATAAACGTGTTCGGATTTTATATACTCACGAGTTCACCAGGGGCTGGACCCTGGGATCCCACTCCGGGCTGCTGTCGGCGGCGGCAGTGGACTCCTCCGGAAGAATAGTTTTTCCCCTTTTAGGCGACTCGGCCTCCAAGTATATGGAGGCCGTCCTCTTCTTTCTTCCCCCCGCTGGGGATTCGTCTTCCTCCTCCTCGTCGTCCTCTTCGGAGGCAGAACATGCATTGGAGCCTTCGGATATTGTGTCCGAAGTGCCGCGGCGACGAAGGCCGCCCCGGGTCTTTTTGGCCTCCTTCTCGGCCTTCTTCTTCGGCGCCTTGTAAGGCGCCGGGACCAGCATCTTCGTCAGAAGTGGGCCGGCCGGTTCTTCTGGCAGCGGGGCCGGACAGTGGATCCACCCCGCCTTCTTCGTCCGGCCCTAGGAGAGTTGTGGAAAACACATTAAGCATTTCCCTTGGGTTATGCGGATAAAACGTATAATGACTTACCGAGCTTGCAGGGCGGGACAGTTGGTACCCGCGGTCCTCGGGTGAGTCCGGCCATGATTTGCTGGACTTGAAAAGCACCTTCCAGATGTCTTTGTGTGAGGAGCCAAAGAGCTCTCGCAGGGTCTGGTGTTGGCCGGATCGAATTCCCATAAATGGCAAGTCCGGTGTTGACAAGGCAGGATCCGGCGAACTAACATCACCTGGACTACATTGACAAGTTCGATATTCTTGTCTTCCATATCCTTAACGCGCGTCTAGAGCACCGACAGTTCGTTGGACGAAGACCAGTTTAGGCCCTTCTTGGGCCAGGACGTAAGCCGCAGAGGGGCTCCGGATCGGAACTCGAGAGCAGCGGCCCATTCCGTGCCGCGCGGCTCAGTGATGTAAAACCGCTGCTGTCGCCACTCTTTGACGGAATCATTAAAAGTACTTGTTGGCCATGTGACGTTGGGCATCTTGCTCACCATAGCGCCCCCACACTCGGCGTGCTCGCCGCTCACTACCTTGGGCTTCACATTAAGGATCTTCAGTCGTAAGCCGAAGTGTGGCGAGATGCGGAGAAAAGCCTCGCACACGACGATGAATGTCGAGATGTTGAGGAAGGAATTGGGGGATAGATCATGAAAATCGATCCCGTAATAATACATGATGCCTCGAACGAACGGGTGGAGGGGAAACCCTAGCCCGCGGACAAAATGAGGGAGGAATACAACCCTATCGTGCGGTTCCGGAGTAGGGACGACCTGCCCCGCCATCGGGAGACGGTGGCTGATTTTCTTGGCCAGATACCCGGCCTCCCGAAGCTTTTTGATATCCTTCTCCCGGACGGTAGAGGCCATCCACTTGCCTCCTGCTCCGGATCCGGACATTTTCGGAAGACCTTTGTGGGCGGAGAAGACGAACGCTCGGGTGCTGGAGCTCGAGCGATGGGGAATGGATGAGGAAGAAGAAAGCGTGGGTGCAAAAGGGAGTCCTTATCCCCTTATAAAGGCAGCAGGGATTCTGCGCCTCCCCACTAGCCTAGTAAACTTGCTTATTCCCCAAGCGCCGTGATTGATGGCGCGGTTGGGTTACCCACACCCGTATTGATGAGAATCCCGTGATAAGGGGACACGATCTCTGCTTCGACAAGACGTGCCAAGAAAACCGCCTCGCAATATGTGCAGTAGCTAGTTGAGAAAAACGGTTCGAATAATGACAGGGCCGTGGCGTGATGTCACGCTATGAAATTTGTCAGCAGATTAGATTTGTGGGATATTGTACTCTCTATGGTGGTATGTGGAATTTGTTTTGCAGAGCCGAACACGATCCTTGTGTTCAAAATCTTCTATGGAGTATTCGGAGGAGGAACCCGCCTTGCAATGCCGAAGACAATCTGTGCGCCGGACTCATCGTCATTGAAGCCTGGTTCAGGGGCTACTGGGGGAGTCCTGGATTAGGGGGTCCTCGGACAGCCGGACTATATACTTTGGCCGGACTGTTGGACTATGAAGATACAAGATTGAAGACTCCGTCCCGTGTCCGGGTGGGACTCTCCTTTGCGTGGAAGGCAAGCTTGGCAATTCGGATATGTAGATCTCCTCCCTTGTAACCAACTCTGTGTAACCATAGCCCCCTCCGGTGTCTATATAAACCGGAGGGTTTAGTCCGTAGGACAACAATCATAATCATAGGCTAGCTTCCAGGGTTTAGCCTCTACGATCTCGTGGTTGATCAACTCTTGTAATACTCATATCATCAAGATCAATCAAGCAGGAAGTAGGGTATTACCTCCATCGAGAGGGCCCGAACCTGGGTAAACATTGTGTTCCCTGCCTCCTGTTACCATCCGCCTTAGACGCAGAGTTCGGGACCCCCTACCCGAGATCCGCCGGTTTTGACACCGACACTTACCAGCATGTCACACTTTGATTCGGCGGTATTGTTGGATGAAGCGGCCCAGACCGGCATTACGCGTACGCTTATGTGAGACTGGTTCTACTGACGTGCTTAGCACACAGGTGACTGGCGGGTGTCAGTTTCTCCAACTTTAGTTGAAGCGAGTGTGGCTACGCCCGGTCCTTGAGAAGGTTAAAACATCACTAACTTGACGAAATATCATTGTGGTTTTGATGCGTAGGTAAGAACGATTCTTGCTCAGCCCGTAGCAGCCACGTAAAACTTGCAACAACAAAGTAGAGGACGTCTAACTTGTTTTTGCAGGGCATGTTGTGATGTGATATGGTCAAGACATGATGTTATATTTTATTGTATGAGATGATCATGTTTTGTAACCGAGTTATCGGCAACTGGCAGGAGCCATATGGTTGTCGCTTTATTGTATGCAATGCAATCGCCCTGTAATTGCTTTACTTTATCACTAAGCGGTAGCGATAGTCGTAGAAGCAATAGTTGGCGAGACGACAATGATGCTACGATGGAGATCAAGGTGTTGTGCCGGTGACAATGGTGATCACGACGGTGCTTTGGAGATGGAGATCAAAGGCACAAGATGATGATGGCCATATCATATCACTTATATGGATTGCATGTGATGTTTATCTTTTATGCATCTTATCCTGCTTTGATTGACGGTAGCATTATAAGATGATCTCTCACTAAAATTCGAGGTACAAGTGTTCTCCCTGAGTATGCATCGTTGCCAAAGTTCGTCGTGCCGAGACACCACGTGATGACCGGGTGTGATAAGCTCTACGTTCATATACAACGGGTGCAAGCCAGTTTTGCACACGCAGAATACTCGGGTTAAACTTGACGAGCCTAGCATATGCAGATATGGCCTCGGAACATTGAGACCGAAAGGTCGAGCGTGAATCATATAGTAGATATGATCAACATAGTGATGTTCACCATTGAAAACTACTCCATCTCACGTGATGATCGGACATGGTTTAGTTGATATGGATCACGTGATCACTTAGATGATTAGAGGGATGTCTATCTAAGTGGGAGTTCTTAAGTAATATGATTAATTGAACTTTAATTTATCATGAACTTAGTCCTGGTAGTATTAGCATATCTATGTTGTAGATCAATAGCTCGCGTTTAGCTCCCCTGTTTTATTTTTGATATGTTCCTAGAGAAAACTAAGTTGAAAGATGTTAGTAGCAATGATGCGGATTGGATCCGTGATCTGAGGATTATCCTCATTGCTGCACAGAAGAATTATGTCCTTGATGCACCGCTAGGTGACGGACCTATTGCAAGAGCAGATGCAGACGTTATGAACGTTTGACAAGCTCAGTATGATGACTACTTGATAGTTTAGTGCACCATGCTTTACGGCTTAGAACCGGGACTTCAAAAACGTTTTGAATGCCATGGAGCATATGAGATGTTCCAAGAGTTGAAATTGGTATTTCATACCCATGCCCGTGTCAAGAGGTATGAGACCACTGACAGTACTTTGCCTACAAGATGGAGGAGAATTGCTCAGCTAGTGAGCATGTGCTCAGAATGTCTGAGTACTACAATCACTTGAATCAAGTGGGAGTTAATCTTCCAGATAAGATAGTGATTGACAGAATTCTCTAGTCACTATCACCAAGTTACTAGAACTTCGTGATGAACTATAATATGCAAGGGATAACGGAAACGATTCCCAAACTCTTCGTGATGCTGAAATCGACGAAGGTAGAAATCAAGAAAAGCATCAAGTGTTGATGGTTGACAAGACAACTAGTTTCAAGAAAAGGGCAAAGGGAAGAAGGGGAACCTCAAGAAGAACGGCAAGCAAGTTGCTGCTCAAGTGAAGAGGCCCAAGTCTAGACCTAAGCCTGAGACTAAGTGCTTCTACTGCAAAGGGACTGGTAACTGGAAGCAGAAATGCCCCAAGTATTTGGCGGATAAGAAGGATGGCAAAGTGAACAAAGGTATATTTGATATACATGTTATTGATGTGTACTTTACTAGTGTTTATAGCAACCCCTCAGTATTTGATACTAGTTCAATTGCTAAGATTAGTAACTCGAAACGAGAGTTGCAGAATGAACAGAGACTAGTTAAGGGTGAAGTGACGATATGTGTTGGAAGTGGTTCCAAGATTGATATGATCATCATCGCACACTCCCTATACTTTCGGGATTAGTGTTGAACCTAAATAAATGTTATTTGGTGTTTGCGTTAAGCATGAATATGATTTGATCATGTTTATTGCAATAGGTTATTCATTTAAAGTCGGAGAATAATTGTTGTTCTGTTTACATGGATAAAACCTTCAATAGTCATACACCCAAGGTGAATGGTTTATTGAATCTCGATCGTAGTGATACACATATTCATAATATTGAAGCCAAAAAATGCAAAGTTAATAATGATAGTGCAACTTATTTGTGGCACTGCCGTTTAGGTCATATTGGTGTAAAGCGCATGAAGAAAATCCATGCTGATGGGTTTTTGGAATCACTTGATTATGAATCAGTTGATGCTTGCGAACCATGCCTCATGGGCAAGATGACTAAGACTCTGTTCTCCGGAACAATGGAGCGAGCAACAGACTTGTTGGAAATAATACATACTGATGTATGCAGTCTGATGAGTGTTGAGGCTCGCGGCAGGTATCGTTATTTTCTGACCTTCACATATGATTTGAGCAGATATGGATATATCTACTTGATGAAACATAAATCTGAAACATTTGAAAAGTTCAAATAATTTCAGAGTGAAGTGGAAAATCATCGTCAAGAAAATAAAGCTTCTACGATCTGATCGTGGAGGAGAATATTTGAGTTACGAGTTTGGTCTTCATTTGAAACAATGCGGAATAGTTTTGCAATTCACGCCACCTGGAACACCACAGCGTAATGGTGTGTCCGAACATCGTAACCGTACTTTATTATATATGGTGCAATCTATGATGTCTCTTACCAATTTACCACTATCGTTTTGGGGTTATGCATTAGAGACAGCTGCATTCACGTTAAATTGGGCACCATATAAATCCGTTGAGACGACACCATATGAACTGTGGTTTGGCAAGAAACCAAAGTTGTCGTTTCTTAAAGTTTGGGGTTGCGATGCTTATGTGAAAAAGTTTCATCCTGATAAGCTCAAACCCAAATCGGAGAAATGTGTCTTCATATGATACACAAAGGAGACAGTTGGGTACACCTTCTATCACAGATCCGAAGGCAAGACATTCGTTGCTAAGAATGGATCCTTTCTAGAGAAGGAGTTTCTCTCGAAAGAAGTGAGTTGGAGGAAAGTAAAACTTGATGAGGTAATTGTACCTTCTCCCGAATTGGAAAATAGTTCATCACAGAAATCAGTTCCAGTGACGCCTACACCAATTAGTGAAGAAGATTAATGATGATGATCATGAAACTTCAGATCAAGTTACTACCGAACCTCGTAGGTCAACCAGAGTACGGTCCGCACCAGAGTGGTAAGGTAATCCTATTCTGGAGGTCATGTTACTTGACCATGACGAGCCTACGAACTATGAGGAAGCGATGATGAGCCCAGATTCCGCAAAAATGGTTTAAGGCCATGAAATCTGAGATGGGATCCATGTATGAGAACAAAGTATGGACTTTGGTTGACTTGCCCGATGATCGGCAAGCCATAGAAAATAAATGGATCTTCAAGAGGAAGACGGACACTGATAGTAGTGTTACTATCTACAAAGCTAGACTTGTCGAAAAAGGTTTTTGACAAAGTTCAAGGTGTTGTCTACGATGAGATTTTCTCACTCGTAGCGATGCTTAAGTCTGTCCGAATCATGTTAGCAAATTGCCACATTTTATGAAATATGCCAAATGGATGTCAAAACTTAATGGATTTCTTTAAAAAAAGTTGTATATGATGCAACCAGAAGGTTTTGTCGATCCTAAAGGTGCTAACAAAATGTGCAAGCTCCAGCGATCCATCTATGGACTGGTGCAAGCATCTCGGAGTTGGAATATACGCTTTGATGAGTTGATCAAAGCATATAGTTTTATACAGACTTGCGGTGAAGCCTGTATTTACAAGAAAGTGAGTGGGAGCACTACAACATTTCTGATAAGTATATGTGAATGACATATTATTGATCGAAAATAATGTAGAATTTTTTCGAAAGCATAAATGAGTATTTGAAAGGAGTTTTTCAAAGAAAGACCTCAGTAAAGCTGCTTACATATTGAGCATCAAGATCTATAGAGATAGATCAAGACGCTTGATAAGTTTTTTCAATGAGTACATACCTTGACAAGATTTTGAAGTAGTTCAAAATGAAACAGTCAAAGAAAGAGTTCTTGCCCATGTTGCAAGGTGTGAAATTGAGTAAGACTCAAAGCCCGACCACGGCAGAAGATAGAAAGAGAATGAAAGTCATTCCCTATGCCTCAGCCATAGGTTCTATAAAGTATGCCATGCTGTGTACCAGATCTATTGTATACCCTACACTGAGTTTAGCAAGCGAGTACAATAGTGATCTAGATCACTTGACAACGGTCAAAATTATCCTTAGTGGAATAAGGATATGTTTCTCGATTATGGAGGTGACAAAAGGTTCGTCGTAAAGGGTTACGTCGATGAAAGTTTTGACACTGATCCAGATGACTCTAAGTCTCAATCTGGATACATATTGAAAGTGGGAGAAATTAGCTAGAGTAGCTCCGTGCAGAGCATTGTAGACATAGAAATTTGCATAATACATACGGATCTGAATTTGGCAGACCCGTTGACTAAATTTCTCTCACAAGCAAAACATGATCACACATTAGTACTCTTTGGGTGTTAATCACATGGCGATGTGAACTAGATTACTGACTCTAGTAAATCCTCTGAGTGTTGGTCACATGACGATGTGAACTATGGGTGTTAATCACATGGTGATGTAAACTATTGCTGTTAAATCACATGGCGATGTGAACTAGATTATTGACTATATAGCAAGTGGGAGACTGAAGGAAATATGCCCTAGAGGCAATAATAAAGTTATTATTTATTTCCTTATTTCATGATAAATGTTTATTATTCATGCTAGAATTGTATTAACCGGAAACTTAGTACATGTGTGAATACATAGACAAACAGAGTGTCACTAGTATGCCTCTACTTGATTAGCTCGTTGAATCAAAGATGGTTAAGTTTCCTAGCCATAGACATGAGTTGTCATTTGATTAAAGGGATCACATCATTAGAGAATGATGTGATTGACTTGACCCATTCCGTTAGCTTAGCATTTGATCGTTTAGTATATTCCAATTGCTTTCTTCATGACTTATACATGTTCCTATGACTATGAGATTATGCAACTCCCAAATACCGGAGGAACACTTTGTGTGCTACCAAACATCACAACGTAACTGGGTGATTATAAAGGTGCTCTACAGGTGTATCCGATGGTACTTGTTGAGTTGGCATAGATCGAGATTAGGATTTGTCACTCCGATTGTCGGAGAGGTATCTCTGGGCCCTCTCGGTAATGCACATCACTATAAGCCTTGCAAGCAATGTGACTAATGAGTTAGTTACGGGATGATGCACTACGGAACGAGTAAAGAGACTTGCTGGTAACGAGATTGAGCTAGGTATTGAGATACCGACGATCGAATCTCGGGCAAGTAACATACCGATGACAAAGGGAACAACGTATGCTGTTATGCGGTTTGACCGATAAAGATCTTCGTAGAATATGTAGGAACCAATATGAGCATCCAGGTTCCGCTATTGGTTATTAACCGGAGACGTGTCTCGGTCATGTCTACATAGTTCTCGAACCCGTAGGATCCGCACGCTTAAAGTTCTGTGACGATCGGTATTATGAGTTTTTGTGTTTTGATGTACCGAAGGTAGTTCGGAGTCCCGGATGTGATCACGGACATGACGAGGAGTCTTGAAATGGTCGAGACATAAAGATCGATATATTGGAAGCCTATATTTGGACATCGGAATAGTTCCGGGTGAAATCAGGATTTTACCGGAGTGCCGGAGGGGTTACCAAAACCCCCCGGGGATTAATGGGCCTTGTTGGGCCCTAGTGGAGAGAGAGAGAGAGAGAGAGGGGCCGGCCAAGGCAGGCCGCGCGCCCCCTCCCCTTGAGTCCGAATAGGACAAGGAAGGGGGGGGGGGGCGGCGCCCCCCTTGCCTTCCCCCTCTCCCACTCCTTCCTTCCTCCTCCTAGTGGGACTAGGAAGGGGAGTCCTACTCCCACTAGGAGGAGGACTCCTCCTCCTGGCGCTCCCTGCTAGGGCCGGCCGGCCTCCCCCTTGCTCCTTTATATACGGGGGCAGGGGGGCACCCCAGGACACAACAATTGATCATTGTTCTCTTAGCCGTGTGCGGTGCCCCCCTCACCATAATCCACCTTGGTCATATCGTAGCGGTGCTTAGGCGAAGCCCTGCGTCGGTAACTTCATCAACACCGTCACCACGCCGTCGTGCTGACGAAGCTATTCCCGGAAGCTCTACTGGATCGTGAGTTCACGGGACGTCACCGAGCTGAACGTGTGCTGAACGCGGAGGTGCCGTACGTTCGGTACTGAAGATCGGTCGATCGTGTGAAGACGTACGACTACATCAACCGCGTTGTCATAACGCTTCCGCTTAACGGTCTACGAGGGTACGTGGACGACACTCTCCCCTCTCATTGCTGTGCATCACTATGATCTTGCGTGTGCGTAGGAATTTTTTTGAAATTACTACGTTTCCCAACACAGACAAGGGCAAAACTCACGTGTCAAGCATAAGTTGAGTTGCCAAATATGTTGCCACCTCCGCCATCTTTGGTCATGTCGAGCACATCAAACCTTTGTGTCGAACGGGGGACATCCAATCATCAGAGCACGCTCGCAGGAACCACCAATATGGAGGCTAAAACCCGTTGACCACACCATAGAGACAATAGTAGGCCATCAGGAGCAAAATAACCAATGCGCACACAGCCACACAAATCCGTAAATTGCCTACATACATGGACCAGGAAGATGTGTCATCGCGTCCTATGGTAACAGAAAACCAAGGAAATTCAATCACGGAAGAAAAAGCCTCCGTCGCAAATCACCAGTGTTGTCGCTGACACCGCGACCGGATGTGGCACAACCCTCGTAGCCTCTGCGCGTGGCCACTGCCGAGATGCCACGGGGCCGCTGCCGCGATACCCAAACTCCGCCGTGCATGTTGTTCAGGGCTGCCACAAACGCTCCAGCATGAGAGCTCCTGTAGCGCAAGGAGATGACCCTGCCGCCGCAGTCTGCTAGGCAAGCTTTGCCTACTGGCTTCCTCCGATGGCAGAGAGGTTCATCTGATCGCCCCCGAGAGCGAGTCGGGCATCTATGATCACATATTGTAAAGTCCATTACAATCATGAAACAAAGCATATCATAAAAGGTATTAGATGAGTAGGGCGTTTTGGAGCTCGGCCTCCATTGAGGCCGAATTTAAAAAAAAAAAAAAAAACTTCTCGGTTTCGAATCTAAAAAAGTTATACAAGTATACAAGAATGCGATGTGCATGTGTGTAAAATTTTAAGATGAAATACTCTGAAATGTGAGCCATACAAAAACCAAAATCATGGAGCTTGAGGATGAATAGTACATGTACTAAAAAGGCACATATTTTTTTGTGTAGCACCCATTTTTAATGTATTTTGTCCTGAAAATTTACGCACTTATACATTATGTCTCTAAGTATATGTGTATTTTTTAAAACAAAATTGAAATGTATAAATATAAATTTTGACCATTTCAAATTCGGCCTTCATGGAGGCCGAGCCCCGTTCAGCATTTTCGGTGTTATAGGCCACACATTAATAAAAAAACTTAAATAGGAGCGGTGTATCCAAATCAGGACATAAATTCTGGGGGTCAGATGGTTTTCATTCTAAAGCTCCACTGCACTGCAGGTCAGAGAGGTCGGAGTTCGGGAGGGACGCTGCTTCGGTGTTGTAACTTCACCTGCAGTTGGGTCAGTAACATGTGTGCCAGCCGTCACTGAAGCTCAGTCCGTTCGGGAGCCGATGGCCGCGGTGGAGAAATGTTGAACGATAAAACGCATTACCGAAGCACCGCAAGTCCAAGGGTGTTTACCCGAGGAAGCGCGTGCAGCTACGGTCTGCGTCCAGCCTAGCACTCGGATGTGCAGCACTCAGGTAAACTGACTCCAAGCCGAAGAACGTCTCCTCCTCTCTCCCGGTTTTTAACAAGTCAGTCAGACAGATAGACAAGATAGCATGTTGCCCAGATCAAAGTAGTGGTAGTATGTGGAGGCCATCAGGGGCACTGTTGGCCCGCACCACAGGTACAAGTGACGCGGGGCGTCTCTGTCAGGTACGTAGCTAGCTAGTAGACCAGCCAGTGGCATAATACAAAGCGAGACACCGTTGCAGTCAGTCAATCGATTGGCTGTGCGGATTGGGCATTTGGACCTCGACGTCGCCGTCGCAATCGCCCGGATACGCGAGTCGCGAGAGGCGCGACGACGACGGCGGCGGCGACGGTCTCCAGCCCGTGCCCGTCATGCTCGGCTGCTGCTCCCTCTTCCACCGGGAACAGCTGGTTACAGCGGGCAGGGCGACCCTCGACGCCGCGACCCAGTCACGTCTCACCGGGGCCTGCTAGTGAACGTTTCCTCCTAGGCATTTTCTCCGGTAGAGTAATGATTGATTAGCATGCAACAGCTCACCCTGGATTGCGACCCGGCCTCGCTCGTCACACGCGGCAGCGCACCAACTACGGGAGGGAAGCGTTCGCCTGGATCCGTGGGGGTCGTAGCGTCCCTGCACGCCGTGGACCCGTCACCCGTGGCCGTGCGGTCGTCCGGGTCTCCGGCTGTGTTGCCGTGCTTCATGCCTTCATCACCTCGTTTTTTTCTTGTCTTCTCTCTTTTCTTGCAAACGCTTTCACCTCGTTTTTACCTTCTTTTGTTACAAATGCTTTCACTTTTTCTTTGCAAATGTCTTCACCTCTTATTTTATTTTTGCAAATGTTGGTGAGTGGGAGAAAATCCTACACTTATGGAAAGTGTGTTACGGACTGATTTCACGGGGAGATGTGTCCTCCTCTCCACCATGAATTCACCCCTCTTGATTTTATCTGACCCCACCCCTTGATTTTAACTGGGCCATGTTAGTCCGTAAATTCCTTTCCGTGAGAAATGGCCTGTAGATGTAGCAATAACTCGTTGAGTGGGTATATATAGTCCTGGCCATCTCAGGCCCGGCCCTGTCGGCCCACCCAGGCCCGGCCCTAAAATCTAGGGCCTAGGCCCTATGGGCTTGCCCGTGGGCCGGGCTTGGGCCTGAGTTTTGAGCCCATCAGCAGGGCCTGAACGGGCTTGGGCTTTGGCATATTGGCATTTTAAGGAAGAGGCCCGGCCCACGGCCCTAAACCCTAAGGGCTTTTCAGGGCTTTTTACCAGATGGGCCGGGCTTGGGCTTGAAAAGTAGGCCCGCTGAAAGGGCCTGGGAGGGCCTGGGCCTTAGTTTTCTGCCGTGGGCTTTTTTAGGCCCGGCCCGGCCCATGGCCAGATATAGGTATATACTATGCCACCGAGGACATCACGAACACGGATCCTTAAAACGCTCACAAAATTCAGGACCAACGTATCCGGCCACTGAAAGCCATCCAACATGTGCATCATTGGTCTGTGGACACTTTCGCGTGTCCGAAATCTCACAAACCAAGGAAGTTTGCGGCAGTTTGCATCTGCCATGTATGCATCCTGGCGACCACGTGCTATCCAAAACCCCCTCCACACGAAAGCCCTCTTCGGGCGAAGTGGTTGCCGTGCATTCATGTCGGTCAACCTGCTTCAGAGCGGACGTCTTCACGACATTGATGCCGGTCAAAGCAGTGCGACCGAACGAGCAGATGGGGTTGCTACAACGCTGACGCGACAACCGAGAAGCCTACTTCGGCCAGTGCGCCGCGCTGACGCCGGCTGCCCGCCCGTTCACCTGGCTGCGACTATTTAAGCATGACTTTGGTGCCGTCCACACCACACCTCACATCCTTTCCTCTCCGCTCACCAAGATCCGCTCCTCTCCATCTTCGCTCACTGTCGTCAACGATGCTGAAGTCCTGGTTCTCCGCGTAGATAGGTGATGGCTCCGGATCTCCTTCCTGATCCAGATCTTAGCGTTGTCGGAGTTGTTGCTCTCCGAGGCCATCATCCATCATGGTGTCCGGATCCTCCCACGACAAGGAGTAACAGCCATAATCGCGCCTCCTCGTGGAGGCCGCAGTGACCAACGAGGTGTGCCGGGCGCACCTTGAGCTCCTTCTGAAGCGGTTGCTCAAGGACTACAGTCCGGTGCGGCCCTCACCATCGCTCCACCGCGTCAAAGCGAAGCCGCCTCTCTGGCGCTTCAAGGCATAGCGTCCTTGCCACCTCTCTGACGAGTCAAGGCGGAGCCTCCCTCTCCCGACGCATCCGCCACCCTTAAATCGAACGTCGTGTGAAGAAGTCGATGTCGCCACCACACAGCCGGTACGCACGCATCGATGAGTTGGCATCGCTACCATGCCGCGTCTGGCGCCGCATGGCCGTGAAGGAGGAGGTGCCCCGGCGACCGCAAAGGTGCACGGGCGCCTCCTCCACTACTTCAGCCGCGACAATGGCGGCTCCTTCTCCTCCACGGAGGAAATATCACCCAGTTTATGTAAATTATGTCAAAATTATATCTGTTTGCATGAATTATGTCGTCTGAATTTATTTGTATCACGGGCGAAGGTTCGTGGCAAACATTGAAATAATCGACTCCCGTTCACTGTCCGCGGACAAATAATCTGTCCGTATTGGGGTCGGCGTAAGAGATGCCGTGAGTGGAGAAATGAGCATGTCGTACGTGCCCGTGACCCAGTCTGCCTTTGTTTTCCTGTCTTATACGGTCTGGGGAGTGCGTGCGTGCACTTGATTAGGATTATTCCATTCCATTCCATCTGTTAACGCGGATACGAACCGAAGCCACATGAAGAAAGAAAAAAGAGTACGTACCACTGTTGATTTGTATGTTCGATTATATATATGATGGATTGACCTGGTGCCCGTGCTGTGTCCCAGGTCGTTTTGGGCATCTTTCACCGGACGCCAATCATAGACAACTGGCACTCCGGTGAGTAGTCAAGCGGTTGACCTCGGCGGGCTGACAAACCATGGAAAATAAAAGGTGCTGCCGCAGAAGGTCTTGGCAGCTGCGCGTCCCGGATGGAACTCCCAGTGGCTACGATCATCTCTATTTTTGGACCGCATGTAGTAGAAGTCCAAGGCAACTTTAAATTTCACAGCAGTGACAAGGACTACCCGGATCAAGCAATCAAAACTGGTGGAAATTCCTCAGCCGGCGGCCCCTGCATCTAACCAGATTATTGTTGGTCTAGGTTAAACGAATGATAAAGAAAAACCGAAAGCTCTAGCTGGTTTCGCCTTTTGGGGTTCCCATTGTGGCATCACACGTATGAACCGAGATTCAAACCCACGTCAGCTGAGAGGCGCCACTCTGCTAGGAGCCCATCCAAGCCAGTATGATTTTCTTGCTTCAAAGAGGTACCCGAATATTACCTTAAGCGGCAATTGTTTGCACACATCAAAGCCTCAACATTAAAAGCTGGTATCATTTTTTGCGCAAAAAATAATATTAACGTTTACTATAAAATAATATTGTGCTATGGAAGGGAAAGCCTAGCAAGACCACTCCTGAAAAATCCCCTCATGTCGCCCTAATCCTGGCGGCGCGAGGGGCTACAATCCTAGATATCCGCTGCCTCTCTCCTACTCCCTTTTTTTCTCCTCGCCGCCTCCCGAGGTTGTAGTCGTGCGGCTGCTGGTGAAGGAGAAAGTGGGATTTCACCGTCGTGGAGGTATCCGACGCGCTTGGAGGGCGATCTTAGTTTGCGCCGCGTGGGTTATGATCCGTTGCAAGTTGCCGTCCTTGGGGGCTTGTTTAGGGATTCGATCGGATCTATCCTATGCTGCCCTCGAATGGGTTGATCCGGCCTTTATGGTATGAAAACAGTGTGGCAGCCCTCGTGAAGCTGCACGTCAGACAATGCGTGGAGCACAGCTCCAGAGGCCGACGAGCAGTGTTTGTGTGGCTCGCTTGCGGGCCAGATCTGGGACCAAGCAAGCCCTTACGGCCTTTTTAAATTAATAACAGAGGAAAGTGTGAGACACATGTCCGAACCGAGATTCGAACTCACGCTGGCTGAGAGGCGTCACTGTGCTAGGAGCCCATCCACCCCAGTATGATTTTATTGCTCGAACAAAGCGACAATTGTTTCCACACATCAATGCCTCAACATTAGAAGCCGGTATCAACTTTTGCACAAAAAACCAGTATTAACTTTTACTATAAAATATTGTGCCAGGGAAGGGAAAGCCTTGGAAGATCACTCCTGAAAAATCCCCTCGTGTCGCCCTCCTCCTGGCGGCGTGAGGGGCTACAACCCTAGATCTCAGCCACCTCTCTCCTAGTCCCTTTTTCTCCTTGCCGCCTCCTGAGGTTGCTGTCGTGCAGCTGCCGGTGAAGGAGGCGGCGGGGCTTTGGCCGTCGTGGAGGTATCCGGGGTGCTTGGAGGGCGATCTTCTTTGCGTCGCGTGGGTTATGATCCGGTGCAAGTGATAACCCACAAGTATAGGGGATCGCAACAGTTTTCGAGGATAGAGTATTCAACCAAAATTTATTGATTCGACACAAGGGGAGCCAAAGAATATTCTCAAGTATTAGCAGTTGAGTTGTCAATTCAACCACACCTGGATAACTTAATATCTGCAGCAAAGTATTTAGTAGCAAAGTAGTATGGAAGTAACGGTAACGATAGCAAAAGTAATATTTTTGGGTTTTGTAGTGATTGTAACAGTAGCAACGGTAAAGTAATTGAGCGAAGAACAATATGTGAAAAGCTCGTAGGCATTGGATCGGTGATAGAGAATTATGCCGGATGCGGTTCATCATGTAACAGTCATAACATAGGGTGACACAGAACTAGCTCCAATTCATCAATGTAATGTAGGCATGTATTCCGAATATAGTCATACGTGCTTATGGAAAAGAACTTGCATGACATCTTTTGTCCTACCCTCCCGTGGCAGCGGGGTCCTAACGGAAACTAAGGGATATTAAGGCCTCCTTTTAATAGAGTACCGGACCAAAGCATTAACACATAGTGAATACATGAACTCCTCAAACTAAGGTCATCACCGGGAGTGGTCCCGATTATTGTCACTTCGGGGGTGCCGGATCATAACACATAGTAGGTGACTATAGACTTGCAAGATAGGATCAAGTACTCACATATATTCATGAAAACATAATAGGTTCAGATCTGAAATCATGGCACTCGGGCCCTAGTGACAAGCATTAAGCATAGCAAAGTCATAGCAACATCAATCTCAGAACATAGTGGATACTAGGGATCAAACCCTAACAAAACTAACTCGATTACATGATAAATCTCATCCAACCCATCACCGTCCAGCAAGCATACGATGGAATTACTCATGCACAGCGGTGAGCATCATGAAATTGGTGATGGAGGATGGTTGATGATGACGACGGTGATGGATTCCCCTCTCCGGAGCCCCGAACGGACTCCAGATCAGCCCTCCCGAGAGGTTTTAGGGCTTGGCGGCGGCTCCGTATCGTAAAACGCGATGAATCCTTCTCTCTGATTTTTTTCTCCCCGAACATGAATATATGGAGTTGGAGTTGTGGTCGGTGGAGCGTCAGGGGGCTAACGAGGCACGGGGGGCGCGCCCCCCACCCTCGTGGACAGGTGGAGGCCCCCCTGACATGGATTCTTCTTCCAGTATTTTTATTATTTTCCAAAAATAAGTTCTGTGGAGTTTCAGGTCATTCCGAGAACGTTTGTTTCTGCACATAAATAACACCATGGAAAGTCTGCTGAAAACAGCATCAGTCCGGGTTAGTTCCATTCAAATCATGCAAGTTAGAGTCCAAAACAAGGGCAAAAGTGTTTGGAAAAGTATATACGACGGAGACGTATCAACTCCACCAAGCTTAAACATTTGCTTGTCCTCAAGCAATTCAGTTGATAAACTGAAAGTGATAAAGAAAAACTTTTACAAACTCTGTTTGCTCTTGTTGTTGTAAATATGTAAAGCCAGCATTCAAGTTTTCAGCAAAGATTATGAACTAACCATGTTCACAGTAACTCTTAGGTCTCATGTTTACTCATATCAATGGCATAATCAACTAGCGAGCAATAATAATAAATCTCGGATCACAACACTTTCTCAAAATAATCATAATATGATATAACAGGATGGTATCTCGCTAGCCCTTTCTGAGACCGCAAAACATAAATGCGGAGCACCTTTAAAGATCAAGGACTGACTCGACATTGTAATTCATGGTAAAAGAGATCCAATCATAGTCATACCCAATATAAATTAATAATAATGGATGTAAATGACAGCAGTTCTCTCCAGCTAGTGCTTTTTAATAAGAGGGTGATGACTCAACATAAAAGTAAATAGATAGGCCATTCGCAGAGGGAAGCAGGGATTTGTAGAGGTGCCAGAGCTCGATTTTGAAATAGAGATAAATAATATTTTGAGCGACATACTTTCATTGTCAACATAACAACCAAGAGATGGCGATATCTTTCATGCTACACACATTATAGGCGGTTCCCAAATAGAATGGTAAAGTTTATACTCCCTCCACCAACAAGCATCAATCCATGGCTTGCTCGAAACAACGAGTGCCTCCAACTAACAACAGTCCCAGGGGGAGTTTTGTTTGCAATTATTTTGATTTGATTTGCATAAAGCATGGGACTGGGCATCCCGGTGACCAGCCATTTTCTCGTGAGTGAGGAGCGGAGTCCACTCCTCTTGAGAATAACCCGCCTAGCATGGAAGATACGGACAACCCTAGTTTATACATGAGCTATTCGAGCATACAAAACAGAATTTCATTTGAAGGTTTAGAGTTTGGCACATACAAATTTACTTGGAACGGCAGGTAGATACGGCATATAGGAAGGTATAGTGGACTCATATGGAATAACTTGGATGCACAAGCAGTATTCCCACTTAGTACAAGTGAAGGCTAGCAAAAGACTGGGAAGCGACCAACTAGAGAGCGACAACAGTCATGAACATGCATTAAAACTAATAAACATTGAGTACAAGCATGAGGAGGATACAATCCACCATGAACATAAATATCGTGAAGGCTATGTTGATTTGTTTCAACTACATGCGTGAACATCTGCCAAGTCGAGTCACTTAAATCATTCAAAGGAGGATACCACCCCACTATACCACATCACAACCATTTTAATAACATGTTGGCACGCAAGGTAAACCATTATAACTCATAGCTAATCAAGCATGGCATAAGCAACTATGATCTCTAATTGTCATTGCAAACATGTTTATTCATAATAGGCTGAATCAGGAACGATGAACTAATCATATTTACAAAAACAAGAGAGGTCGAGTTCATACCAGCTTCTCTCATCTCAATCAGTCCATCATATATCGTCATTATTGCCTTTCACTTGCACGACCGAACGATGTGAAAATAATAAGAGTGCACGTGCATTGGACTAAGCTGAAATCTGCGAGCATTCAATAAACAGGAGAAGACAAGGCAATATGGGCTCTTGGTTAAATCAACAATAATGCATATAGGAGCCACTTCAACAATTTAATTATGGTCTTCTCCTATCGACCCCCAAAGAAAAGAAAAGAAATAAAACTATTTACACGGGAAAGCTCCCAACAAGCAAAAGAAGAACAGGAAATCTTTTTGGGTTTTTTTTTAATTATTACTACTACAGCAAGAAAAGTAAACTAACTAAAAGCTACAACTAATTTCTTTTTTGGTTTTTCTTAAGGTTTATCAAACACACAAGAAGAAAGCAAGAAAAAGGAAAATAAACTAGCATGGATAATACAATGAAAAAGTATGAGCACCGACATCTAGCGATGAGTGTGTGAACATAAATGTAATGTAGGTGAGAAATACGTACTCCCCCAAGCTTAGGCTTTTGGCCTAAGTTGGTCTATTGCCACGGATGGCCTGGCGGATATCCAAAGTTGTAGTTGGGGTCGTACTGAGATGAAGAAGACTCTGATTGCCATTGGTTGGCAATCATCTCCGGATCCCACTGGTAGTTAGACTGTCATGGAGGTTCAAATTGTGGTTCCGGCTCTGTGACTGATGTAGGGTTCCGGTAGGCGTGAATGGCCGCCAGCGGAACGAGATACGGACCTGCAGATAAATCAAACAGGGAAGGAGCAGGCAAGGTAATAATCTCAGGGTGATGTTTATCAAAGAATAATTTGTATTTAAGCGCCCCTTCTCTATTCTTAACAATAAAGTCATGTGCTACCATACTCTTATAATTTAAATAAACAGTGGGCAGCTTCTTCCTTTTCATAGTGCCTAATAGGTATGTTATAGTGTGCAGCAAGGCGTGAAGCGTAAATACCTCCAAAGATGGGGCCCTTTGTACGGTTCAAACTTAACTGTTTGGCAACAATACCGCCCATACTAACAGTATTATCACAGAATAAACCATTGAACAAAATAATAATATCAGGAACACTAAGGTTTCCACAGTTTCCGCGACCAATTAAGCAACGACTAGCAAATATGGCAAAGTAGCGTAAAACAGGAAAATGTATGCTAGTGATTCTTGCATCGGAAACCTTCCTAGTTTCCCCTACAATAATAGTGTCAATAAACCCGTCCACATCTTTACGATGTGGTTCTTCTAAGCTACCCTCGAAAGGTATTTTGCAAACCTTACAAAATTCATCTAGTGACATCTTCTTA